>NC_138728.1:53157386-53159886 GCF_965113295.1 Leuciscus leuciscus
ACATCTTGTCGGTGATTGGCTGGAGCACTGTTTGCTGTGTTTCATGGTAAGGGTGAGTCTAGTTTGTTTTTCTTGCTGTTTGTGGAGCCTGTGGTGTCTACAGAGACCGCGTTTTTTTACAGTGTGTTCAGGGGACAGGCAGTTAGCGGATAGTGAGGAGATGTTTGCTGTATGTGACAAAAAATGTTTTGGCCTAAAAAACGCGTGACATGACTTAGAGCAGCTTTAAGGGGAGACGTTTTAAACCGCTTTAATATTGCCAGTAGGCGTATCAGTGAACAGTTAAAATGCTAAATCAAATGAATAAATAATAAACAGGTTTCTTCACCTAAGTTAGGGCTGCACGATTATTACAAAAATCATAATTGCCGATTATTCCCTTCGAATTGTAATTGCGATTTATTAATTATGATTATCAAAGTTTACATTGAATATATATATATATATATATATATACATAAACAAATTTTGTTTAAACATGTTCTAATTTGCCTATATATATATATATATATATATATATATATATATATATACATACATACATACATACATACATACATGTACACGTATATATTATATATAGGCAACTTATAACACGTTTATTTGTTAACACACACAAGTACTTTTCCCCTTTACTTAACATAAATTGCAAGAATATGACTAATAGTAAAGACTAGCCTACTAATAAATAAACATTATGCTAAAGCTATTAAATAGCAGTCCCAAACTAGTTTTTTGTTAATACAATGTTGGTATGAGCCACTACAGTCATTTAAAAATATAAAAAATAACACAAAGAAAAATAGTGGCATTTTGGGCTTAATATGGAAAGTTACCATGGTGAATACACAATATTAACAATAACTGTTAATGAAACATGGAAACTGCTCCTCCTGGTGAATAGAATGAAAATCATACCTGCATTACTTTTATTTTGTGTAATTTACAACGTAACGGCGTTGCATGCTCGTAGTTTCTTTTGCACTTTATACAGTGAGGCGATATAGAGCTGGTAAGTCCCGCCCCTTCCGCTAACCCATCTGGACCTCTAGGTTGAAAAATCGTCAATGCAAGTGAATGGGAGAAAATAATTATTGTCTGGTCCCGTTTGAATTGTGCCATGAATGTGAACATATGTTGTCTGTGAATTTTTAATATAATTTTTCGTGTAAAGAATGCTACAATTTAGCGGGTAGAAGTTTGATACGGTTAGACTTTGTGTGAGAGCACTTTGTGGACTACAACTCTTCACTGCTTTCGACGCGTTTGAAACGTCACCACCACTCGCACACGGACACTAGCTCACGGATCCCGCTAAACATGGCTGTGTCTTTGGTGCACTTCACCGCCTTCTTTCAGGGAGAGGACAAAATCGTTGAGGTTGGCAAAAACCACGGGTAAGTCAACTTTATGGGGTGACGTCACATAGGCGACATGTAGTCTTTCTCTTTATGTCTTTTCCACAACTGCTAACCGAAGAATCATACCATATACTGTCAAACTCGTAACATGAAAAATTATATAAAAAATTCACAGACAACATATGTTCACATTCATGGCACAATTCAAACAAAAATAATTATTTTCTCCCATTCACTTGCATTGACGATTTTTCAACCTAGAGGTCCACTTGGAGTTTTACGGATGGGCGGGACTTCCAAGCTCTATACAGCGCGCGCCGCCGCATTTGCGCGTGCAATTGAAGAGTGTGCGCTACGAGAACAGGATAACGGCTGACAGGACAAGAAAGTCCGTTTTTCTGAGGTGAAAAACTTTATTTCAACGTACACTTATGTCACTGCCTGGTAGTTCCTATTGTGCTGGGTTTACTGAAGTAGTCATGATTCGCCTCTCATAACATAACATGCTCTAAACACGCACGCAGAGTGGAAAAGGAGGAGCGGAGGAGAGGGGCGCGGGGAGCAAGGATCACAGCGTAAATTTGAACTATATCGATATATGCGATATGGTCTAATTCCATATCGCATTTAAAAAATATATCGATATATCGCCCAGCCCTACCTGCATTATAAGTGTGTCCATGGTAACTGAAATATAGTTCTCTACCTCAGCGCTCAACTGTTGCCTGACATGCACTTTCCGTGAGCGGTAATTGAAAACCCGGAGTGGACCATAAGCGAAGTGATTACAGAATGCTTAGAGTGGAGAGAGGAACGTGCTTTTGCTCCACTCCAGGCTTTGATCACATCCCCCTCAGAAGGTTGAATACACCTCGTCTTTCCTTAATTTAAGACCTATTCAAACTAAAATTAAGACATTTATTACACAGTTTGAGAAATGAAAGCCTATTTACGGCCTTGAAATTATGAAAAGTGAATTTAAGACATTAAGGACAGACTGGAACCCTGCAATTAACGGAAATCCGTCGTAGCGACGGAGAACTTTAATCCCTGCGGATGTTTTGGACACGTGTGATTACTGTATAAAGATTATGTTTTAAAGTTAGTCCATAGGCTTTACAAGAGTGTGTAACTTTGCA
>NC_138728.1:53164886-53647386 GCF_965113295.1 Leuciscus leuciscus
TTTTCAATGTCAGTCTTTTCACTATTTACATGTTTATGTCCAAAATGCTATACTATTCAAAGTAGTTGACTGTAATTCTCCTCTACCCTGTGTACATTATTGATTAAATAGCCTAACGTTAGCCTATTCAAAATCGTTACAGGCACCTCGCGAGCATTCATTCATTCAACTATTTTAAAAGACTGGAATAAACACTAGCACACACAAGCAATCTTTTTATAGTCAATTTAATAAATAAAAAATGTAACAACAGGTATGAAATGTCAGAAAGAGAAAAAAAACGTAATGGGAAGACGACAATAGGACTGCTGTAGCTTAGTGGATAAATATATTTAGCCTATTTATTAAGATTGCACAGTTGGAAAGAAAATATATTTATAGGAACATTTCAGCAGGCTCAAGATAATTAATACAGTGACCATTATTCGTTATTTTAATCAATTCGCAGCCATAAAACGTGATAATCCGCATTCTCATGTATGTGCGCTTGTGCAATAGTATTCCGTCAAAATGGCTGACACGCGGCTAGGGGTCACGTGACTGGGAGATCCCTATAGGCAAAAGGTCCTCAAAGTCAGTGGCCGTGTTATTGGCTTTTTACATAGTTCAACATGGCTGACAGGGCTCGGGAAATTGTCAACAATCTGTTGACAAGTAGTGATTTTATTGAGACAGTTGCAGCGGCATGTGATAGACAGGAGACACGAAGATCATCCAACAGCGCGTCCGTCACAACAAGCTCGACTGTCCATCAGACTACTGAGGCAGAGGTGCGGTCGCTTTTCAACCGTGGCACTTCAGCACGCCCTCCTGCTCCTGCGTATAATCTCCGCCATTTTCCACGGCCTCGTAAAGACTTCAGGTAAGAAATTTATGCTGCTTTATATTGCAAACATTGAATTATCATATTATTTTATTTTAATCGTCTTTATTGGAAACACACCTGTGTCCTTACCCAAATTAACCATGGAACTATAAAAGCTTATAGTTCTGATACTGATATGTAAGGCAGTGATCAAAATTCAAATAAAGATTAGTCACATCGTTACGCCAGTAACGTTAGGTGGTGACAGGTGATCGCTATAAATGTATTTGTCATTGAATTAGTCATTCAAGAGATTAGTTCAAAAACACTGATTCATCCAGTTATGAAACAAGTGAAGTAGTTAGTAATTGAATCTTTCATTCAAAATGATTTTAATCCATTCATATTTTATTTATTCTGGCTGACCCCCCAGCGTGAGTTTTTCAAGGCAACCGTTATTTAGAATGCGTCACTTTATGGTTTCCATGGTGACGCGTCATTGCTTGTCACGTGACACACCGCATCGCCAACAGAGCTGAATGAATGATGATCTGCTTTTATGTCATTTTTCCTTTTTTATTCAAAATATTCACAAATTTGTTTATTATGGCATGAAATATCTGATATTCCGATTGTCAAATATATGCAAGTGGAAGTGTTTTGTTGTTTAAACACCTTTATAACGATCGCGTTAGTTGAGATGTATGCGCGATGGGCGCCGCCATCTTAGTTTGTGCCGCAGACGCAGTTCAGAGAATCGGATCTGTTAGATTTACAACACGTGAATTCATCCACTTCTCCCGAAATACATAAAAGTAAGTGGCAGGTGAACTGGGAGAAGAATAGAGTAAACTTTAAAGTTACTTACACAATGTGTATCTGATATAAATAAAACTAATTTTAATGGAAAGGATTATTATTGCCTCTTCCTTTGACATCAGTGTGTATTTTACAAACTCTAAATGTATTGTTTTTTAAGTACTTATATGTCTGAAACCCAAAATAAACATTATGTGGTTGAAAACACTGAAAAGTTGTGATATATGACAGCTCTGAGCGCGCCTGCCTCTGGCTCAGCGCCAGCCAACGCGCAAAAGCACATTTGAATTTAGCAGTTGATCACGTGATGCACTGACCGTTCTAATCACACCGGTGTGATCGTACGCTCCAGGGACCAGCCTAGACTGATCACACCGGTGTGATCGTACGTGCGAAAGGGTTAATAGACTGCAACTCTAAGGACCCTTAACCGGGTCCAGAATGATGTCATTAAGTATGTACTTTACATAAAAAAAAAAAAAATGTCAGAGACTCAGCTAAATTATATTTTTTCGTGTCATTGTCTTTTGACAATTCTTATAAGAACAAAAAACAACAACAAAAAAGTGATTCTAAATTTATTCAGAATCGTGCAGCTGTAGCGTACACTAGATGCGCTGTGGTGCATTGTTTTGGGTAATGCCATTGTGCAGAATCCTGACATCTGCCAGATTATTACCTGCCTAGTATTGGTAAATTTAGGATTAGGGGTGGGGTTAAGATAGAGCAGTCAGGTAGATGCTTCAATGAGGGGGTAGTAATTTGTCAGGGATTTGAAATTCGGCACAACACTGTCAGTAAACTGATGCTTACAGTTGCAGTATTTCAAACAACAGGATGAATGTAATAGGAAAATTTGCTTCAAGTCCAGTATAGATAGCAGGGTTTCCGCGGAGTCATAAAAAGTCATAAAACGTCTTAAATTTAATAATCAGAATTTTAGGCCATAAAAAGTCATAAAAACGTCCGGATTTTCCATACAAGGTCATAAATTTCATTTAGCCACGTCTTAAATTGATATGCTCGTTCATTCGTTGGTTCTACAATTGCTTTTTCCCCCTGAAAATGCGCTGGCGGCATAATGTTAAATGCACAGGTTAAATGCGCCAAAAGCGGAACGCTCATTTGAAACGCGCGCCACACGAACCATTTACCCGCTCGGCTCCAAGTCCAAACGGCAGCGCAGCGCGAGCTCAATAGAACTGATGCGTTTACTCTGATCGGTCTCGGTCACAAGATCCAGTGAGAAGTGCTTGAATTCAGCGAAGAACACACTGTCTCAGTGATTTAAACCAGTTTAAAGGCAGATTAAACAGCGCTGACCAACAGGAGAAACTCTGCACAACGATACAGTCTGAAGGCTTTTCGGTCTGCAATCTCCCATCATTTATCATGGATTTACTGTAACGTTAGCCTAGTAATATTAACTGCACCATGTGGGATATACATATTGAATTGTATTATATTATTAGTGCTGATAATGTATTAAAGGACTAATGGAATATTTACAGTATTTAATAATGTATTTAGGCTACTGTTTTTCATACATTTCCTGAAGATACGTGCCATCAAAGTTAGGCAACACAAACCTGGTTCAAGACTTGGCCCCTATTAGCACATGCAGAAACTAAGTAATTATTTTCCCAATAAAGATATTTATTTTGTTAAGGACAAATGACAAATGTTTGAATGTCCTACCTCAGATTTGTGAAATGTTCACCTGTTTTAGCAAGTGTTTGTCATTATATTTTCTGACAATAAAGAGTAAAGTTAGTTTAAAACCACAATTAAAGCTCTGGTTTCTACAACTTTCACTTAGAAGCAACAGTCTGCCTTTAAACTTGAAAGAAATAAAGATTTGACATTTATCGTGATAATTATCGATATTGACTAATATAAAACAATTATCGTGATAATTGTTTTTGGCCATATTGCCCAGCCCTAACTGAAATCTCCCGGTCTATCACAATGGGAAAGTGTACATTTAACGAGCCATGGCTCAAAGATGGTGTGTTTAGTAGTTGGCTCAAGCCTGTTGCAAATAATCAGTATCAAGCATATTGCACACTGGGTAAGAAGGCGTTGGAGCTGTCTTTAGGCATTTAAATAATACATCTTGTTACTTTCAATGAAAGTCAATAAAAAAAATAAACTTTTGAAAGGAATTTTAATGATTTTTCGTAATTCGTGTAGGTCATAAATTTCAATCATAATGGTCATAAAAAGGTCTTAAAAAGTCTTAAATTTGACTGACCAAACCCTGCAGAAACCCTGAGATAGGATCACACTGCTGGTCCTGATCATGCTGTCATGGTTTATTTTGTTAGGTTTTAGGTAAATGTTGCATTTTACAATAGCAATAGTACAATAGCACTTTCATGTTTAATATCTTATATTTACCAAACTGAAATGTTGCATAGAAAATATATTATTGCATCTACTATTCTGTCCTCAATTTCTAGTACACTACAGAAGAAGCCTTTAAGAGAAAACAGCATCTATGCAAAGGAGGTAATACTCCTTCCAGACCCTACCACAGATGTGGTACCAAGGAGAGCCAAAAGGGCTTGGCTCTTTGAAAATGGCCTTGTTAAGTCAGCAGTGGAATTTAGCACCGGGTGGAATGAAGCAAGAGTATTACAGGCAATTAAAGAAGCATTTGCACCCATTTTAGATAATTGCAGGTGAGTATAGTTGTACTTATTAGTGCTTTTATTTAACATTTGAACATTAGAGATTTACCTGTCCTATGGTCATAAACATCAATCATACATATCAATATTGTTCATAATGATAATTTAATACACAGCTCAATTAAGTTGAAAAATCAGCATTGATTAACTGATGTGATATGTGACTCACTGGTGACTAACTTAACTTCAGTTAGTGAAGTCACATATTGTTTGTTTTATATTATTTCAATTAACTGCCCTTGGTTTTCATTCCACTTGATTTCCATCTGTTTTATACCTCAATCCTTTTTTAACAAAAAAAATGTTTTAACAATGGTTTGAGAACTATCTATGCTTTGGTTCCTGCTCACAAATGTTTAATAACCATATTACTGTCATCTGTAAATACATGGTAACACTTTAGTTTAGTGTCCAATTCTCACTTTTAACTAGTTGTTTATTAACATACACATTAGTACTTATAAAGTATATATTAATGCCTTATTCTGCATGATCATTACCCCTTAATCCTAACAATACCTAAACTTAACAACTACCTTACTAACTATTAACAAGCAGTAATTAGGAATTTATTGAGGCAAAAATCCTCAAAAGTTAGTTAATAGTGAGAATTGGACCCTAATCTAAAGTGTGACCAAATATATATTTTCATTAAGTTTGCAGATACTCTTGCCATACCATTTCAAACTTGTGGAGCCATCCCTTACAACTCAACAAAAGCTGACTGGTAGTATGGTGAAGACAATTTTCCATCAGAGGTGTTTGTTTATTCGACCTGACCGAGTCTTGCTGGAAGAACCTCAAAAGACAGTAAGTCAGTGATATTATTTTCGATTTTAACTGAAACTTCAGATTACATTGGTCAATGGTTGTAATGCCTGTTTCCTTCTTGCATTAGCCTCCAGCTTCGGATTCAGATGATGATCTTACTCATACACGTAAGGCATTGTTATGATAGCCTATATTGGTTAATGTTTTCCTTTTTATTAATGCACAATTTGCATGTTTTTTTTCTTTTTTTCTTTTTGTGTACATTTGGTATGTTGGTTCATGTTGTCATGTGTGTCTAAATATTTGATTGATGGAGCAAATGTTTTAATTTCCAGAGGACAATCAGAACTTAGTCCAGACAGAACTTTGTCCCATCAGTGAAAGCCAGCCAGTCCAATTCACCTTGCATCAATCTGAAGTGCTGGAAATGAGCTCCTCTGAATCTTTAGTTGCAGCTGATGTGGTGGTTGTTCCTGAATCTCCTGAAAGAACATCTAGTTCTTGTTACAGGTGTATAGCTATTTTATAATTTTTTTTTTTTTTTTTTTCGTATACAGTATATTGATCATGTCTTTCTATATTTGACAGTAGTCATTCACCACATTATCTAACAGTATTATTAAATATATATATATTTATTAATTTTTTTATTTTTGGGGGGGGGGTTTCATTGCAGTCACTATGTCAACCTTCTGGAAGATGATGAGCTTTCTGATGATAGTGATCTGTTAGAGGCCATTTCAAGGTCACTGAGAGAACAGACAAACAGAAGTACACGGTAAATATTATTTATTTTGAAAACATAAAATTGTGAATTGTTGGTTGGGATTTGTTACACCTATGAGGTTTAATATGTTTTGAAAACATTTCTTCAGGAAAAAGATTGAGGAAGAGGTTGTACAGAATAAATGTGAATGCCATTTTTTGTATGACAGTATAATTAATATCTATTGTCTAAAAAGTATTTGCTTCTAAATATGTACAATATATTTTAGCAGTGGTGGTGTTCCATTGGAAGACATTGTTGGAAATCTGTGTAGGCAGATAAAGGTTGATGAAGTGGTTCGATTCAACATTGTCAGACGTAATGTTTTGGATGGTGCTGCCCGGGCTATGAATCGACCAAATTTTTCACCTGAGAAAAGGATGGACATCAAATTTACAGATGATCTTGGTAGTTCGGAGGGGGCAGTTGATCATGGCGGACCAAAGCGAGAATTTTTTCGTCTATGCTTTCAAGAGCTTAAAGACATCAGTGGAATGTTTGAAGGACCAACTGATGCAAAAGTTCTTGCATGCAATTCAGAAGGTGAATTACTTGTAACTTTATTGTAGTATCTATTTTTTATGACTATCAAGCATACTACATTTTTCTACAGTTCCTTTTGTCAATTTTATGTTTTTATTTCTTCACATTTGTAGCTGTGAAAAATAATGGATACTACCTTGCTGGCCAGTTAATGGCAATGTCCATTGTACATGGAGGACAGACGCCTCACTTCCTCTCTGAGATACTGGTAGATGCTCTCATTAATGGCCCAGAAAAGACTGAAGTCAGCATTGATGACATTCCAGATTTGGACACACAGTCAGTCTTGAGAGAAGTATGACTATATTTAAATACACATTGAATGTCTTTTTCATCCAGTTTTTTTATCAGTCTGATTTATGCAAAGTTATGAAAATGATTTTACAATTACACGTTTCTAATGATTTCAGGGTCATGTTGTGTATACATGCTTTAAATATGTTTGTTTTAGATCAAGGAGTCAGTGTCAGAGGACCAACTAATGGAGGCAGTGCGTAAAGCAGATCACTTGCTTAGCCTGTCAGGGTGTCGGAGGACAATAACTAGCTCAAACAGAGCCGAAGTGACTAAGGATTTGGCACATTGGTACATCCTGCAGAGAACAAGAGCACCATATGAAAGGTAAAAAACTAACATTAATATTGCAATTATTATTTGGTATGTGTTTTGGGTAACAATTTACAATAAATTTTCATTCGTTAACATTAGTATTAGTTAACATGAACTAAGAATAAACAATACTTCTACAGCATTTATTAATCTTACTTCATGTTAATTTCTACATTTACTACAACATTATTTAGATCAAAAGTTGTATCTGTTAACATTACTTAATGCACTGTGAACTAACATGAATATGAATATTTTTAACTGACATAACATAGGTTAAAAAATGCTGTAAAACATGTTGCTCATTGTTAGTTCATGCATTCATTTATATTACTAAATGAAACCTTACTGTAAAGTGTTGGCATGTTCTGATTTACTCTCGCACACAACAGTAGTGTCTGCAGTAAGGCAGTCTTGTTTTTGATGTCATGTGCATAGTGTAATGTTATTTAGGGGGACATATATGTAATTTGATTTAAAATGTATTACTGACACTCAGGTTTCGAGAAGGTCTTAGAAGTCTTGGGGTTCTTGAAGCTCTGTTACAACATCCTGAACAGATGAAGACATTTTTCCTGAAACCTACAAAACAATTGTCAGCAGAAGACCTTGAGGTTCTTTTCAGGTGTCAGCTATCTGAAATTGGAAGCAACAGATATGAAAAAGAATGCAAGACTCTGGGTTTCTGGAGAGATTACCTTCAAGATGCTGAATGTAAGAAATGCCACCCATGCACCCGCCTTAAATTCCTTGTTTGCTTTTTTTTTTTAAATGTGTGTATTATTATTTTCTTTGTCATTTCAAGCATGTACTTATCTTTAAAATGTTAATATTTCTCTGTCTTTGTTAGTCAATATGCAAGGTGTTACACTTGAGGAGATTCTTATCTTTGCTACCGGATGCAACTCCCCACCAGCTCTTGGCTTTACCCCAGAGCCATCATTGGAGTTTATTTCAGGCTCCAAATTCCCTGTTGCTAATACATGTGAAAATATCATCAGAATTCCACTGAAGGACACTTATGAAGAGTTCAAAACAGACATGGACTTTGGCATTAAAAATTCGCCTGGATTTGGCATGGCCTAAATATGCGTTTGTTTGTGTGTGTGTGCTTCACACAAGAATAAGGAATGCTGCGTTCTGTTAGTGATCTAGTTTCATTATATTATCAAACATCAGGTGCTTTCACTATGCATGCTTAGTAGTTATGGAAAAAAATAGTAATAGTAATAATGTTAGTTATTAGTTGGAGGGGCTTTTTTGTTGGAGAATATTGACCATTTAGTTATTTGTAGCTGATATCATTGTATTTTATGTTATGTATTATTGAGCTCCTATTTTCATAGTTTGACTTGATTCAAACATGCAATAACATGATAGGACACGAAGGACAGAAGAAAAAAAGTGTATTCTGTTACACAAATATTTCCAAGTTTTCACATATTTTGTTCTACTTCTATCACAATTTAAAAAAAAAAGACATTTTGAAAATAAATATCTCTCCACACATCATGTTCCATTTTGGTGGATGTTAAAGTCAAGGAAATGTTAATGTTGGTGAATGTTAAAGTTTAAAGCAGCAATAAAGTGCAGTGACATTAAATGACTAATTACTCTCTCATTTTGAATCATTATACAACCATTATTTGTCAAATTTTGGTTACTTTTCTGTAACATAGTTACGTATCCTTCCTTAATCCTTACATATAAACACCATCCAGAATGTTGCAAGCAGAGATGAAGTGTTCTATGCCATGGTTTCCATCATTTGTTAAAGGGTTAATTTGATGCAGGTCAGGATCCACTGTGTCTTGCAGTGTGCATTCCCTCCTCCCAGCTAATACATTTTGTCCTTCACTCTGAATTCTTCCAATTGTCCATAGTTGGATTGGAGACAAACTGTTCACAGTGCTAAGACTGTGATTGTTCCATTGATTGATGTATTCTGCTACAGCCCTATTTATTCTCGGAATGAAAACAAAATGTAAAGCTCTAATGTGGGTGGGGTTGTTGATGTGCAAAATCCCTTCAGCCTCCATAAAAAGAAACAAATCTTTGAAGTATCCTGACAGGACCCGGTTTACCTCTGCCCATAGTCTCTCTATCCTCTGATTGTGCACGCTTGGTCCAACCAGAAAACTGCCACGGTTAAGTCCTCTGTGTTCTATCATGAAACGCGCAATGTCTATATTTTCTGAGCCTGCATCACCTCTTACTCTGCTTGGTAATCCAAACCTATCCACAGCATCTCTGAAAAGTTCCAAGGCAGTTGAAGATCTGTTGTTATTGCAACATCTCAAGTACGTGATGCATCTGCTGTAGCCGTCAACACAGCCATGATAAACAAGGCCCCAGTTTCCAAGTTTGTGATTGGTGTCCACGTGCCTGTGTAAGACAAAAATTTATCAGTTTTAGTAATAAACTCAATTAAGCCATATTAATAAAATTATCAGCCTATGATTCACTTATTTCTTCATTTTTGTCATGTAGTGTTGGGTAAGTTACTTTAAAAAGTAATTAGCAGCTACTAATTACATCTTCAACTGTGTAATTATATTAATATACTAATTTCTCTCTCTCTCTAAAAAGTATAGTATAACATAAATGATTTTTGAACTGGCCAAAGTATTTAATGTAAGACTTTCATGGAAAAAGTAATAAAATTACAGCAATGAATTGCTCCATAATAAGTTACACCCAACACTGTTGTCATGCACACTTTTGGACATACTGTAAGGTGTAGGATTTACCATAGGTCGTTGGGTGAGCTGACATGATATGCTCTTCTTCGGATTGCTCTTCGTCCCCTTAGCACCCTGCCTACTGGATCAATAGATCTTAGTCTTTCCCGTACTCTCCATCTCTGAACTCGAAGTCCTCTACCTCTCAAGCTGCCTCGAACATATGTCTCCCCAGAATAAGGTGTAGACGACAATATGCTGATGATATGCTGATCAAGCTCCACATCTGAAATTGAAGTAAATCCCCCATAGTCGTCCAGCCTTAGTTCTCTTCTGCGATTAAATAAAGTCCGGACACTGACACACAACATTTGTGAAATGGTGGTCCAACTGAAACCAAGATCACGCAAATTTTCCAGCTGACTCCTTGAAATATGGTACCTAGTAAATGAAGACAATGCTATATGTAAATACGTATACATGATACATTATTAAAAATAAGTTCCAAAAGAGGGTTTTTGCAGTGATGCAATAGAAGAACCAATTTGTGTTCTCCAAAGAACCGTTCAATGAACAATTTATTTAAAGAACCATTCTTTTTCTTTGTGTGAAGAACATTTTTATAATCTAAAAAAAAATCATAATTTTTATATCAATGATTACATTGTTACTAGTAAAAATGCTAATTCCTGATATCAATAATTAAATTGGCACTAGTTGAAATGTCATTTCTTGATATCAACAATTGAATTGCTACAAGTAAAAATGTTCATTCATGATATCAGAAACTAACATTGTCATTAGTGACAATCAAATTATTGACATCAAAAATTAACATTGTTATAGTAGCAATGTAATTGTTGATATCAAGAATATATTTGCACTAGTAACAAAGTAATTCATGATATCAAAGATTATGATTTTTACAAGTAATAATTGTATTTCTGATATTATGTGAAATTGGGAATTTCAGCCTATGGTGACATTTCACAAGTGAAAATACAATTACAGAAATCAAGAATTATAGTTTTTACTAGGCTAGTGGAAATGTAATTCTTTTTATAAAAAAATAGCACTTTAAATAGCGAAAATTGAAATGCTGATATGAAGATTTAACATTGTTACAAGTGGAAATGTAATTCCTGATATCAAGAACTGAATTGTTGATATCAATAGGCTTAATTAATATCATGAGCTTCTATATTGCCATAAGCCTCATCCCTTATGAGACTTGACCATGGTTTGACAACAAATAAAACCAAAAGAGCATGGTTATTGTATTTAAAACACGCTAACCACAAATTAACCATGGATTTGCTAAAAAAATTAAAAAAAATTAAATACATTTCTAAAAATAGAATATATAGAAAATACATTTTCGTAAGGGAAGCTGTTGCGGCGAAACGCAACGCTACTCTTTCTCGCCTGGCAAAATATTCATACTCAATAATAGAATGCATTACCTTGGTCTTCCTGGATAGTTTGTTCGTACTACTTCAGCTGACATTATGTTGTGATGGGCTTCCTGTGTAGTCTCGATCTGAGATAGCCGGTCGAAAACAGAATTTACCATGTCATTGAGTAATGCACAAAGACTTGATAGGAGATGTAGCACATTTCCATGTGCCGCTGGAAAATCATTTAGAGCTATCATAAAAGCCATAATGATATTGATATGGTCTTCAAGATGTCTTGAGGTTCTTTCGAGAATGCAGAGATTGTGTTGTTCATGTGAAAAGTGTTGTTCGGGGTGGTAGTGGCGCAATGGATAAGACACATGCCTTTGGTGTGAGAGACCCGGGTTCGAATCCACTGTGAGACACCAATGTGTCCCTGAGCAAGACACTTAACCCCTAGTTGCTCCAGAGGCGTGTGACCTCTGACATATATAGCAATTGTAAGTCGCTTTGGATAGAAGCGTCAGCTAAATGAATAAATGTAAATGTAAATGAAAAATGGTAAAGGAAGCTGTCTAATTCTAAAAAATACTGATAAAAGTCTGCCATTTTGATAAAACTGTGAGGGACCCTTTGGCTTTCAATGTATGGCCAGTAATAGGCCTAAATGATGTGTAGGCTCACGGATTGTTATATATTCACGGGGTTACATTTATATATTCACTATTTATATCTATATAATAACTTATTATAACTATATATTGAGATTTACATTTATATAATCAGAGTTATAACTATATATTCAGAGTTTTAACTATATATTCGGGATTTACATTTATATATTCAGATTTACATCTATATATTCAGAGTTATAACTATATAGTCAGGATTTACATTTATATAATCAGAGTTATAACTATATATTCAGGATTACATTGATATATTCAGAGTTATAACTATATATTCGGCATTTACATTTATATATTCAGAGTTATAACTATATATTCGGCATTTACATTTATATATTCAGAGTTATAACTATATATTCGGGAATTACATTTATATATTAAGAGTTATAACTATATATTCGGGAATTACATAGAGCATGTGAGCGGAGTGGAGCGCCGGCGGAGCTGGGAGCGAAGCTACTAATATTTCCTCCAGAGCGGAGAGAGCCCTTTCAGGGCTGCTTTTCCCGATAACGTTGTTTCTTAGCGCGCTACGAAGACAACTTAACTAAAAGCATACCATTTCTAGGCGTGTTCCCCGAAATATATGCCTATCTTAGGAGGCTGCTTAAGATATACCTTCTTAAGTGCGACATTACCAGGTGCTGTCCGTGGCGGTGGTGCTTAATTAGTTTATCAATGGCTCAAAAATCGATTATTCACTATTAATAGCAGGGGCTATTTAACTGCGTTTCACGAGTTCACACTTACATCAAATTAAATAGAGTAAAGATTATGTATTTGGCGTGCTGTCCGGGGGAGGGCTCCGGGCTGGAATTCTGCAACGTTAAAAACAAATTAGCACCACTAGTGCAAATGCAAATTCTGTTTTAAATAATAAAATAAGTAGCTTACAGGGCCAGGCCCAGGCCCAGGGGCACGGGAAGTGGTTCTGGTTTCACAGGATTGCAAATGCAGTGCAATTTTTTGTTCATTTACATTTATTCATTTTTAGCATTTAGTAATTTATTTGTAATAAAAACATTAATAAGTAATATTTATATGTTGAATTATGTTTTTAAAATAAACATGAGGTCATATTTCCTCCAGAGTGAGAGCGCCTTTCTGAAGATTCAGTTCATTTCTGAAGCTCATTCCACTCAGCGCTGCGCGCTCAACCCAGAATGCCCATTGTGACATGCTGGTTCGAACAGGCCTATCTGAAATAAGTAGCTATAGGGCTGCGCCCAACTAAAGTCTTTTTCTAGTAGTTGTTAATTTAGTTGTTCACGCGGCGCCGGTGCATTCATGCTATTGTCTGCTTTATTTGCTTATTATTTATTAAATCCAGGCAAATGATTGATAAAACATTGATTAAAATTAAGATACAATTTATACAAAACGAAATTCACTTTAAAGAAAGGTCTTCAAAAAAACAGAACTTAATGAAGTGGTTAAAATCATTTCTGTCCCCCATGTCTTCTGACACATTGTGCATCTTAAAGTAGGCAGGTTTTTTTGCATTCATTTTTATTTCCTGTCGCTGTGCAGGCTCTTGTATTGTATATAACAGTGTAAACAGCTCAATAACCCCTTTATTTAAAGGTTTAATGTAGGCCACAGTCCATTGCATTATGATTGCAAGAAGGATCAACAATGTCAAAACTATGATGTGCAGTCAAATGTCCCAGTGTGTATGCTGTTTAAAAGAGCGTTCTCACAGATGTTTCTTGTGCTTCGTGTTTTATAGACTTGATATTGTTTCTTATTCAAATCAAGTCTCTAGTTCATTTTTAATGAATGACACACGGAAAGCGGCAAATCAGTGGTAGTCTCTGCGCTCGCACAGCCAAGGCCGCCTTAATGCACGGGCTTACCTGGGCTGAAGCCCAGGGGCCTCCCAAGTTCAGGGGCCTCCCATGTTCAGGTTCATGATGAGCTGAAAAGGTCATTTTGTTTTAACTTGTCAGATTTTGTCGCTGTATGTCGCTAGTCGCTTGTGGGCGTTGGTAGTGCTGTCACTCTAATGTTATTGTTAAGGTGCGTTCACACCAAACGCGAATAGAGCGTCTGGCGCGAGTGATTTCAGTGTTGTAAAGACGCGTTTACGCGCGTCTAGAGGTCCCGCGGCGCGAATGAGGCGAGACTGCTCGTCTGGCCACATCTATACAAAACACCACCACAAGTGATATTATACAACTATATCATTTTAATTTGACTAGGAATTAGGCTCAAAAGAAACAGTATGCTGTTGGGAGAGTGTTTTTATATTAGGCTACACACAGCAGTGTTCAGGGATTAAATCATTTACTAGATTAACGATCGATCAATCTACAAATTAAACTCACTCATACTGTCATCAATTACTAAAACGTCATCCGAATTTGACAAATAGGCTAATACATTGTCTTGTCCCTAATATTCAACATAATGCACTGTAAAATGAACTGCAGCAGTGCTAAACTTGCATCATAAAACTACAACACTCGAACTATAAATGTATGAATTAAACTCACTGAGACTGTCGACAGTTTCTTTTCCATGCATCATTTTATTATATCCATGTTTGTGGTTAGTTACAGTCAAATCATATAAAACAGTGAAATCGCCCTTGAACTCTTCGGTCTTGCCGATTCACATGCAATTTCACTCGAGAAGGTGACGGGAGCTGAGCTCCACTGAAAGGCTTCTTTCCTATTGGTCGTCGCTCGCGAAAATCGCTTCTCATTTGCATAAAGTTGAAATTTAGTTGCTGTGTGTGGTTGTTAAATAAAGTGTCTTGTGTTTATGTGCTCAGTGATATGTTAATAACAATATTAAAATGAAAAACAATATTTAAAAAAATCACTGTTGTAGGTCTCAAAAGAAACTAATGCATTTTGTGATGTAGATTACCTAGATAGGCTATTACACTTTTTTAAAATGAGACTCTTTAAATTGAGGGGATGGGGGGCCTACAAAACCTCTCAGCCCCGGGGCCTAACATTAGGTTAAGGCGGCTCTGCGCACAGCTCTTCTTAGCGGTTATAAATATTATTAATATCAATATGGCATCCCAGCAAACATTGGTCCGATGGCAACGTTGTGTCTCTAGCCAAAAATAGCCGCTGTAGGACGGCATAAATCGGGGGGAAAAAATTTAACATTACATTTCCAAAAAATGCATTCAGATATGCTCAACATAGCCTACGTCCAGTCAACTTTCATTTTGGAACTATTTTTCAACCATGACAGGACGTGTCGGGTCATTAAATGTCCAAATGTTTGCTGGGATATATAAATATTGCGCACACAATAAGGTGAGCCACCTAACTTTCTCTCACATAGGCTACACATGCATAAGCCTATACCTTTCAGAAGCGCGTGTCGGTCTTTAAAATCATTAGCCATCTCCAGCAGTAAAAGTATCGTCTTTTGTATTCATGTACGGATTGTTTTTTCTTTTCTTTTTTTTTTTTTTTTTTCGTTTTGATGATTTTTTGATGGTAGGCTCCTCGAATGAAGGAAAGTTCATTTAGATGTAGAATAACTAATGGAGTGATAACTTGATGATGGAAGTGCAATAATTCAAAAAAATGTCAAAAAAAAAGAAAAAAAAAAGAATTATAATAATTAAATAAATTAAATGGGTGGGAAAATCTTTTATTCTTGCCGCCCTAGGCGCCTGCCTATAGTTCGCCTATAGGCACGCCGCGCGCCGGCCCTGCTTGCATGTTTATCACTATTAGCAGTGGTTTAAGAAACTTCAACGGGTTTCCTATAAAATGACACCAAAATTGTGTATTTAGACCACTGTATGTGGGTATGGGAAGCTTTTCAATTTGGGTAGGCCAAATGCAGACGGAAATCCCTCAAAATGGTCTCAGAGCTTAAGAGGTTAAACATACTCCTATAGCTAATCACCAGTTGATGACATTTTGGATAATATAATTAATAACAACATAAAATCACATCAGTGTAATGACAATGTTCTTTGCATGAAAACACTTCAATTAGCAGAATTATATTCGTATAGACTGAGATGTAAAGAAACAGTGGTGGCCACTATCGTAATGAACTGTCAATAGTGATAAGGTATTGCTAAGAGTGCTCCAGATACGAACGAATGACTTACAGAAGGTATTCTTAACTAAGAACGTTTCGGGAAACACTTTTTAACGTGAAGGTAAAGCCTGAGTTATAACTTAAGAATGATAGCGTAAATAAGGTTTTCGGGAAAAGCAGCCCAGAATATTATTTAAACATAAATATGAAACTAAATAAGCTTTTCTCTAACCCTGTAGCCTACAACGAACGCGCCAGCGCGTTCTGATGGATTTTTCCTTAATGACAGTGGAAGAAACTCCGTCAATTTTTGGCCATACAGATTAGTGTGTAAGACAACTACAAATGGTCTACTTTTATTTGTGTACATTCACAATAACACCAAAACCTTGTGCTTTTGTAAAATAAATATCTGCCTTTGTTTCAACTGTCTCTGTATCCGCGATAATCTTTCTGAAACTAATAAAGTTTAAAGAATGGCCTATTATCACACAAACAATGTGCTGAGGCCACCTATGCAAAATGCCTTAAAAATAATCAACAAAGGCTATAGTACAGTAGCCTACGTTACACTGAGATTTCATGTCGGAGCGGGATTTGAGCGCTTGTGCCGTGAGCGATTGAGTGGAGCGCATTGGCATAGAGCGGAATATTGAGCGGAGCTCACATGCTAAGTTATAACTATATATTCAGGATTTACATTTATATATTCAGAGTTATAACTATATATTCGGGATTTACATTTATATATTCAGAGTTATAACTATATATTCAGGATTTACATTTATATATTCAGAGTTATAACTATATATTCGGGATTTACATTTATATATTCAGAGTTATAACTATATATTCAGATTTGCATTTATATATTCAGAGTTATAACTATATATTCAGGATTTACATGTATATATTCAGAGTTATAACTATATTCAGGATTTACATTTATATATTCAGAGTTATAACTATATATTCAGGGTTACATTTATATATTCAGGATTTACAACTATATATTCGGGATTTACATTTATATATTCAGATTTACATTTATATTTACATTTACATATATATTCAGAGTTATAACTATATATTCAGGAATTACATTTATATATTCAGAGTTATAGAATAGAATAGAATAGAATTCAACTTTATTGTCATTGCACGTCACAAGTACAAGCAACGAAATGCAGTTTGCATCCATCCAGAAGTGCTTTAGCAAGAATATAGATATATTACAAAATATAGATATATTTTAGATATGTTACAATGTACACGGTATGAAGGAATGTTATGAGTGCTATAACTATAAGTATATACAGGCTATAACTGTAGTAAGTGTACAAGCTATGTACAGGCTATGAACAGGTTATACGTATGGATATAAATAAAAGACTATAACAGACTATAAATATACAATATGCAAGTATTAATAACAGCTGTAGAACTATAATTATTGTATTGTATTGTACAGCATGGTTGTCTATACAGTATTTACAGTAAGATATATATGAATAATTTATACAGTAGTAATATTAAAGTGCATGTGGCTGTAAGTGGTGGTCCAGCCACTGTGTATGAGTGTGTATGAGGATACTGGGGTTTTTTGTCCATTGTGTGTATGTTCAGTTATGGGTTGTTGTCAGTGGTTGTGAGAGTGCGTGTATGTTCAGTCTATGAGTTTTAATGTGGGTGAGATGTCAGGAGGCAGAATTCCGGAGTCTGACAGCTGTAGGATAGAAGCTGTTCCGGTACCTGGTGGTCTTAGTCCGGAGGCTCCTGTAGCGCCTCCCAGAGGGCAGGAGGGTGAAGAGTCTGTGTGCTGGGTGACTGGGGTCTTTGATGATTTTCCCGGCCCTTCTCAGACACCGCTTCCTGTAGATGTCCTCTATGGAAGGAAGTGGTGCTCCAGCGATGCGCTGGGCGGCTTTCACCACCCTCTGCAACGCCTTCCGGTCCGAGGCAGAGCAGCTCCCGTACCAGACTGTTATACAGTTGGTCAGGATGCTCTCGATGGTGCAGCGGTGGAAGTTCACCAGGATGTCTGAGGACAGGTTGTTCTTCCTCAGAGTCCTCAAGAAGAAGAGGCGCTGGTGAGCCTTCTTGACCAGCTTGGAGCAGCTGGTCGTCCAGGTGAGATCCTCTGAGATGTGGACTCCCAGGAACTTGAAGCTGTTCACACGCTCCACAGCCGTCCCCTTGATGTGGATGGGTGGATGTGGGTCAGCATTCCTCCTGAAGTCCACGATGAGCTCTTTGGTCTTCTCGGTGTTGAGCAGCAGGTTGTTGGTGTCGCACAACTCAGCAAGACGATCCACCTCCTCCCTGTAGGCGGCCTCATTGCTGTCTTTAATGAGGCCGATCACCGGCCCGATCACTGAATATATAACTATATATTCAGGAATTACATTTATATATTCAGAGTTATAACTATATATTCAGGATTTACATTTATATATTCTGAGTTATAACTATATATTCAGGGTTACATTTATATATTCAGGATTTACAACTATATATTCAGAGTTTTAACTATATATTCAGATTTACATTGAATTATTTCCTGTTTGGCCCCCCATAATATACATATATGTATATATATACATATACATATATATACATATATGTATATATATATGTATATATATGTGTGTGTGTGTGTGTATATATATATATATATATATATATATACATATACATATATGTATATGTATATATGTATATATATGTGTGTGTGTATATATATATATATATATGTATATATAAATGTGTGTGTGTATATGTCTATATATATGTATATATGTATATATATATATATATATATATATATATATTAGGGCTGTCAAATGCAAAAGATTAATCGCGATTAATTGCATCCAAAATAAAAGTTTGTGTTTAAATAATATATATGTGTGTACTGTGTATGATTAAATTTGTATATATAAACACACACACATGCTTGTATATATTTAAGAAAAATGTGTAATTTATATATAAAAAAATTATATTCATATATAATATAAATTATATATAAATATATACAGTATATGTATGCAAATATTTCTTAAATATATACATGCATGTGTGTGTATTTATATATACAAAATAATTATACACAGTACACACACATATATTATGTAAACACAAACTTTTATTTTGGATGCGATTAATCTTTTGACAGCCCTAATATATACCGTATATACCCGAATATAAGACGAGGTTTTTGTCCTAAAAATAGGCTGAAAAATGTGGGGTCGTCTTATATTCGCGATATAAACAAAATCACGGGGTGAAAGGGAGAAAGAACAACGGAATTAATATGAAATAGTGACTGAAACGCGACCCATTAAGACAAAACCAGCTTTCCCTTCCAATATGTTAATCTGCATAAAAGATAATGCACAAAAGTTAATCCGCGCGAGACGCAGAGCGAGAGCGAGAGAGAGAGAGAGAGGTGCGCGTGCGAGATGCAGAGAGAGAGAGAGAGAGAGAGACGCAGAGAGAGACGCAGAGAGAGAGGGAGAGAGAGAGAAAGGTGCGCGGGCGTGCTGGAAGAGAGAGAATGAATTATCACTGCAATTTTCAAATTAAATTATTTTCTGTTGAAAACCAGATTTTTTCCACAAAAATCTCTTTTTGTCCCAAAAATAAGTCTGGAAAATGGGGGGGTCGTCTTATATTCAGGGTCGTCTTATAGTCGGGTATATACAATATATATATAGGCTAAATAATCATGAACACAATGACGGGGTGAAATGGGCTGTGATGCATGGGACACCAGGTAAATTCTTGCCTAGGGCAGCAAATTGGTCAGGGCCGGCCCTGATGACTGTTCTGTTCAGAGCTGGAGAACTGCTGGAGAGTCTGAGTCTGTAACGTGGAGTATTTTTTTAATATGAACACGAGCCTATCATATTATGAATATATTATAAAAAGTTTGGTAGTAAATAAATATAAATAAATCAAAATGTAACTTTAAAAACAAATTTTTGTAAAAATGAAAATAAAAAAAACATACTACCACTAAAAACATAAAAAAATAATACAAAACTGCAAAAAATGGGCTAACTTTATATATATATAAAAAAGATGTGAACAAAAAAAATGGACTGGGGCTTAGTCATCCAGCCACTCAAGGTCTAACCCCTCACCACGGAATGATTTGCGACTCACCCCGTAATCAAATTTGAATTCCTCATCTACATGGATGTCCTGAAGAGCCTTAAATAAAATAACAGGCTTTTCTTCACCTTTAACACCCATTACACAACTGAATGGCTTTACATTTGCCGACTTAGACGAATGGTTGATGCGGCGGCCAAACGTGTTGAGTAAGGGGTGACAGGGACATGGGAAGGTCTGGGCATCAACACAGAGTCCTTTGTCCCCATATTAAAAAAAAAAAAAAAAGGTACCCTGCCTCTTCTTTCATGCCCTCCATCATGAGTCTCCCCTCTGATGCTGGGATGACATTGCCATGATAGTCACAGAAAATGTCATCGCAAGCAAAATGTCTGGTCGCAACCACTCCTGTAATTAGAAAAACATTACATTTCGAGTTACAGAATATACTTTGCATGTAGACAAACATTTCAGGATTTAATTCTAGTTCTTGGTTCTGTTAATGGCTGTTTCATACCGAAACCTTTGGGAGGACCAAAATCTTTCAAAGCAAGTCCTGTCCAGGCCTGCTCAGCCACACAGTGACCCACATACGGGTCGGTTTCCACCATTTTCTTTGTTGGCGGCTTCCACATCCTCACCACCTCCTCCGCTTTTGGGCAATTGGTCGTCCACCCCTCCTGACCAATCAGCCTTTCTACTTTTGCGGCTGAAGGCCTCCGCAGATTGAAGTGACCTGAAAGACAGAATGACAAGACTATACTAATGCAAGTCATTTGTCACAGTGAATCTATGTCAAATTAATGAGTGCCAATGCTGTATTGATAGATTTAAAGACTTACCGATAAGATACTCTTCTTAGACTATATTGGTTAAGCCGCCACTTATCATAAAAGGCCCTATTTTAATAGAAGCCTGATACACTCCGCTGCCTCTTCGATGGAGGCTGGTCCTGCAGAGAGACCGGAAATGCCTCTAAAAACTGGCTGAATGACCGCTGCATACTTGTTTCAGCAACTGCTGCTGCTGTCCTCTCGTCCAAAGTCCTGTATAAGTGAGGAATACAAAATTTATAGTAATATAATGTACAAATATTTTTTTTTGTTATGTGCTTGATAAATAAAGAGACATACCCAGCCACAGTGGATAAAATTTCGGCTGCCTCCACCAATTCCTCATTAAGGACCGCACCAGCGCTACGGGTCAAGTACAAATTTTGTGTCTTTTGTTGTTGACCAGACTCACTCACTTTATGAGCTTCTTTGCTCACATGACCTCTAAAGACATCCATCCTAACAGTATCTTGTGAAATCCCAAAAATAAATCAGATAAATAAATGTAAACAATCAAAGTAAAATGGAGAACAAGCCTATCGCGACGTTTCGGTATATGAATAATACCTTCTTCAGGCAGGCTTGTAAATAAATGTAAACAAAAGAGATAAATAAAGGGAAATATATTTATATAATAAGAATATATTTTATAATATATACAATATATTTTTCTAATGAATCTGTCTTAAATAGTGTTCTTTTTGAAATTCAATACTATAGAGTGATCGTCGTGTCTGCACCATAGACTGTAAAAAAATATGTGTCTGTGACGTCACCCATAGGTTTCTGAAGAGCATTTTTGAAGCCTAAAGTGGGCGGAGCCGTCCGTCGCCATCTTGGCCTTGTGTCACTCCCGGATAACAGAAAATGGGCAAAGAGGCGGTGTGTGAGTGGAGCTGAGGAGCCTGGCTATCTGAAATCAGCTAGCTCGACGTGATCGAGTTAGCTCAGGCTGTTAACGGCTCTAGGTAATGCTTGATAAAGTTATGCTACTGACAGTACCAAGTCTGCAACTGCACAGGGCCTGGCGCTAAAGTGACACTTGATGATGATGTAAAGCCAATTAAAAGTTCCTGTTTTTGCCCTTCGAAATGTTATAATAGTTAAAAGAGATGGCTACAAGTGAGACTGTGTATCGTGATTCTGTACTATTTGCTAGTTGAAAATGTATTATGCAGTAACTGAATATTACTCTGAGAGTGTGTGTGACAGTGATTTATGTGCATAACAGTTACATGTCAGTCACTCGGTCCATCAGCGCGGCGTCGCTCGTCAAGTTCGTAGAGAGCTTATTCAGTCCATTTTAAATTCTGATTTTGGCCGCCTCTCAAATGGGTTAAACCATAGATATATTGCCTATGAATTTCAAGTAAATGCGCTAGAAAATCCGCGCTCATTCAAGGATGTGCATTTATAGCATGGACGGAGAAAGCGCCGATGCCTGCATGATTTCATCTGACGGTACATAAGCATATTATAATCTATCTGTTCCGTGAGAGCAGAACGAACGAGCCTTTATTGACGTTTTTAAATCTGAAAACTCCAAAAAGCAACGGAATTGTCAGACATCCATTAGTGCATGTTCACAGAGGAAAACAACTGAAATACAGCGAACGTATTCTCTCGAACGATACTCGACGACAACGACGGAATCCTAAGCCGTGGGCTTTGTACCCAAGTAATGGGTGTATTAAATTGTATGAAATAATCCCGAAAAAAAAGCACAAAACACTGCAGAGATGGCAAGTTCAGCAGCTAACATTTGCTGAGGTGAAGTGACGGCTAGTAACAGCAGACAAACGGCTAGCATTGACATCAGCGGCAATCCACCTGTCACTCAAGTGGACACACCCTTAAATGCAGAAATTTAAATATTAATCAACTAAACGGATGAGTTATAAAAAAATTCACCCCCCTCACAGTTGTTATGAAGGGCAAAATTAGCTGTATAGACCAAAGCCACATAGAGAGCCAGGCTATGAACATGTTTTTTTCTGCTGTAAAGTTGGTAATTTTAACATGGGGGAGATACAGATTTGACTCACTTCTGCAGCCAGCCCAAGCGGCCAGTCAATGAATTGCAGTTTAACTCACTTCCGTGTTGGTTTCATGAGAGAGACGGGGAGGTTGCCGCTTGGTCTGCACACTCAACAAGTGAAGTGTGAGAGAGTGAGCGCACGTATTGCGCGCCCCCTTAAATAGACTGCCGTTGAAAAAAAAAAAACTTTTTTTTTCTGAAAAACTGCTAAACTAAGCTTTAAACAGTCAAAACAAAAATCCAAGTCGGCGAATTGTTAGTAAATAAGTGAAAGGACAGATGTGAAACAATGATTTTTGTGAAAAAAGTTTAAATGAAAGAGTTACACGATGTTTTAGTGTAATTAGGTCACTCTCTCCGCACATGGTCGAGCAAGAGTGGAGGGACAATGAAACAACACAGTCCATGAGGGAAAATGGCAATATAAAATCGAGTTCTTGTTACAATTGCATGGGAATGGTATGTACATGTAGCCAGGGTTGTGCCTAATCATGTTGATGTGAAATTATTTTTGTATCTGTGTTGTGCATGTTGTTATTCATTTTTAAAGTGGGGGAGAGTGGGGTAAAATGAGCCAGTGGGGTAAAATGAGCCAGTGGGTAAGTTGACCCACCCCCGGTTTCTAGGCAACTATACACATTTGGTGTCATGTGACCATACATTTTGATGGACTCCATCATTTCTATATTGCTGTGAAGAGGAGAAGCACATGAGACAAGGGGTATGTTGTCTTTTCCACAAAAACACTTTTTTTTGCTTGTTGAAGTAAATTTTTCTGCATTACAGGTATATTAGCTGTTTTGTCAAAGCAAATGTATCTAGGTCTAAAGTTGTGTATGGTACATGTTGGTGATTTGTCAACATTTAAAACCATGTGAATCATTAAGCTAAAGGTTAGCCTGAATTGCTAAGCTAGGCCGTTTTTACCAAAATGGTGACTATGGGGCAAAGTGAGCCAGATGATGTGGGGTAAATTGAACCAGTGGTTCAACTTACCCCTAAATTAAGGCACTGAAATTAAGTTAAGTTTAAAGCATAACATTGTTTTAAATATAGTATTACACAACTGTTAACCATACATTACACATTGCATAAAAGCTATCATGCCAAGAACCTACAAAAGAAGAACCAACTGGGGCTCAACACCCTTAGAAGAGATGGAGAGAGCAGCCATTGATGTTGAGGGCGGAAAATCCATCAGATCAGTGGCGAAGGACAGAAATATTGACAGGTCAACACTGCGGAGGTACATAAAAAAGAAGGAGGTAAAGAAAGTCAAAACAGTAGGGTACAGTGGAACAGCAGAAGCCAAGAGGGTCTTCACAGAAGAGGAGGAAAAGGAGCTTGCTGATCACATCAAAAAGATGGCTGAGCAGTTCCATGGCCTCACTCCAAAGAAATGCTGTGAACTGGCATTCCAGTTTGCGCAGAAAAACAACATCCCGGTCCCCAACAACTGGAAAGAGAAGGGTCTAGTGGGTAGAGTGTGCAGGAAATTACATTAGGCTATTCATTAATCAACCAGGGACTGCTTACATGTCACTTACACTTTGCCCACATGTTATTTCAGGCAGAGGAGTACCAAATCGCCTGGCTGAGGGTGGATGCAGAGCCAAGATTGATGAAATGCTAATGCCAAATGCCTCTGTTGCAGCAGATATGTACTGTCAAGAAGTTGGGTCAACTCTGACCAGGTTGTCCATGTTTGGCAGTGATCCCATCACATCAGTAGAGGACCGAGCCAGTGTTGAACAGCACTTCAGAGAACAGTGGCCAGACATTTCTGTTCTTTTTGATGAGGCAGTGAACTACAATGGCACACCCTTCAAAAATGCTTTGATGTGTTTAATAAACACAACAAAAAGATTTGCCTAAATATTGTTCATATTGTAATGATTATTTGATGTTTCATTGATTTACTTAATTAAAATAAATGCATGTAACAAGCTAAAATTTCTGTTTCCATGCATATGTAATTTCAATAGCCTACTTGCAGCCTGAAAGCTATAGCCTACATTTCACGTAACAAATGTGGATATTTGTAATAGGCCTAAGATGATAAATTCATGATTCAAAAGTGTAACAGTTGTTACTCAACCGGAATAATACTTTTACTGCCACCGTTCATGCAGAACCCTCTGAACGCTGGATCCCAACAAACCCCCCAGAGGCTATGTTTGAGACTGACTTAAAACAGAGAAGTCGCAATTCACACTTATTGAACTTAATGCTATTATAGACATTAGCATTAGGTTATTAAGAAATTAAATAATTTAGGCTATATTTAGTTATAAATATCCAGTCCAGATATTTATATAGGCTATAACTATATTTAGTTATGTCATTCATAAAAGAACATCAGGCTATAGGCTATGGGCTATGCGCGTCTGTCGTAACTCCAATCTCCAAGCAAGCGTTCACAATATAATATCCATCTGCAGTTTTTACAAATTTTTAAACGTATTACATATGAGATATATTGATATTCCGTCGGATTTTGTATAAAATAACCATCAATCCGATTGTTTTTCAATAATTGCGCACGCAGCGCGATTCTACTATGGAAAAGGCATACGCGGTCATGGCGCAGCCAGTAAGTCTCGTGTGTAAAACCCACACATATTATGATTAATATATATTATGATTAAAATTGAATTTTGAATTTACACATTTCTCATGTTATTGCTAGTATTTGTGTTATTGGCCTTTCAGTAATAAAAAAGACTTAAGATTATCGTGGGAGTATTTTTGTATTTTCAAAATACTAATTAGGCTACTTGTGTTTTATTTAAATTAAATTTTCACATCAGTATTTGTATTTTATTTCTCTAAAACGGACATCACAATATAGGAATAAATAGGCTATTGGCCTACACACACACACACACACACACATGTATATATATAGCCTGGCTATATATTTATATATAAACATTTAAGACTAACGAGTAGCCCATAGCTAACACGAGCCTATGATGTGAGTTATTACACCAGCAAGAGTGCTGTTTTTCCGAACATCTGCTCAGCCTATAGATTATACATCAGTTGTTTTCTGAACATCTGCACAATCTTAGCCTATATGTGACATTACTGAGTAGGCAGCCTAATGTTTAGTCTTGTCAAAACACGCGTTTTGTTCCGCAGAATATATGCATTTTTGACAGTATCAGACCGTAGTAGGATTTTTGAACAACTCGTTAAATAAAGGATTCAACTCCCTCATTAAGATGGATACTTGCCGCCATCTACTGGCGGCTGTGTTTTTAGACGTTTAATTTTTTTCAAACATTTCATATTTCTATGAAATTCAAATTTCTATTTGCTGTGTAAATCCACATGTTGTGTCTAAACAGCCTGTCAATCAAAACATTTATTTTATTGATATCCTTTTATTTGGTCATAATAGCCATACACCGCACTGTGTCTTTGGATTCTTATTTAAGAATCTGACATAAGAGGAGAGATAGCTATGACAATTAATTTAAAAATACAGTTTGCTCTTGCCTTTATTAGCTATTAGAGTTTTGATCTTCTCTCAGCCGAGAAAAAAAGCATATCCTGCATTATATAATGACGATGTAATATTAGCCTACCACTAAACTTTGGCATGTTGCATATTACTTGTTCTATAAGAACCTCAAAGCATATTTAAATTTTTGTGTAATCCATCATGATATTTGTAGCGTAAGTAGAGCCCAAACATAAAGCCCCGTAAGTCCTGTATGCGCATACAGGCCATAAATAACAAATAGACAATATACAAATATAATTCATAAAAAAGTTATTAAAAACATCTAAAACAAAGAATAGATAGACAACTGTCAATGCGTGAACATGTTTACATTTAGGCTATATTTCAATAGATTTTTTCAGTCAGTGAAGCCTAATAATTGGGTGACAAATAGCATGCATATAGACTATTATTTTTTCAGGAACAAATAGCCTACAGTGTTGGGAAAACTCTTATTTTGAAAAACAACGAATGCATATCCTGCCAATCAGATTTAGCCCCACCCACAGGAGAAAATCGGAATATCAAGTTGTTTTTCTGATTTCCGTGCAAGAACGGGAAAACCACAAAATCCGTGTATCATTCGTTCAGTCGTTTTTTGAATTAATATTGAATATAGAAAAATGAGAAAACGGTTCCTTTTTCGTTTTTTCATTTTTTACAAAAAAACGAAAAACAAGAATTCAGATGGATTACTCGTTTTTCGTTCTCAGTTAGAAAAATGAATAAACAGCTTGAATATTTGATTTCTACACGTGGGCGGGAATTAAACGCCCCTTTCCTTTGATTTGTCAGCCGAAGATCAAACTGTTCCGTCATCAGTTCTGCACAGCAGAATAAGAGTCCTCCGTTGTGCGGATTCTTAACGCATTTATTGCAACTACATTTAATCTTTTTCTCATCAAACCACCAGACTAACGAATGTCTCGACACAACCCGTATCGGGGAATAGACTAGATAGGGCTTTCTTCTGTGTATATAAATTCACCTACGCTTTGCATCAGCTGGCTATATGGGCAGGATAAATGACGGCTTATAGCCTATCATTGTCGCCCTCGCCCAGTAATTTAATTTAAATTTTTTTTATTAAGATATAAATCAATTTAATTAGTTGTAAATTAAATATTTTTAACACTAATACAAAAAGAAAAGAATAATGCATTGACTATATAATAAGCCTATATTAACGTTAACGTATAAACTGTCATTCAGACTGACTAGCCTATCTAACAACTGGAGAAGTTGATGTAGGCCTTGTGTTTTATTAAAATGTATTATAATTTATATCTCTAGGCTTCGCGCTTGTGCGTGGCGCGCCGGGTCATGTTGAGAGGGAAACGCGCGCGTCACATATTGTTGGAAAAAAAAGCATATTCATAAATAGTGTAATGACCGGTAAATAAAATACAACATTAACATTATAAACACTATTAATAACATAATATGCGTATTTTAACGAGAAACTGAAACTGTACAGAGCAGACGTTGGTTTCGGGCATCTCTCATTCGTCCAGTAGCCTATCCATATTTGCAATGTAACATTTGGATGATAATTAATAATGTAAAGAAGGCTTCGTACTTCATTCGAGTCCCAATATAGGCCTACACGTAAATCAGCATCTCCACAGCAAGGGAAATTAGTTTGGAATGTCAACAGACCAATTAAGCAGAGTAACGTTTTATATGTTTGGTTGACTGTGTTTTATTTTAATAACGAACACAGGCTGCGACACCCGACATCACTTGGATGTGTTGCTCAACAGGGGATTTAATAGCTATACTGTCGTTTAATACTCTCATTCGAAACAGTAACATTTATATGTCTATTTGTGTACTTTCAAAATGACTACAACATATCATGCCTTTGAAATTATTATATAAGAATAATTATTATTATAAATGATTATTATATTCTTTCTGGCGCACACCAAAAATCAACCAAAATAGCCTACAGCCAATAGCCTTCTTGGCGCACGTATATATTTTTGAAGGTCAACATTAAGATTAATCACAGCGTGCTTCATGTAAAAAAAAAAAAAAAAAAACATGACTTGACTTTACAATCCGGAAAATAGCAAATTATTTCACGGACCCCCTGGCACTTGAGAACTCCTGGTCTACACAGAAGAAAGCCCCATCTAGTCTATTCCCCGGTACGGGTTGTGTCGAGACATTCGGTAGTCTGGTGGTTTGATGAGAAAAAGATTAAATGTAGTTGCAATAAATGCGTTAAGAATCCGCACAACGGAGGACTCATATTCTGCTGTGCAGAACTGATGACGGAACAGTTTGATCTTCGGCTGACAAATCAGAGGAAATGGGCGTTTAATTCCCACCCACGTGTAGAAATCGAATATTCAAGCTGTTTATTCGTTTTTCTAACTGAGAACGAAAAAGGAACTGTTTTCAAATTTTTCTACTTTCAATATTAATTCAAAAAACGACTGAACGAATGATACACGGATTCCACAAATCAAGTCATAATTTCGTTTTTTCGTTTTTCTAAAAAAAACGAAAAAACGGAAAAAGGAGCTGTTTTCTCGTTTTTTCTTTTTCGTATGTGAGAGCAAAAACAAATGAACGAACGATACCCGGACCGCGCCGAAACCCTCCGCTTCACTGCTGCTCACAGCACGCGACGCTCCTGCTTGACGCTCACGAGCTGCTCCTGCTCGCGGTGTGAATGCACTCACTGAACATGTACGCCGGAAAAAAATTTGCGCCGGTCGCGGTCTGAAACAGCCGTAATTCACAAGGTTTCCTACATGTGCGTTCTGTGTGCACGTGTGATGCTGATGTTACGCGATGTTAATCATGCAGCGCCCGAGTGCATTTGAATCGGCATTATGTCAGACTGAAAATTTCCCGAAAATCGGCCAATTCTGGTCACCAGCCGATCAATCAGTTCATTTCTAAAAGATTAGCATTAAAAGTATAATGATCAGATAGGCTATGCAACAAATTATTATAATGTTATTTCATAACAATACTCATATTAACACTTTTTTTTGTGTGACGTTTTTTAACTTTTTTTTTCCGCTTTTTTTTTTTCAACTTGCTGCGGCCCCCAGTTTGAAAACCCCTGCTCTAGATTAAAAAAATACTAAAGCGTTATTAAACTGTTGGTTACAACGCGATCTTTCAGTTTATGGTCGTGTATTGTTATCTAAAGCAGAGGGCTTATCTCGTTTTGTCTATCCCTCCTTATCTTTGTATGTTAAAGACTCTTATTGTAAAGATATTAACAATTTGTTTTACTCTTTTGTTTGGAAAAACAAATTTCAAAGACTTAAGAAAGGGGTTCTTACTAATAAGAAAGCTGAAGGTGGATGTACTTTTCTTTGAAGATGTTAATAGAGCTTTTAAAGTCAATTGGCTTAAAAGATGTTTGATCAATGGTAACTCCCTCTGGAACCATATCCCACACAGTATCTTTAACCAAATAGGTGGCCTAGAATTTCTGTTAACTTGTGAATTTAATATTTCTAAACTCCCTCTAAAATTATCCAAATTTCACCAGCAAGTTCTTTTAGCCTGGAAACTTTGCTACTCACACAATTTTCTCCTCACACTTCCTTTATATGGAATAATGCAAATATTTTGGTTGCCAATAAATCCTTATTATTAAGGAATTGGTGTAACAGGGATATTAATCATCTTATAAATATGTTTGATATTCATGAAAATCTTATAACATACGAACAATTCATGCAAATCCATAGTTTTCCTGTGCATTTTAAGGAATTTAATTCTGTCATTAAAGCTATCTCCCCTACTCTGATTCATCTATTCAAAAGTCATATTCAATGTAACTCTACATTAATGACAAATCCAAAATTAATATTAAATGGCGTTGATTTGATTGATAAATTTAACAATAAACATATTTGTACAATATTTAAATTACAAAATAAAATAGCACCTAGAGGAAAATTCTTTTGGAACTCTATTATTGATAATATTAATTGGAAGAATGCTTGGTTAATCCCCTTTAAATGTTGCATTAACAATAAAACCAAAGAAATACATTTTAAAATTTTGCATACCATTTACCCTGTTAAATCATTAATTGCAAGATATTCTGATATTGATGATTTATGTTCTTTTTGTAAAATTGGGAAAGAGGTGTTGACGCATTTGTTTTTTGAATGCAAAATTACCCAAAGATTCTGGAAGGAATTGGCAGAATTTATCTTTAATTTTGTGAAAATTAAATATTATTTTACATTAAAGGATATTATTGTGTATTATGAAAACAATGTTAACAAAGGTCTTGAATACATTGTTAATTTATTTATACTTTTGGCCAAATTTTATATTCATAAGCAAAAATATTTAAATTCATCCCCTTTATTTAAGCTATTTAAATTAGAATTTGATTGCTTCATATCTTCTTTGAAATTGTTAAAAAACAAAAAGTCATTAACATGTGTGAAATACTTTGATATTATTTTTGGACCCCCTGCTACCAATTAATGTTTATCACTGTCTTGTGATTGTCTGTTATTTGTTCTATCTGCAATAAAAAAAATATATAAAAAAAAACTGTGGTATACAGATAAGTAAATTGTGTGAAAAATACTGTGTTTTTTTACACGCGAAACATGAACACATGTTATATTGCACACTGTAAACACAATCAAAGCTTCAAAAACACAGGAAAAACGGGACCTTTAAAATAATATTCTTTCATAAATTTTTCATGCAACAGGCATGTTTTGCATGTCTCTGTAAAGCTTATAATATGTAGTTTAAAGTGTGCCTAATCAATTTTCTCTATCTTGTTCAGGTAGTCAACATTAAAGGGGCAAAATTCAGAAAGGCAAAGTTGAGGTCACACAGGCCTGTGTTGTCAGAGTGTGTTTGTTTGTAGAAAAATGTCTGTAATTCAGTAAAATCTCAAGCTTTCTTTCTGTGTTTTGCATCATATTAAAGGTTCACAATACACAATACAATAATGCATGGTTGAGAGGGAACACTTTGTAGGTTTATATGTTAGTATTTGTGTGTGGATTAACAAACAGGGCCTGCAAAACTATGCATGTCCACCTGGTGGCGATGTGGGTCTAGAGTCCAAAAAGACCATGGAGGGAGTGGGGGGATGTTTGTAATTAGCATTTCCACATTTTTCGGCTTATAACTCGAGAGCCCCTCGCTCATTGTCCCCCATACTCTAATCGATCGTAGTGATCGACGAGGCCTTTCGAAAGAGATTACATTGCATTTAATTCATGTTTGTCCTTTCTTACTGTGTAGATAATAAAATCTTTTAAGCAATTATTGTTGTCATTTTTTCATTTCACCTCCTTTGTTCACTTTGAGGAACTAGTTTAATGAATAACATGTTTGAACTCTAAAAAAAAAACCTTTGTTTAAAAATGTATTTGCTACATAAGTAACAAACAAAAAACATTTTGTTACATTGTTCTCATTTTGTTTATTGCCACATGCTGACACTTATTTACTGTATATAATTATTTTGCAATGTAGTTATTTGAATATACAAAGAAAATACAGTAAATTTGTATTAAAAACAGATACAAACATGTCTTCTATAGATACAAACATGTCTTCTATAGACCAAAGTAGCAAGTATTTAGTGTGTTCCCTTTACAACAGACCAATAGCTTAAACCTTAAAGGGATACTTCACCAGATGAATGTGTATTTAAAATAGGTCATTTATGTTGAAGAAATGTGAAGACATTTTTGAATTCGGAGCTTTCTAGCCTTAGAAAAGCCAGAAAATGTATTTTTGGCTTATGTGGATGAAAGACAACAACTCCCAGAATGCACTTGCTTTGCTGCCCTAGGAGGCCACGCCTACCGGTTAGAGAGCGCAGTTGAAAACAAGAAGGTTAGGCTACTAACTTAGTGAGTCTCCGTGTCGAGTTTGCCCGTGATTTCGAGATAGCCCAAAATGTCCGGGATTCGGCTTTTGCGTTCTACAGTCGCCATTCATTATGTTTACTGTGGCGAGCACATAGACAGTGGGCGAGCAGGACGAGGCTGAGGGCCGCGGGAGAACGGCGCGAGGCCGGTGGCGGTATTACTGAGACGTGCAGGGTCTCGCATCTCTCACGGAGGAGCGGGAATTTTCTTAGCAATGGTAAAACGCAAATCAACCGATCACTTGTTCAGCGTTCATGTAAACACTACATTCAGATTCACCAATCGGAATGAATTCAGCTAGATTGAAACAAAAGGTGTGCATGTAAACAATGAATGGCGACTGCAGAAAGCAAAAGCTGAATCCCGGACATTTTGAACGATCTCGCCCGCCGGACAAGTCCGGGAAAAGGAGGATGGTAACCCCTACTATTCAGCTTTCTCCTACTAAGTTTTCTCCACAGAACAAGAGCCTGCTAGCTTAGCTTCCAAAGCTGACACTGTGTGTACATTCCGTGAGTGAGATCCCACCCTCTATGGGCGGGTTGAAAACATGCGGAACAGCTAAATGACGATTTTTTGCGTCATCTGAGGATTTTTTCCAGACAAAAAATACATAAATCTCTCATCTCAGGGGGATATGAGGGTGGAAAGCACGGTAATTCGAAAATACTACAGGTTTTCTACTAATACAAAGCTTAATGCTAAATCCTGAAGTATCCCTTTAATTGAATGGAAAAGGACTTGAATGAAAGTCCTTTAAGAAAAGAAAAAAAAAACATTCTTTGAGTATAATGTATAAACTGCTGGTGGGCAAAGTGTTAATAATTTGGCTATTTATACTGAATAATTGTAATGGTTATTGTAATTCTAATTATTTAAAATTATTGTAAAAAATGTAAAACAATTGTTGTATAAAATGAAATTAAACAATAGGTTAAGGGAAATTGTATTTTATTAACAAGTTTAATCAAAGGTCACATAGAAAAGAGAGCAGAAATAAATAAATGACAAATTTTGAAAAAATTTAAAAAAAATTTGCAGAGAGGAATTGTCAGGGTGAATTCCTCATGGCTCCCCTGCCTCCCACTGCCTCAGTATCAGGGAAGCCTGTGGAAGGTTGGAAGTCCACCCCTGCTTCTGGATCCAGGCCTCGATCCTGGTCCCAGACGGCTGATGCCGACCAAAGTGTTCTATAAAGACAAATCACGAGGAGCATTAGCCATCGCAAGGCTTGTTTATTTATATAGCACATTTCATACACAATGGTAATTCAATAGTGCTTTACATAGATGAAATTAAAGAAATACTATAAAACAGTTTAATAAAAATAGAATAAAGTACAGATGAAGTTAAAATAAAAAGAATAATGTGTTTACGACCGCTGGCGTAGCGAGCAGCTCAAGCTCCGTGAACGTCGTGTCCTTGGTAAGCATCAATATACATGTTTTGTAACAAAAATTGTGTGTCAGGGATGGACAATTACATGCAAATGAAATGCTTGCATTTCTGATTCTCCAGGTATCCATACAACAAATTATTCTGGGCCCATGCAAGTTGTGTGAAAATGATTTGAAACAAATGCTGTTTTGAAACAATCTGTATTGTAAAAGCACAATATAAATAAAGGGTATAAAATAAAATATCAAAAAGTCTGGAACTTCCTGTAATTGCACTGGCACTGATAAAAGAAAGAATGAAAGGAATCAATAGATTAAGGGAATTATTATTTTTAAAACAGTAAAGAAATATGTATAGCAGCTTTATAGAAAATACATTTCAGAAATGTACATAAAAAATATAGTTAGTCATGTCGAGTCGTCTCTTCGCGGGCGTCGAGTCGTCTCTTCGCGGGCGTCGAGTCGTCTCTTCACGGGCGTCGAGTCGTCTCTTCGCGGGCGTCGAGTCGTCTCTTCGCGGGCGTCGAGTCGTCTCTTCACGGGCGTCTAGTCGTCTCTTCACGGGCGTCGAGTCGTCTCTTCGCGGGCGTCGAGGCGTCTCTTCACGGGCGTTGAGTTGTCGAACTCTATTTACCTCGGGACTGGCACCCCGAGATAACAACAGAAAAGCAGATGGGAAATAATTAGCATAGCTGCTGTTCTTAATAATGCATTTGATCTGATTTAACTGTAGTATAAAAGGTAAGCATTAATATGCAAGCATAAATATATGTACAATATTATAGAGAGTCTTACTATAGAGTCTGTCAGGGTTGTCAGACATCCAGCCACACCAGCTCCAGGACATAGATGTAGTCAATCATTTCAATGTTCACACTGAGATTTCATTTACATGAACAACCAATGTTTATGACACAACTGATGCTCCATTTACATGAACTATCAATGTTATGACACATCGATAGTCCATACGCAAGCTCTCAGTATTGTGAAATTGTATTTTATTTACAAGGTTAATCAAAGGTTACTGTCAGGGTGAATTCCTCATGGCTCCCCTGCCTCCCACTGCCTCAGTATCAGGGAAGCCTGTGGAAGGTTGGAAGTCCACCCCTGCTTCTGGATCCAGGCCTCGATCCCGGTCCCAGACGGCTGATGCCGACCAAAGTGTTCTATAAAGACAAATCACAAGGAGCATTAGCCATCGTGGTGACATGTTTTATGAGATTTCACTAATTGTCAATCCCTGACACACAATTTTTGTTACAAAACATGTATATTGATACGTAACAAGGACACGACGTTCACGGAGCTTGCGCTGCTCGCTACGCCAGCGGTCGTAGCAGTGCCGCTCGTGCTCGCCACACAGCTGGTGTCTCCTTGCCCTTTTAGGAGGCGGCCCGTCCAGAGTCACAGGGCAAGACTGGACCAGCATGTCAAATGCTGTCCGTTCATCCACCCTGTCCTGCCGGCTCGTGGACGCACCAGACCCACTTCTACAAGATCAATGAATAAACAATAAAGAAAGTGCCAATTAATGACTGCTTTGAGTAGCAACATTAAAAATAATAATCATCTCGTTCATTAGATTTCATATTGTTTACCGTGTTTTTCCAGCAATGTCCTCAACCAGACGCTGCGCATCTGTCGTGGAGCTGTGAGGAACTGAAGATGGAGCAGGAAGGAGTGGAGGGATGTTCCTCACCACCAAGCCATTCCTTTCCATTTCCTCTAACAAGCTAAGAAAGGAAAAACAGTGAATACACACACATTTGATGGAATATTGAGTATTGCACTGCAACAGGACAAAGCAGTGAGGCATAAAGGTTAATTACACACCTGGCAAGAGGATCAGCCGCTCCCAAAATGTCTCGAATCCTCTGGTACTCCCAGAAGCGCCCGGTGTGGGTGAAGTCGGCCATCTCCTTCTTGGCCTGCAGTACAGTGGCTTGGATGTCCTCCTCAGACCTTCCTCCCTTTAGGGAAGTCATTTTGAAGAGGGTCCAAGGCGCCATTCAAATGACGCAGAGTGGGACGCACTTCGTGGATGCTGCGCAGCGCCCCCTGGACGATTTATGCGGGGCCCCGTGACGCCCCTTCCAGATAGGGGCCGTCCCCAAGGTCCCCTGAGAGGTGGCCCCAAGACTCTAGACCCCCCAGAGGCCGCATGGGAGGGGCCAGAAGTTACCTCCCCAAAACCGCAGTTCGGGCATCGGCCACCAGGTGGCTCACCAACGTCCCACCCGCATCCTATTCGACGGGCGTCGAATAAGCAGGGGGTGGGCGTTCACGGAGTGCCTTAACGTCCCCCTTACAGCCTATTCACCCTTACCGGCTCCGCGCCATTGGCTGAACTCGCGGGGTGGGCGGGGCCGTCCACGGAGAGCCTATTTGTCCCCTTACAGCCTAAACGAAGCCAGGGGGCGGGGATCGATCCCGAAAACGCCCTCTGTCCACGGACAGCCTAAACGTCCCCCTTACAGCCTATAATTCATGCCTTTTGTCCACAAAGTGCCTATTGTGTCCCCTGACAGCCTATTCCTAGGCTGTCCATGGAAATTGCATTAAAAGGACATTTTTCATAAATAAAGTGGTTATTGGTGGTCAAACCTACTGTACACCACTCAGGGGACACAGCACAACACACTGAAGTACATTTCACCCATTAATTGTGCAAAATTAGCATAAAATCATACTGTCCACGGGGAGCGTACAGGGGCTCCGTCGAATAACTTGCAGGTGGGATGCTGTTTTCGACTTAGACATTTTCAGCCTTTTTCAGCATCAAAAAATCATACTGTCCATGGGGAGAGTTTAAGCGCATGTATCTCCAGAAACAAGCCGACTCTATAGTTCAACTTGCCTTTACACCTCAACATAATGAGTGACAGCGGTGTGGTAACATCCGGATTAGAAATAAGCGATGTTGTGAGTAGAAAAAAAGACACTTCATAAGCCAGAAATGGTAATAATTCGCATTTCATTGTTGTTTTTTAATTTTATTTTTTATTGTTTTTCAATGTTTTTTTATTATTTTTTTACAGGCAACAACCGTGCTTATCAGCCGCACTGTAAGTTGAGTACACTTGTCAATAAACAGTGCATCTGTTTTTAGACACAGATTATTGTATGATGTCCCTTTTGAATTCTGTCATTTTGCAGGACAGTGAGCACCCTTCTTCTTCTGAGGAGGGAGGTCCTCCTCCTCCTCCGCCTCCTCTTCCTCGTCCACCCCCACCTCCTCCGCCGCCCCCTATTCCAGTTCTTCCTCCTCCGCAGGAGTTTGATGAAGTAATGGAAATAATATAGTATAGTATAGTATATTATTATTTTATAAATAATATAGCCTGTCAAACTTTTCTAGTTGCATTTGTTTTGTTCATTTTTTGTTAGATTTTTATTTCTCTCCAGTATTTCGCAGACGATGAGGAAGAGGATGACTGAGGGGGGGTTTTTTATATAAAAATTTGTAATAAACGTATATATCACTATGGTCTTCTCTTCTAATTTTCTTTTTAAAAATATAGTTTAAGTATAATTTCAGTTTTGCCATTTATTTAATGTTTGTTAAACTATTAAACATATCGGCTCAACTGATTTGCAGAGGGGAGATTTAAAGCTGTTCCCTTTTACTGGTGAGTCACCTTGTCATTTTTACTTCATATAGCCTTTTTTTGTTGATCACATATTTTACCATTGCATGTGTTTTAACAGCTAGAATGTTACCAGTCAATAAGCTTAACACTCCTATTATGTTGTGGGTCAATTTGTCAATTTATTTTTTCAAAATAAAAAGTGCCAATGGAAAAGATACCAGCTCTGCTCATCTCGACAAGACAGTAAAACCAGTACCACTTGTGTTGAATGCAATAAATACATATGCAGAAAGCACACATAAATTATGTTCAAAATGTGGAGAGAAAGACTGAAGGGATCATTTTGCTCAATAGGGTAAAAAAAAGCCTAGTTGAAAAAAAATAAAAAAAAATAATCTTGTTTGTGAGATAGGACAAGTCTTTAACAAATAGTTGTTAAATTATATATATTTTTAAATATAAAATATTATTACATGGCTTGGTTGAATTCCGGTCTGTTATTTCTTGATAACAGACCACCGCGAAGTATACGGCACACCGTTGCCATGAAAAACAGAGCGTTGCTATGGACGCAGTTCTGTTCACTCAGGCAATATAATCGTTTTTAAATCAATAAACTCCTTTTTAATCATATTGATTATTTGACTGTCAAGTGTGTTTAAACAGTGCGGGTCAATTTGACCCATAACATAATGGATGTAATTATTTTTATAATGAATGATAAGAGCGTTAACGTTACTTACCATCCCACGTCTTAGACGGCAGAGGTGGCGACAAATTAAAATTCTCCTCCTTCGAGCCTGACGCCGATGCTGCCTCACCATCTCCATCTCCATTTCAGAAAAAATGCTGAACAGCAACCAAACCAGTATCGTTTGCACTTCCATTTTTCAGCGCCGAAAGCGGACCTTTTCACTGACGTAATGACGTGCACTTGCTAGCCTGTTCTCCGAATGCTTAAGAGGAGCCTCGCCTAGCCTCTGAAGGAAGTGACTTGGAAGGACCAGTCCTGCCAAGGACGTATCCTTGACATTGAGAAACGGCTACTGTGTGATACAGAAACTAATATACTGTTGTCTTTGTTGAACTTGCAAGTAAGAAAAGTGATGTGACATCATAACTGGTGTATAAGTAAATTCAATGTGTTATTTTGATATTTTTTTGTTTTATGGAATCGATAAGAATGCTTGGGACAGAAATAAAAGTGGGACAGATAGTGACAGAAATAAAACCTATATGTGCCACCAGAAAAAACAGCCTCTTCTGTGTGTGCAACATAGTCAAAGAATGTTTTAAATTTAAAGTATTTTACCAGAGCGAGGAATAGGTCCAGTGCCCGTCTTCCCCAGTCTAACCGAGGGCATGAAGGAATGCTCATTCGACATTTGAGGCGTGCCAGAGATGTGGCCCATAGAGCTTGATGGCCCATGAGAGGTACAGGAGCAACTGGAAAGTGAGTGATCACTTTGATGAGGAAAGCTTGCAATCAAAAACAAATATTTTACCTGTCTAATATCCATCTTAGGATGCATCAGATCTGGGACATATCCAACAGAGCAGTGGCGTAGAGGACTGGAAGGCATTCCAGTGTATTAAAGAGGACAGGTGGTGCTGCTGTGAAACATGAAAATTACAGTAATTCGATTTTTTTTAAGTGAATAACACATTATATAAAAATTCAGTATCATACTAATAAATCTTTTGAGTATGACCAGCTAAAACCTGTTAGATTCACTGAGCACATGAAGTTACATTACCTGCATCAGTCCCATACTTGACTTAATACTGTCATGGTAATGTTACAACTAAACAGCTAGATATTAACAAAAACATTGTTCACAAAATAATTTAATGGAAATACAGGAATATACCAGTGAAAGAAGAAGATTCAGTCTGCCTCAGATCTAGCAGAGGTCTAACAGAAGTCTGGCAGGTTTCAGTGATGGTGGAGGAATAGGTGGAAGTAGACGAGTGGAGAGATTGGGGTATCTCCTCTTTATACCACCCTCTGGCTCACTGTCAGAATCTGTATCACCAAAGATTTGCCTAACAAACAAAACAAATTACAACAGACCATAATGATTTTTGTTTGGGGCATGGTTACAAACATCAACAAATCGATTTAAAAATGTAAGAACTGCTTATACTCAACCAGGCTAAATATTCAATTCGCCCACTAAGCCTGTACTAGGAATCTTTATTTCACTATTCACTCTACAAAGAATCCATTGCTTTCTTTGATAGTTAGAGCTAATTATGCCATAGCATAAAAAGATGTTTGCACAACCTTATATGTGAGCTCTATAGTAGTGTTGTCAAAAGTTCCGACTTTGGTACCGAAAAATGTGACGATAACAGCCTTTCCCTCAAGCATTGTTGAGCGGAATCTTTAAAATTTGAGTACCGACTTGGTATCAAAGTCTGTACTTATGACAACACTACTCTATAGAAATATATTTATAAATGTATTTTAAAACGATGCATACTGTATGTGCCAGTCTCAGAATATGAAACCTTGGCTTAATTTTTCTCTTCCTAATGACTTCTTCCTCGTCATCTGCTTGTAACTCAGAGGTATTACAGGTCAGTGAGGCCCTCAGTTTGTCTCTTGCTTTAAGGTGTTTATATATTATTGACAGAAATAGACCATTAATAATTATATCTCTTTAATAATAATAGTCATCTCAGCCTTAATAAGCCTGTTAACAGATCATCATTCCATACGTGCCAGATGTGGGCCGGATCTGGGCCATCACAATGTTGCTGTCCTAGAACTAATCCATCTGTGCACTATAACTTTGGCGGTGCAAGAAGGGCATGACAACAAATCTATCTTTGTAAGGAAGGAGCACACACTTGTGAGAGATCTGTGATATTTTGGCTACCCTAAACGGTCCTCCCAGCTAACAATTTTAGGTTATAAGAACGTTTCCGTAATGTTCCCATTAAGTTATAAAAACGTTATTTCTGAATGTTCTAGGAACGTTAAAAGCGTCCAGTTTTTTTGACGTTGTATTAACGTTATTTCTTAGTTATAAGAACGTTATTCAAAACGTTATTAGAACGTTCAATTCTCCTGTTATATAAACGTTGTATTAACGTTCTTGCTTGGTTATAAGAACGTTTCCATAACATTCCCATTAAGGTATAAAAACGTTATTTCTCAATGTTCTAGGAACGTTCAAAGCGTCCAGTTTAGACGTTGTATTAACGTTATTTCTTAGTTATAAGAACGTTATACAAAATGTTATTAGAACGTTCAATTCTTAGGTTATAAGAACGTTATTCTCCCGTTAAATAAACATTGTAATAACGTTCTTGGTTAAGGTTATTTGAACATTCAAATTCTCTTGTTATATAAACAGTCTCTTAATTCAAACGTTTCATTCACTTATTAAAACGTTCTCAATGTTTTTTCATATAACAAGGTATATAATATATATGAAAATCATTTTATGAAAGCATCTTAAACAGAAGAACCTAAAAAATTTTAGGTTTTAAAATTAAGACAAAAAGATCTATAAAGAATAAAAAAAAAAAGACCCTGAATCATGTCTAAAATATGTGTAATGCAGTCCACTGCAAAAAAGGCGAGTTGGAGTGAACCCAAGTATAGTTTATTACAATAAACCGATACAAATGAAACAGACTTGGGCAATATGAAAAGTGACAATATGAAATTAACATGAAACAAAGCTGAAACTAGACATGACAATTTATTATGACATTTTCAATATCATCCATGTCAGCTTCCACTTCCGGTGCGAGGATCTGAGAGGGTTTCTGGAGATACTGCAGGGAGAAAAGAAGACAGTGTAGTATTAAAGTGTGGTGAGATTAGTATAAAAGCACTGGGATGCTGTACTCGCTCATACAGAAGATCTCATTTGATTTTCAGACCATTTACAAACATTATTTGCTTTGGAATATTGGGAGAAAACATGAAGATATGAGAGAGCTCAAGTCAGATGCTACTAATTTTCTATTGTTTAGACTTTGTATTTTTTCTATTTTTAATGCAGTTTGAATTATTAAAACTGCACTCTAGGGGTGGAACGGTACACAGAAGTCACGGTTCGGCTCATACCTCGGTTCAGACATCACGGTTCGGTATGAGTTCGGTACAATGGAGGGAAAAGCAAAACAAAAGCCTTGTATTTTTTAAATAGGTTTTATTAATAAAGTAATGGCATATAACCAGTTTATTTGTAGTGCACAACAGTTTTATATAATTAGTTTATTAATTAAATGAATAAAAAGACAAAGACCTTGAGATATGTTTGATAATTGTACCTGAATCTATTTAAAATTAATTTGCTACATTTCTGATCAATATATTTGTTTTCCTTAAAATTGTAATCAACTCTAACTTTATTCTCATCTGAATTATAAATAATTTATATCTGTATAAAATAATACTACCATTAAAAACACATTTGATTTTTTGTTTAATCAATGTAGAATGTGTAACTTAAAAATAAACAGATAAGTCTTCTGTTTGAGGACAAGAAATGAAAACCAATGTAATATGACGAATGTCCAAAAGATGGCAACGACAGACTGTTTTAAAATGTTAGTTTCCCTCAGTGGTGGACGAAGTACACATACCATGTACTTGAGTTAAAGTAAAGATACTCAAGGTAAAATATTACTCAAGTAAAAGTAGTGCTGCCTTTAAACATTCACTTGAGTAAAAGTACAAAAGTATTTGCCTTCAAATGTACTTAAGTATCCAAGTACTATGATTTTTTTATGGCTATAATGTCCTATTATAATTTTTGTCACAAGACTCTTGCTTAACTCAGTCTACGTGAAGACTCTGTCACTCTTGGCACATCAATCTATTAATAAAATGACATTAATTAGTCATATATATATTTGAATTGAATACATTTTTTGTGTGTTTAATTTTTGATGGAAGGGGACTGATCCCATAAGGTATAATACATTTACAGTATTTACTGTACATATTTTTCACGAGCGTCTATGGTCATAATTATAAACATCCTAATGTTATGATACATTCACATAAACCTGCACAATGCCATTGAATATACACACTACATTATGGGAGCAGCCAATTTCCCTACAAAATTAAACACCAAAACGTATTAATGCAGTGTTTCTGCTACTCCTCAGAAAAAAAAAAGCTATTATATGCAAGTAATTTTAGTGTCAAGGTAATAAGCAATGTTCATTATGCGTCAGTATTTACCGATAATTGCTGCAATAATAGCTGCTGCTCTCTGCCCCGCTTAAAATTATTGGCAACACAAATTGTTTGGAACTATTGAGAGCTACACGAATCACGTGACCGCGCGGTGGCGAGATCACAGTAGGCTTGTTCGACTTGAAACGGCACACGGCACAGACCAATCGGTGAATGACATTAAAATACCGCAAGAGCGATTAGAGAGTAGACGGCTCTGTATGCTTTTCAATCGCTCTCGCGATTTCGCTCTATACTTTGATGTCATAAACTGATCGATCTGTGCAGCGCCGGTTCAAGTCGAACAAGCCGTGTGTGTCGCAACCTCTTATATACTGTCTATGGTCGCAACTCTCATATTCAACGGCTCTGGTTCGCGCTTAGTAGATACCACCAAGGCAAGTTCAAAACAAAGTGCGCACGTTGTAGGCTACTGTGATAGGTGGCTCGTTTGACCAGTTAAGTTTTTATCCACTCATAAATAAAAAGGAACGACTGATTTTGAAAATGTAGTAGAGTAAAAAGTAAGATATTTGACTTTGAAATGTAGTGGAGTTAAAGTAAAAGTCTTCCCAAATTTAAATACTTCAGTAAAGTACAGATACGCAAAAAAGCTACTTAAGTACAGTAACGAATTACATTTACTTTGTTACTGTCCACCACTGGTTTCACTTTACATATATAAACATAATTCTCCCAACAATTCTGCACAATTGCATTTCATCAACTATATATGATTGAAAACAAAAAGACACCAACCTGTGATGAGACTGATCACTGAGACCTGGTCACGTCGATGTGGTGCAAATTTAAGTGTGTCCGATATAAGCTCCTCAAAAATCTTCTCCAAAACTTTAGCATGTGTGTGACGACAGGCCTCTAAAAAAAAGTCACACATACATACAAGGTAAATTTAAGCTACACTGATTATAAATTGTTTCAATTTAATCGATCTCTTCCTGAGCTGACAACATATGCTATCCTAGGGCTGAATGATTAATCAAATAATACTGAAATGTGAGAAACTTCTGTCCTCATAAAATGTAATGAAGTAATCAAGACATTTTATAAGCTTTATTACAATCATTGAATTAGTATAATGTGCAAGTTTAAAGTTTATAAGTTTAAAGATCCTCACAGTAATATAGTGTTTCACAATGTATCATCCTGTGATGTTGACAAAACCTAGAAGATAAAAATAGTGCAAACAGTCAAATTTACCTGGCAGTGCTAACATTGTCTTCAAATACATGTTAACAGAAATGTGTGTTGCATCTCAGAAAATGTAGTTTAGTGTTGTTACAACCCTTTAAAAGCACTATTTGTCTTGAAAGACCTGCCAGAACGGTTGAAATAAAAGATTAATGAACTTACGAATAATCACACTACATATATGCCAGGGGTCTCCAACCTTTTTTCATTTGAGAGCTACTTTTTAAAAATGAAAGTGGCCGAGAGCTACTCATGTAATACAACACTTGAATATCTTAAATAATGTCTCATAACTCTCATATTAACAACTATCCAAACTGTTTTAGACCTAAAAGAGTTTTTGTTGGCCTATATGTCACCCTTAAATGTCAGAGAAAATAACAGAATCAGAGATAAAAAAAAAAAAATTGTACTTTGCATATTATACTGTAAAAACACATAATTATAGTTGATTTTATAGTACATGATAACTAGAGATGAAATGGCATGAAAATTTCATTTCATGATTATAGTGACCAAAATGATCACGGTTATATCACAGAATCCTGTTAAAAAAGTACTAATACTACACAATGAAATCAATTCACCAAGTTTTATGTCGAAAATCAGCAAATAACAAATAAACTTATATGCACTTTTTGTTTACATAAACATTAGAATAATAACATAAAAAATGATGGCCAGATTTTAAAGGAGTGTTTTGCAACATGTTATCTACTAACATGTACAAGTTCAAATAAAGTTTTGACAAAAAAGTTTTTATAAAAAGAATGTGTCAAAAAAGATAAATCACTGACATTTACAATGTACATTAGCTTATCTTTTATTATTAATAGTAAAATTCAGTCCGATTTTCCTGTTGCGTCTGTCGTTGCTATGCAACCGTGCACTGCGCTCTCCACAATGACAAAGTTTTAGTAGCTAATGGATTTCCACCGCCGAAAAAAATATTTATTTATGGAGAAGAATAAAAACACCCGTAGTGTTTGGGTGCACTCCCATCCTTCATGTTAACTCGCTGCGCCTGGAAAAATGAGCGCGTCGCTTCAACTATTTAAAATAACGAACTTGAGCGCGCAAAAGACGCGATATGTGAACGGCCCTTGGCGAGCTACCTCCAATCAGGCCACGAGCTACTGGTACTGTAGCTCGCGAGCGACGTGTTGGAGACCCCTGATATATGCATTTCCTGGAATTTTTTTTTTCCTTTGCGACCTTTAAAACTGTACTTTCCCCACAGTGCATTTGTTCCAATTCTCTGCATTGCTCTGCGAACAGAATCTCCAGGGGATTTGCCTCCCAGGAGGCTCAGGGCGGTAATCTGATAATAAAAGTATTTTCATATTAGAGTGCACAAATGGGACATAAAAAGAGCAACTAGTGCTGGGCGAAACTGTATTTTTTACTGTATTAATCTCAGTACTTTCTTTTTTCTTCTATTTCTTTCTTTTTTTTATGTTATTTACACATCCTGTCCAATGTTGTGCTACAAACAATGCTCATACTGTCTTACTGTGGGGGATCTGGAGGGCCATTGTCCTGCAGAGTTTAGCTCCAACCCTAACCCTAACCAAACACACCTAAACAAGCTGATCAATGTCTTCAGGAGAAAGCTACAGGCAGGCGAGTTTTGATGGTGGCCCTCCAGGACCTAAGCTGCCCATCCCTGATGTAGGCTTTGCCATAGGTGCATATCACAATATGCTATGCAAGTTAAAAATCACTACATTTTTTTTTTTTTAAAAGCACTGACACATATTCACTTAGCTTTTTAACCGTATTAGTCTACATTTGATTACCTCAATACAATAGTCACTTTACAGTTAATGCCACCATAAAAATAGACTTACTTGTAGTTTTAAAATTCTACGTCACATATGTCCAACCACAAGTATTTATCACTATTGCTCTCCTATTTAAATTCACTTAAATCTGTGAAGTTTAGAAGACAATCGCTTGCATAAGTTACGCATTGAGGAAAACCCCAAATCTAGAATGTGTTAAACAGTCAGCACATGTATACTTTAGAGCATTTGTTAAATTATATGCGTTAAATCTTACAAGTTATTTAGAAGCCCTTACTAATAAGCGAGTCTCATGTTTAGGAAAATTGGATTATGCACTCTGTGTTCTCCGCTATTTTTCAGATACGCTTGTAATATCAAACTACCGTACATCGACAAACATCGAACATTTTATTCATACAACCAGCAAAATTCGCTCAACTTACCTCAAATCTGGCGTATGTCTGTCGTCGTCCTGCTGTGTTTGATGGGCACTCCAAAACCACGCTCATCCTATCACCCATAAATAGGGCTTGGCAACTGACGTCACTGCGCAGTGCATTCTGGGTGCGCCGCCATTTTGTGAGGCCACATCGGGCGAGATTTAAAACAACCACATACTACACGAAAACAATGTTGAAAAGTCGATTAAAAGAACGAAATGTACTATAGATGAATATCAGATGATGTCACCAACGACGTCACTAGTAAAATTTGTCTTCCGCCATGTTGAGTACCTGATTCACGTCAGCAGCAAAGGAACTAACAGTTAGCTAGCTATGCTGTCAATATGTTGTGCGGTGGGGTGCAACAACAAAAAAGGAGCCCCCAAAATATCCTTTTACAGGCTAACGCTACCTCAGGACAAAAAAAAGACGCTGTAATTTGCGGGTGGGACATGAGAAAACACTGTATCCGCGCCACTTGCAGGGGCAACAAGCACTTTGATCACTTGATTTAAAAAACACATTTCAGCGCTAGATCGTCTCTTATTTAAAAAACGATCGAAATGAATGCTCTGCCAGTTAATTGGAGATGTTTTATTTATTTGTAGAATTGCTACATTCGTGCCGCGAGATGTTTTAAAAAGTGGTGGGGACAATATCGACCCTGGTAAAAAGTGGTGGGGACATGTCCCACCGGCAAATTGTGCCTATGTAACGTTGCCACACATTATAATAATGTTTTTGGTAACTTTGAGAGAACTTTGAGAGAATGTTCTAAGAACGTTCCCTGTATAACTTCATTTTATTCATACAACAAGAAAAGTTCACTCAACTTAAATGAGAGCTGCCATCTCTTAGTAAGTTGTCCGTCTGTCCATGTGCGCTGCAAAACCACGCCCATCACATTAAACGCATGTGAGGAATCATCAAATAAAACACATTCCTTTACTGTTATTGTACAAGTTATTAAAACACTTTTTTTGTATGTTTTTAAGTCTCTAAATAGATTTTTCCTATTGCCTTATCTACTTTTTAAATATTGCACAATTAATTGAAAAATATAATACACAATTGTGATTTTTCTTTTCTTATTATTATCTTATTATTTTATGTTTTAAGGTAAAATCACACTTATAATTTACTGTACTTGTTGAATTATTTCCTGTTGAATACATAATTCTTTTATAATCTTTTTTTTTTTTTCTGACAATAAATTTAGTTTTTTAGAGCATTGTATCATTAGTTGTCACTGGATTTACAAATTATGTTTCTGAAGTTGATTTGCAGAATAAAAAGCTGTATAACTAATTTGTAATGACTAATATATATTTTTTAACATAACGTTTTTAAAACGTTTATCAATGATATGTTGGCACAACGTTACATTGGTAACTTTGAGAGAACTTTTATCTAAGTTAATCAGCATTGTAATACAAAATGTCTAATCCATACAACAAGCAAAATGCACTCAACTTAAATGAATACTGCTATTTCCTGTTGAATAGGTTACATAATTCTTTTATATTCTGGGATTTTTTTTCTGACCATAAAAAATATTTTAATGAAATAGTTAAATAATGTCAGTGCATTGTGTCACTAGTTGAGTCACTGGATATACAAATATTGTTTCTTAAGTTGATTTGCATTACAAAAAGCTTTATGACTAATTTGTAATGAATGATATATGTTTTATGTAATAATGTTTTTAAAACGTTCCACTAACAACCTTAAGAATAACGTTTTATTGCTAACGTTTTTAGAATGTTTATCAAAGACATATAACGTTGACACAACGTTATAATAATGTTACTGCAAGAACGTTTTTGAGAACTTTCAGACAACGTTAGCCAATGTTCTGAGAACGTTCCCTGTTAGCTGGGCTGTAGGTTGAGAGACAATAAATACTCTGAGGAAATCCGAGCTCATTAGATAGTTCTAGAAATTTTCCATCTGTGTTAAAACTTTAAACACTACATATATGCCCTCGACAGACTGAACGATGTTATAGATAACACATATGTCTTTGTCTATAGCAAAAACATGATCACCGGTGGAAACTTTCATTGACCACTGTTCAGTCTGCAGCTGCCTGTACTGTGCTGTAGCTTGAAGGCCGTCAGGAACAGGTCCAACATTATGTTGCCTTCTTAAAGCTTTACAGGGCAGCTCGACAGTCCTGATGTCTTCAGCCTCTGATAACCTTCTTATCATCTGCGCAAGAGGAAATTCTGGCTTTCTCACAAACTTCTTCAGTGTATGGAGGTAATTTTCATACGGGAAAGCTGAGATAGAGTCTAAAGAGCCAGGGCTTGGTGGTGAGGAACATCCCTCCACTCCTTCCTGCGCCATCTTCCGTGCCTCAGAGCTCCTCGAGGGATGCTGAGAGTGAGCCACAAGTGGAGCCAGCGATGCCTCCACTGCCAAACCACTGGACCTGGGAAGCTACTCCAAGACTGGTGCCTATGGTCTCCCTGTGGAAGAAGATGCAGGCCATTTTTGGAGCTGATATGATGCACTGATGTCAGGTGTGTGCCTCACTGCTTTGTAATTTCCTGTTGCAGTACTCAAAATTCCATCAAATGTGTGTATATTCACTTTTTTTTTTTTTTTGCCTTTGGCAGAGGCAAAAAGGGTAATCCAGTGAACAGAGCTAAATCCAAAAACCGAGAGACGAGCAGTGCCAACATAACCTGCATGGACTACACCGCCAGCTTTAGTCCACAGTACAGCTTCATACAAAACATGTACAATACAAACACTATACAATAACGCTTTATTGATGTTGCACATGCGCAGTTTACTGTTAGTTGACGTAATTTCATAATACAACCTTAAATGTTACAAATACTTTACCATTTACAAACGAATGCGTACATTAAGTGCTGTAAATGGATTATTCCTGCTAGCTAATGTGTAGAACATTATTGTAAAGTGTTTTATATATATATATAGGCTATTATTACTATAATTAAACACAAATGTCGCATGAATGCAAAATAAAAAGAACTGCATTTATTAATTTATTTATAAAGATTTTAATTTTAAGAAATGCTCACAACGACTTTGTTTCCTCAGACGAAGATGGGGAATGTCTCCAGCGACAGTGGCATGACCACTTCACCTGGAAGTGGGAGTTTGGTAAGTAGAAATAAATATTGATAGAAAATGCTTTTTCATTTGGCCAAATCTTAATCTTTAGTAACTTGATTTATAACAAATTAAAGCTTGTGGTAATAGCTTCAAGTCAAGTCAAGTCAAGTGAATTTATTGATTGAATTAGAAAAATGAAATATCCCCAAAATATCCCAAATTCACATTTCATTTATTTTATCTTTCTTCCCCAAGGCATCCACGGTAATAATCAGCCGGACTGTGAGTACACTTGCCATTAAACAGTGCATCTGTTTTAGACAGAGATTATCGTATGATGTGCAGTTGGACAGATGTTGTATTGTGTTATTTTGCAGGATACCGAACATTCATCCTCTTCTGAGGAAATCATGGGAGGAGTTAATGTTCCTCCTCCTCCTCCTCCTCCTCCTCCTCCTCCTCCTCCTCCTCCTCCACCCAACAACAGCCCCAATCTCCCCCACCAAGGGGCAAATGAGGATGACTTACAGGTAATGGATATATTCAATGTAGGCTGTCAAACTATCTAGTTGCAATTCTGGTGTTAATTATTCATTTGATTTTTATTTATCTCCAGTACTTTGCTGATGATGAAGAGGAGGAGGAGGATGACGACTGATTTAAAAAAATATATATATATATATTTTATACATACTCACCTTTTAATGTGATTTCTGATTTTATTGCAAAACTAAACAGTTCCTTTGATTAATCTTGTTAATAAAATAGTATAAAGTCAAATTAACACTGAAAATAATTAATTAGCCTAAATTTGCCGGTGTTTGTGTCCTCAACGACAATCAGTTGTATGTAACTTGTAAGGTAGCAAAGTTTCTCTTCAAGCATCATCAATATGATGGGCAAAGAGCATGTGATTTTTAATTAAGTATAAATAGAAGCTATCCTTTAATGTGATTGTTGATTTTATTGCAAAACAAAAAAGGCATGAATCTGGGCTATATGTTACCCTTAGTCAGTTACAGACGGGACTTTAACCAAAACATCCCACCTGTAACTTTTTTCTAACCAAGCACCAGCACTTTTCATTTTTTTTTTACAATTTGAATGTGAATGTGAATGTGACAAAGTGCACCATAAGTGAGTTAAAACCCTCCCCATTTATCCGGGCTTGGGACCGGCACTGACATTGCACTGCTTTGTGTAAAGTCAGAGGCTGGGTTAAAAATATATAATTTTTTGGGGGGTTTTGTTATTTTTTAGTTTTTTTTTTTGTTGGATTTTTTGTTTTTGTTTTTTTACTTTTAAAACAAGTGTGCTTAATAAAAATTAAAGTGGGTTTTTAATGAATAAAACATAAAAAAATTAACCCTAACTACCTATAACTAAAAAAATAAGAAAAAACACTATAATAAATTTTGCAAACTATATACAGGAAAACTAAAATGTGTGTAAACAAATTAAATTTTACACCGGTTTGAATGGGGCCTACTCATCCAGCCATTCAAGGTCTAACCCTTCCCCACGAAAAGATTTTCGATTGACCCCGTAATCAAATTTCAATTCACAGTCAACAGGGATTGCAACAAGTGCTTTGAACAAAACCACCTCCTTTGGTTGACCATCAAACGTCAAAGTGCAGCAAAAGGGCTTTACATTTGCTGCTTTTGAGGAGTGGTTTATACGCCTACCGAACGTATCTACTTGTGGGTGACAGACACAAGGGAATGTTTGTGCATCCACGCATAGGCTTTTCTGACCTGATTTAAAAAAAAACAGGTAGCCTGCCTCATCATGAAGGTTCTCCATTATTGCTCTCCCTTCAGAAGCTGTGATGACTTGTCCATGATAATCACAGACAATGTCATCTGGGTGAAAGGTTCTGGTTGCAACCACTCCTGTAATTAGGAAAACATTAAATTTGGAGTTACTGAATATACTTTGCATGTAGTAAAATGTGTCAATAACTATTTATAATTATTGGTGTAGTCAATAGCTGTAACAAAATGTACAATTTACAGTAGTATTTTATATTATCTGACATTAAAATTAGCTGAAATGTTTTCTTACCAAGACCTTTTGGAGGACCAAAATCTTTAAGAGCTAGGCCTGCTCAGGCCTGCTCGGACACACAGTGCTCCACATAAGGGTCGGTCTCAACCATTTGTTTTGTGGGTGGCTTCCACAACCGCACCACCTCCTCAGCTTTAGGACAATTAGTGGTCCAGCCCTCCTGACCAATCAGCCTTTGTACTTTGCCCGCCGAAGGCCTCCGCAGATTGAAGTGACCTGAAAGACAGAATGACAATACTATACTAATGCAAGTCATTTGTCACAGTGAATCAATGTCAAATTAATGAGTGCCAATGCTATATTGATAGATTTGAAGACTTACTGAGAAGATAGTCTCTTCTAAGACTATATTGGTCCATCCGCCACTTATCATAGAAGGACCGAGCCTCAAAAAATCCTGAGGAACATCGCTGCCTCTTGGATGGAGGCTGGCCCTGCAGAGTCACAGGAAAGGTTTCCAAGAATTGGCCAAATGAACGCCGTGCACTTGACTCCGCAACTGCTGCTGCTGCTGTCCCCTCTTCCAAACGAGTCCTGTATAAGTGAGGAATACAACATTTATAGTAATATAATGTACAAATACTTTTTATTTGTTATGTGCTTGATACATAAAGAGCCATTGTGACAGAGGGCTCTGTCACGATCGCGACAACACTGTATTCACACATGTATATGAACCACTGTTCAACCGTTCACATGTTTATCCTACCCTTGGGTGCACACTAGGGTCAGGTTAACGCTACAGTTTCATACATAACGCATTCATGTCCACTCCATTACTACATCCTATCCTATAGCCCTTAATAAACACACACAAACACCAGATAAGTTCAGCAATACATATTTATTGTACTTATCTGCACGTTATTTCGTCATTAGTTGTGTGTTTATGTTGCGTCTTTGTCCATGTTACCGGAAGCAAATGGCAAACCCCGGTGACGATCCAGAAGGGTGGATATCAGTAAATTCCCGCGTTGCGCATGCGCGATCGCTCTGGTAACTGGACTGTCGTAAATGTTGTTTGTTTAGGGTTGAGTTAATACATGTATGATAAGGAATGATGTTTATATACATATATATAGTATTTTATATATATATATATATATATATATATATATTTAGGTGATGAATGTTACACAATGTGAATGTGTATATTTGATTTTCTGACACTAATGTTATGTATATAAATATGTATGTAAAGCTATAATACTTACCTCTGTAAGAATGTGGATGAGTCCATGTGGGTGGAGCTTCTGGTTTAAAAGCCAGCCTTGTTTGATTGTTCAAGGGGGGTTTTTGTAGTTTGGAGTCTTACTTTGACAAAGTGTAGTTGTGTGTACTTACCTTTCTGTAGAAGGACGTAACAGCCAAGGGCTGTCTGGATATTTTTACTCCAGTTTCCCCATCTTTTCATTTATTATTTTATATATATATTTTTTTCTTTAATAAAACAACTTGCACCAGAAGTACTATTGCGGCTTTGCCATTATTTTCTTGTGGGGGACCATTTTTCTATCACGCCTCATCACAGCCATACACAGCCATAGTGGATAGCAGTTCGGCTGCCTCTACCAATTCGTCGTTGTTGACAGCACCAGCGTTACGGGTCAAATACAGGTCAAGAATCTTTTTTTGTTTTTCTTGGTAATTTTTTCCCACCATCCACACCGCCCGGCGCACGTCCTGGCTTGTTGACACTCCCAGTTTATACCTGTTGAAATAAAATTTAAAAGGACATGTTAATCATTACATGACTGTGACTGACAAGATGTAATTGAGATTATACATTCAGACATGTGTACATGATTCTGTGTAGGTATGTACATTGAATGGAGGTGATTCATATCCTGGGAGACGCTATGAACCTTTTCTCCAGACACAGAGATAAAATATTGGTTGCAGCCTTTGTCTGCCACAACATACTTGGGCCTGATTGAAATGTAGTACTACTGCAATATCTATGAAAAAAAATCAGACAAGTTATTACATTTAAAACATTGGTGTTAAGCTAACTACTCTTTGTTTCACAATGAAACTTACAGCTTCCTCTGACTTGCTTAGGGCAACCCTCATGCCGACAGAGTTGGCTCTTACAGTACGTACAATCACCCTACTGCCATGAGCGACACGTCCCACCCACTCCGCATCCTTGAAAACATTGAAAAGGTGTCATTCAAAATGTGTGTGTGTGTGTGTGTGTGTGTGTGTGTGTGTGTGTGTGTGTGTGTGTGTGTGTGTGTGTGTGTATAAGTGAGTGAGTGTGTGTGTGTGTGAGTGTAAGTGAGTGAGTGAGTGAGTGAGTGTGTGTGTGAGTGAGTGAGTGAGTGAGTGAGTGAGTGTGTGTGTGTGTGAGGGAGTATGAGAGTGAGTGAGTGTGTGAGTGAGTGAGTGTGAGTGAGTGAGTGAGTGAGTGAGTGAGTGACAGTGAGTGTGAGAGTGAGTGTGTGAGTGAGTGAGTGAGTGAGTGAGTGTGAGAGTGAGTGTGTGTGTGTGTGTGTGTGTGTGTGTGTGTGTGTGTGTGTGTGTGTGTGTGTGTGTGTGTGTGTGTGTGTGTGTGTGTGTGTGTGTGAGTGAGTGTGTGAGTGAGTGAGTGAGTGAGTGAGTGAGTGTGTGTGTGTGTGTGTGTGTGTGTGTGTGTGTGAGTGAGTGAGTGAGTGAGTGAGTGAGTGAGTGAGTGAGTGAGTGAGTGAGTGAGTGACAGTGAGTGAGAGTGAGTGTGTGTGTGAGTGAGTGAGTGAGTGAGTGAGTGAGTGTGAGAGAGTGTGTGTGTGAGTGAGTGAGTGAGTTAGTGAGTGAGTGTGTGAGTGAGTGAGTGTGAGTGAGTGTGTGAGTGAGTGAGTGACTGTGTGAGTGAATTTAATAATACATACATGAGAAAATATTAGATGTCACAAGTATAAAGTCTTTAAATTTGATGAACTCACAGTAAAATCCTCCACAGCTCCGGGGAGCTGCATGTGGCTATAAATGAGGACCGCCTCACAGTAATACCGATAGATTGTTCTATCTGTACTACTGATCGTGCGGCCCTCCTGGAGGTCCTTGCTTATTCGTTTCGCGTCATTCTTTACCCAATGTAGGATTGAGTGGCGTGAATAGGAAACATCCACAGCAGACGCAACAGACTGTCTGTATTGATTAAACATGAAAAAACAGAGAGGATAATTAAAAATAACCCTTAAGATTAAGTGAGACAAGACAGGTGAAGGTGGAAAATAAGTGTTATTACCCACTTTGGTCACACTTTATATGAAGTTGCCCTAATACCTGTGAACTTACATAGTTAATACATGTGTACATGGTATGTAAATACAGTGTAAGTACACACTGGTACATAGTATCTACAGCTGTAATATTTGTGTAACTACACATAATTTGTATTATGTAAATACATTTTGTCACATCAATATTGTACACAAGTTGTTTCAACACATCTTAAATACTGCAGTTATCATTTTGAATATAAATGTATTTAATTTCAATCCATGTGGAAGTGGAACAACTTGTGTAACTACATATTGTTGTTACAAAATGTAGTTGCATAATTCCTGTTACATGTGAACTTACTGAAGTGAAAAGAGTGTCGTTACCAATGTCCTGTTACACATTTGTACACATACCATTCCGTGTGTTGTTACATATGTGTAGTTAAACGAATATTACAGCTGTAGATACTATGTACCAGTTGGTTAACTTACACTGTAGTTATATACTATGTGCACATGTACTTACTATGTAAGTTCACAGGTATTAGTTACTATTTATATAAAGTGGGACCCAATTGGTCATACTGAGATGATGAAGTTTCACTGCAAACAATGTTGGCTAACTACACGGCACTAACCTTTCCAAAGGCCTGTCAACATCATGTGTACTGCTTGAACCAGCAGAGGAAGGGTGGTCAGATGCTGAATGAGCTTCTTCGCCGGAGTCCATGTTGGGCTGGTTATGGACCAGAAATCCCAGGCGAAGAAGCTCATTCAGCATAGCCACCTGACAGCCTCTGTCTGGCAGCAGGGCACATAATTTCTCGAAATCCCAGGTGCGGGCATTTCGAGCCCAGTCACAGGCGGAAGTGCTTGCTCGCACTACCTCCTCATCAATCTGGGCCTGTGTGGCCTCTACCATGCAGACATTGTTGAGATGTTCTTTGATGTCCTCCTGCGGCTTGTAGCAGGACAAGCAGTGAACAACCATTTTATCCATTGGATCTTCAAAAACAAAACAAGAACATAATTAATTAAATTCAATTCGATAGTATTATTACATAGTAAATGCATTATGTACACTGCAAAAAATGCTTTTCTTACTAAGTATTTTTTGTCTTGTTTCCAGTCCAAATATCTAAAAATTCTTAAATCAAGATGTATTTACTAGATGAGTAAAATGACATAGGATATTATGTCCTGTTTTAAGGGGGATTTAATCAAAATTAAGTGAGTTTTTGCTTAAAACAAGCAGAATTATCTGCCAGTGGGGTAAGCAAAATAATCTTGTTTTAAGATTATTAAAATAATAAAAATCTTGAAACAAGATTATTTTCCTTAACCCACTGGCAGATAATTCTGCTTGTTTTAAGCAAAAACTCACTTAATTTTGATTAAATCCCCCTTAAAACAGGACATAATATCTTATGTCATTTTACTCATCTAGTAAATACATCTTGATTTAAGAATTTTTAGATATTTGGACTGGAAACAAGACAAAAATACTTAGTAAGAAAACATTTTTTGCAGTGTATACAACATTGATATACATTATTAAGCCTTTTTTTAAATACAGTTAGACATGCTTTATTATTGATTGTTTAAATATATATATTTTGTGTTATAATTGTATTTGCATAATATAATTATAAGCAATTTGTCATTTATAAGTTAAATAATTCATTCTTTATAAACCAGTTATTTAGGACTTGTCAGTTGTTCATAAGATCACTTGGAAATTGCAATTAAATGCAGGTAGTTATAACGCATTTATAAAAAAAAAAAAAAGAGTAATCTGGGTCAATAAAAATGACGTACAATATTAAACAACAACTATATTGATAAAAAAAATGCCATTGCACATAAAATAATATTAATTTTGGTCCATAACATAAAATGCAAACAACACCTATATTGTTCAAAATACAGTATTCAATATACACATTTAACCCCTTCAGACCTGAATTATGTTTCAAGTTTCTGAAAAATATAAAAGTAAATTTTCCCAGCTCATGAGGCTTCTATAAATGAGACCAAACACAAATATTACAAATTTCAATAATCTTTAATAGTAATTTTTTTTGTCCATTTCAATGGACGTCTGGTCAAAACAGGGGTACTTCACAAAAATGTACCATTATGAAAAACAATAATAAACATAAAAATTGTTGGTCTACACTCTAAGCTTCTTCTCAAGGTCAAAAACTTGAACAGTATAACATTTAAACCTTAATTGCCCATGTGTTATTCATAACAAAATTAACCTAGGAATCAATCAAGTCACGTTAGAGTCATTTCCTGTGTGCATCTTTGAAACAATTTCTCTGTGACACAAAGCAGTAGTGCACCTTGCACTTATCACAGAAGACATGTGTTTTCCCAGAACAACCTTCCAATTTGCATCTTGTTGCTTCTTTTTTTGCATCATAATTTGGCAGGTGGTCAACCATATCTTTTTGGACTTCAAGAACTGGCCGCCATTCCCTTGCCCCTCTCTTTTGTCCAGCTTCTTCATGTGGAGTTTGAGAGGTACTGGCTACGTCAGAATTGCTTAGCCTCCCTCGTTTTTTTGAACCCTGTGGCTTCCCAGAACGCACAAGCACTTCGGCCACATTCATTTTGAATTCAAGGAGATCCATGATTTTCTGTGGCTGAGTTCCTTTGGATTCATTGTCCCTGCGAAACTCAAGCCAGCTGTTCACTACAGCAACATCAAAAGCATGAGTAATCATGCGCAGTGGCCATTTGCGGGACTTGATATCAATCCTGTACAGGCTGATTAGCTGATCAAGCTTGTCCACCCCTCCCATGGCCTTGTTGTATTTCTTCACAACCTCTGGACGCTTGATCTTCACATACTGCCTCTCTTTCTTATCCCACCTCTCAATTTCGTCTTCATCTCCAACACCAACAAAGTTGGAGGCCAGTACAACAGAGCGGTTATCAAACCACTTCACTAGAACAACTTTTCCATCCCTACTTATAACTTCATCATGGTTTCCCCGCGTTTTCTTAGACATTTCCTTGTCTGGCTTCAGTGGTGGATTTGCAAAGCGGCAAAGCCTTGCTGTTCCAGCAGCATGGATTTTCTTTTCTGCAAGAACTTCAAGGATATTGTAGGTGGTGAAGTAGTTGTCAAAAAAGAGCTTGTGGTTGGGATCCTGAATTCTCTGGCACAGGTGGAAGACAACAGAAGCTCCATGCCCTAGAATATTTTTGCTTTTCTCAGAAAGCTCTGTTGTGGCACCTTGATAGATGAGGAAATCATAAGCAAGCCCACTTTTGCCACAGAGGAAATAAATCTTCACTCCCCATGGAGTAGGTTTCCCTTTGATATACTGGATCACAGAGAGTTTTCCTCTGAAAGGCACAATCTGCTCATCAATACAGAGATCTTCCTCCAGTTGTAGCTGCAGACAGCGTTTCCTTATGGACTCATAGATTGGTCTGACCTTGAAGAAAACATCAGTGTCTCCAGGAGGCCTCTCATGGTTGTTCACAACATGCAGGTTGGAGCGGAGTTGAAAAAAACGATCTCGAGACATGGTTTCCGTGAAAATTCCAATATTGATACTGGAAGACCAGTACATTCTCGCTCTTGGAAGACCAAGAACTCCCATTGCCATATGTAGACCGACAAGGACTTCAATCTCAGAAGCTGAGGCATGTTTATACCCCCTGACTCCATTTTGCTCTGCATATATATTGGTCATTGTGCTCATCAGCTCAAACATCTGACTTGGAACATACTGCTTGAAGTAGCCGTATGGTGTTAGTGGCTCAGGGGGGTCACTGGTGGGACTTTCCCATGTTGTTTCTACTGGGGTAAAGCGGGTGTGACGACGCCACTGAATATCACTCTTTTTTGTGATATTTGTAAAAGGATCATCACCAAGTACTGGTTCTACATCTGCCTCATGCTCATGCTCATAATCTTCTCTGTCTTCTTGATCCTGACCTTCCTCTGCCTCAATCTCAATTTCTTCCCCTACTACTGGTGGTGGCTCATCTCTGTCCTCCCCTGAAATTATTACCAAAAACTGTCCCTTACAAAACAACTTCATACAAGTTTTATAGTGTAATTTATTTTTACAGGAAATAAATGAAACTGTATATCAAATAAAACTATTCAATACATGTAGGGACATCTAATTGTATGAAACGTCTTAACTAACTATCCCTAATTTTCATTCTACACTCACCAATTGTTGGAGATCTAGCATCATCTGCATTTCCATCTGCATTTCCATCTTCCTCATCACTCCACATAAAATCAACATCTGAGATATTTCCATCAGCTATATTTTCAAGAACTTCAAGAGCTGTATATTCTGCATATGAAATAGTTTAAAAAATGTATTAGTACTGTGATACAGATTTTTTTATATATAAGAAATTTCAATCAGCATTACAGGACATGTGATTTCAGTAACAGACGTTTGAACCCACTGTCCATTCTAATGGACAGACACATTTGAAAAAATCCTGCTTTAAAACTTGCAATTCTATAATCGATTTTTAACTTTAATTAATAAGTTCAATCCCTCTATTTTACATACAAACTATGAAATACTGGCAAATATATCAATAAATGTTAATAAAACCATAGAAAATGCTGCTTACTTCTGTGCTTTGAGTGAAGTGCTGCCATGCTTCTCTTCAATGAAGTGTTTTTTTTTTTAAATTACCACATGCAGAGCTTTACTGCCATTTGATTGGATGACAAGCGTCCAATCTAATGGACTGCAGGCTTTAAACTAAGTTAAATGCTCCAGAAGTAAAAAAAAAAAAGGGCTGACATGTGATGTCCATTGTAATGGACGCAGGGTAGAATGGGTTAAGGAAAACGAGTCATTTGGACCTTTGTTTACACATACAACATAAATGAACAAGAAGCCTAGCAAAAAAACGTCCAATCTACACACAAACAAACACTAAGCTTTCTAATCACTCACAAAGTTCAACTTTGACCGATTGATAGTTGATAGTTTCAAATTCGTTTTTATGTTTATGTTTATGTTAGCTAATTGATAACACCTGCTCCCTTGTTTACCGACGATCACCCGACAAGACCAGGTTTATTTTTCAAAATAAAAGTCCCGATTTCTAAATGCAACTTTATGTTTAATTTAAATGTAAATAAATAAATAATAATAAACTACTTATTTACTTGAATTATATTTACATAGTAAATCTCATTTTTTTCATTTTTAATTTTTTTACTTTATTTAAGGCTTGAAAATAAACCACTGTTATTTTTTACTTTCAATTACACATTCGTTACCAATAATTATTTCTTCATAGCTTGGTAATAAAAAATAAACAATACCTTAAACTCTACATAAAAAAACTACATTTAAAAAAAAAAGCTTTAATTGTACAAAAAAATTGTTAACATTTCGAAAAAAACTTTATTTCAATAGGATTTACATTGTGTTTAAAAGTAACACATTAAACAGCAAGGTTTCTGTATTTTATTCATTTTTAATCTTTATAATTAATTGCTGATATGTTTTTTTTTTTCAATATATGTATATAGTTTAAGACTTGAAAAAAAATCACTGTTATGTTTTAATTTCAATTTCACATTCGTTATCAATTATTATTTATTCTTAACTTGATAATAAAAATAACCGTAATTTTAATCTTGACATAAAAAATCAACAAATAAAAAAAATAAATAAAAAAATAAAAGCCCCGATTTTTAAATGATTTAATGGTTCAGAAATATTTGTACCATTTCGAAAAATACTTTCATTTCAATAGTATTTACATTGTGTTTAAAAGTAACACCGGTTTCTGTATTTTATTCATTTTTAATCTTTATAATAAATCGCTGATATGTTTTTTTTCAATATATGTATATAGTTTAAGCCTTGAAAAATATCAGTGTTATGTTTTAATTTAAATTTCACATTCGTTATCAATTATTATTTATTCTTAACTTGATAATAAAAATAACCATAATTTTAATCTTGACATAAAAAATCGAGAATAAAAAAAAAAAATTAAAAAAATAAAAGCCCCGATTTTTAAATGATTTAATGGTTCAGAAATATTTGTACCATTGCGAAAAAAAACTTTATTTCAATAGTATTTACATTGTGTTTGCAAGTAACACATTAAACAGCAAGGTTTCTGTATTTTATTCATTTGTAATCTTTATAATAAATCGCTGATATGTTTTTTTTCAATATGTATATAGTTTAAGCCTTGAAAGTAAATCACTGAAATGTTTTAATTTCACTTTCACATTCGTTATCGATTATTATTTATTCTTAACTTGGTAATAAAAATAACCGTAATTTTAATCTTGACATAAAAAATCAACAAATAAAAAATTTTACAAAATAAAATAAAAGCCCCGATTTATAAATAATTTAATCATAATTAATGGCTGTAATGTACATCAGTGTGTGGGGCTGTGTCCCCTGAGTGGTGTACAGTAGGTTTCACCTCATACAATCACTGTATATATGAAATATGACCCATTAATATACTCAGCATCTGTAACTTAAAAAGTTACTCACTGGCCTTCACCATATCTTGTGAAATCCCCAATTGTTTACAGGGATTCACCCGCTGAAAATGTCTAAGTGAAAAAACAGCATCCCACCTGTAACTTATTTGACAGAGCACCTATAGGCTGTCTGTGCTGCCATTGGTCAAATGGGCCTCATTGTGTGGGGTAGTGGTCAGTGGGGACTCTCTTGTGGTTAAGGGCCCCTTGGCTCGTGAGGACCTGGGATCTAATCCGGCTGTGACCACGATATGAGATCACCCTGATGATTTGTCCATTTTAAAACTATTTTGATAGTGACAAGTGGTCACTATTTTGAAGTGGTCAGTGTGCACTGTCTTTTGGTTGGGGCCCCTTGGCTCGTGGGGACCTGGGATCTAATCCGGCTGTGACCACGATATGAGATCACCCTGATGATTTGTCCATTTTAAAACTATTTTGATAGTGACCATAAAATAGTGATATTGACAATAAGGGGCCCTTTCAGATAAGTTACATAAAATACAAATTATTGGACTGGGACATATATGCTACATGTACAGCATATCTACTGGGGGCTTTTCCTGTCTTCTGTGGGGAAGTGGTCGGTGTGCACTGTCTTTTGGTTGGGGCCCCTTGGCTCGTGGGGACCTGGGATCTAATCCGGCTGTGACCACGATATGAGATCACCCTGAAGATTTTTCCATTTTAAAACTATTTTGATAAGTGTGGTCTTTTTTTTTTTTTTTTTGGTTTGGGCCCTTTGCTCATCAGGACATGGGTTCTAACCCAGCCGGGACCACGTTATGGGACCACCCTGATGTTATGAATGGACCTGGGAAGCCACTCCAAGACTGGTGTGTTACCGAAGACATGTGAATCCAGAGTGCTTCGTTGTTGTTTGCTTTTGTCATTTTCTTTGTGTGATTGTTATTTTTAATTTTAATATTTTTCATAGTTTCTTATAGAATCACAGATTGCAGAACAACAGTATCTATATGTTTGCCTAAAAACTATGCTGTATTTCAAGTAAATCCTGCTATATACCACACACACAATACAACACACTGATGAACATACCATTAATTATGCAAAGTTATATAGTTTGTGAGAATATTTATTTTGATTTAACATTTATTCTCTTTCAACCATATGCAAAGCATGCTGGGAATCTCGCGTTCAGGCGTGCGTCTTTCTGTGTGCTATTTCTGTTGGATTAGAAATATTAGAAAGAAAGGCAGCATTATTGCGTTCTGAATTGCGGCCGCCATTTTGAATCGCGCCCGCTGGTTTTCGGCAAATATCTCCGCGAAAAAAGCACAAAAAACCATGAATAATGTATCATTCTTTTCAGCTAGATCAGACGGTTACAAAGAGCTAAGCAAACGACGGATACGTCGTGTTTCCGCTGAGATCACTGGGCGCGCGGTGACGTCATGATGGTTCATTCATTCAAATTCATTCTGATCTAGTCATCAGCATGCTCTGCGTATGGTTGAATTAAGAGAGAATAAATGTTAAAATTACGTGCTTTTTTGAGAAAACGAGAAAAGGGGAGGACTTGATATTGTGCAATTGTGTTTATTCTACAATTACATTGGAATTATTACAACAAAGTGACCATTTTTGAGAAGAGTTGAGCATTTGTCAAAACCAGCCTTTAAACTGGTGATCCCTGTGTGCAAACAGCAAAATGCAAGCTATTTAATGTCTTTTGCAGTTTGTACATCAATATGAAAGTATAAATGCAGAATGGGAAGCTCCTAACATACGTGATTGTTTAAGTTTAGGGAGAATATGAGTGCCTTTTTTTGTTTTAATTTTAATGAACATTAATAACTGAAAACAGCTAGGTGATACAGATGATGATGATGATAATAACAGTGAAGATGACACATGATGACAGGTAGCTAAGGAGAACAGGCCTGGTGAGACATGCATAGAGAGACATAGGTCTATTTAGACATGCAATATTTATTATGACATCATTGCAGGCTATTTAGTCACTTTTTGAATCCATTTACTTGCTAAGTAGCATTAATTTATTCCAAGAAATAAATAAAACAATGACTCACCCCAAACTTCTGAATGATAGTATGAGTATCTATATTTGCAACTTATTTAATTATTATTGTTACTATTTGTTTAGTTATTTATAGTAAAACCAAACAAAACTATTTACTCACCTGATAAATTCTTCTTTACTATTGTTTGATTTCATTCTTTCTATTATTAGTACAAATCGACATGATTCAAAAGTTTCAAATAACTGTACAGCTAAGCCTAAACTAGACCACTGTATGTGATGCACACATTTAAAGCTTAGCTCTTCCTCTATACTGCAAGGCAAGGCCCACAATTCTAAGACAACCTGGCAGCTGGTGACCGTTGTGCTTGACAGCGGGCCTCTGGAATCAAATTCAATGAATTCAATAACATGTTTGAAGTCTAAAAAAAATCCTTTGTTATTTTGCAATGTTATTTTATTTCATTCCATTTTTATCAGCATGTGGCAATATACAAAATTAGAACGATGTTATTAAATGTTTTTGTCTTTTACTTATGTAGCAAATAAATGGTTAACATAAAGGAATTCATCATCAACATTGATGGGCTTTTAAAAAAGATACTATTTTTATTTTAAGACTATTTTAAACAAGATTATTTTTAATAACTTTATTCACTTTATTTCTGCTTTTTATTGTATATACTTTTGTTATTGTATATAGTTCTTTAATGTTTTTTTAAATGTGTATATAGTTATTTACTATGTTTTTTAAGTGTGTGTGTGTGTATAGTTTACTATGTTTTTTAAATGTGTGTGTGTATAGTTCTTATGTTTTTTAAATGTGTGTGTATATAGTTCTGTTAATGTATATAGTTATATATATATATATATATAATAAACATACAGAATGGTAATTAACAAAATAAGTATATATATGTTTTCCTAAAAACTATGCTGTATTTCAATTAAATCCTGCTATAGAAATTTTTTTTTTACTCTTAACAATGCTAATACTGAATCCTTATTGTCTGTTATGCACATAATAAAACTGAAAACAGTGTCAAGTTAATAAAATGTGCAAACATCATGCAGTGTATTTAGACTGTGACTGAAGCACCTCTGGTTATAAGACGGTCATGTGGAATAATTCAGACTGATTTGAAAGGAGCAAATTAAAGCTTGTAGAGTTGGGGGAGGCCTGCTTAAGCAGCTACAAACACATTTTGCACTCTGAGAGAACTATTATAACTCTTGTGTCACCTAAAATGTGATCAGTCAACAAGCTACCATGCTAGAAATGTGTCCTATCTTACATAAATGAATGAAAAGAATGCAGTTAAACAATGGCCATTTTATTCCGGGACAAGAAAGAACTATATACAACAAAGCACAGCATAAAAATGAACAATACATAAAATAATGCCAACAAGAACAAAACTTTTTCTTTCTTTTTTTTTTTGGCCCGCCACACCACACCACCCCCCCCCCCCTCTTCGGAGGACAACTTTATTTTTTAATAAGGCAAACTATATACACCACATGTTACAATACAGACAACAGATTTATATACAGTGCGTAAGAACAAAACTGATGAACTCTCAGAGACGATGAACATGGAACATGTCAACTACAGAACCTTAAACAAGAAAGAACACACAAATTAAGCAGTGAAGACGGAGGCCTCTCCAACCTGCTCTTCATCTAGTGCCAGACACATCTCCCTAAAATTGACAGGAACCAATGTAGCAACCACACAAAAGCACAGATGGCTAAATACAAAAATATATGTCTATTAAACATTTGGCCCTGCTGTATCTTACTTTTCAGTGTATATCTCATCGTAGAAAGAAGGAAGGGGAAAAAAGAACTGCTAATTTCACGCCTTCTGCTCCTCTGAGAAGTTTGCAGCCACATCTGTCTCCACGGTCCTGCGTATCTGCGGGCTCTTGATGTTGGGCAGTTTGTAGCTGCAATGGGGCAGAAATATCAGATTAAACTCCCAAACTTGAATGATATAATTTTCTAGAGACTGATTCGTTTAATAAATGCACAAATCCGCTATTAGTTTAATGCTAATCCAACAGATATTTTTGGACTTATGGACTGCTGTTAATACTTACTGTGCGAGCAGACGAGAGAGGTCATTGGTTGCTGCCTGGCACTCCTGAAGGCTCTTCTTACCCTCTTGGAACCGTTCTTACCTAGAATGACATGCAAGACAACAATGCGGCGGAGAATTACACACATGTCTGTATCACATAACCCCAGATGTACAGCCAGCACATAAGTACTATCAACATTAGGGCTGTCAAACGATTAATCGCGATTAATCGCATCCAAAATAAAAGTTTGTGTTTACATAATATATGTGTGTGTACGGTATATAATTATTTTCTATATATAAATACACACACGTTCATATATATATTTAAGAAAAATGTGTTATTTATATATAAAATATTTATATATAATATAAATTATATATAATATAAATATATATACACAGTATATACATGCAAATATTTCTTAAATATATACATGCATGTGTGTGTATTTATATATAGAAAATAATTATATACCGTACACACACATATATTATGTAAAAACAAACTTTTATTTTGGATGCGATTAATCACGATTAATCGTTTGACAGCCCTAATCAACATGCAGGAAGTCATTAAAGAAAAACAAATGGAAAGTCAAGTCAAGTAAAGTCAAGTGTATTTGTATAGCGCTTTTCACAATACAGATTGTATGTCGCACATGTCTGAAAGTGCATGTCACACCTGTCAGAAGTCTGTCCAACTGCTGCAGTCTATGCCTACACCCTGGCAGACGTCCGTGTGATCCCAAGCTGCTCACTTTTGGCAGATAATGCACGGTTGAGAGGGAAAACACAGTCGTCCCCAAGCTGTTAAGCAAAGATTTTTAAATGTCTCAAAAACATGAAAGAAGTCAAAGTATAATTTAAGGTGCACTTCACTTCAATCTTAAAGATTAAGGTTCCATACCTGGTTGCACTTCCATTCTGGGAGACGTCTGTGTGCTCGTCTTCGCTTTTGTCTCCAAACTGCTCATCTTCATCCTCACTTGTGCCAGACACAGATAAAACGTACACAATCAATACAACAGCAGAAGAGGCTGATGATACACAAGTAGAATTGTTGCATTTTTAATGACTCATTGACATGGTCACCACACGGACTTGTGCGCCTCCTCTTTCTTCTGTGGCTACTGTACACCACTCAGGGGACACACCACAGCACACTGATGTACATTGCAGTTATTAATTATGCATAATTTGCATAAAACTCAACCGTCCACAGACAGCATATAGGAGTCATGTCAAATAAGTTACAGGTGGGATGCTGTAACTTGACTTAGACATTTTCGGCCAGTGAATTCCTGTAAGGAATTTCGGATTTCAACATATATGTGGAAGGCCAGTGAGTAACTTATTAAGCTACAGGTGGGATGCCAATACATCAAAAGGTCATATTTCATAAATACAGTGCTTTTATGAGGTGAAACCTACTGTACACCACTCAGGGGACACACCACAGCACACTGATGTACATTGCAGTTATTAATTATGCAAAATTAGCATAAAATTCAACCGTACACACTCCCCCAAAACTCACCCGTACACTGCAAAAAATGCTTTTCTTACTTAGTATTTTTGTGTTGTTTCCAGTCCAAACATCTAAAAATTCTTAAATCAAGAAGCATTTACTCGAGAAGTAAAATGACATAAGAAATTCTATTTTGTTTTTAGATAAACAGAAAGTAATTTAAGTAATTTTTGCTTAAAACAAGCTAAATTATCTGCCAGTGGGGTAACTTAATAAAAACATCATCTTAAAACAAGATTATTTTTCTTACCCCACTGGCAGATAATTTAGCTTGTTTTATGCAAAAATTGCAATGTACATCAGTGTGTTGTTGTGTGTCCCCTGTGTGGTGTACAGCAGGTTTCACCTCACAAAAGCACTGTAATTGTGAAATACGACCATTTGATACACTCTCATCCGACCATTAGCTTAGCTAGTTACTCACTGGCCTTCCACACATGTTGAAATCCCCAATTCGTTACACTTATTTGAATGCGGCCCTGTATGCGGCCAGTGGACAGTTCAAATTTGAAGCAAAACTTGCATAATTAAAAGCTGTACATGAGTTTGTGGTATTGTTTCCCCTGCAATTAAGTATAGATATCTTAAACATGCTAAATTTGCAAGAAAAATATTAAAAAAATTATTTAAAATGTAAATATAGTGCAAATAGTGTAAAATAAAAAATAACATTAAAATGTATACATTACTGATATTAAACACACACACACACACACAGTAAATAAATATAATAAAAAAGTGTATATAAAAAGTGCACAAACAAAATTACAAAGTGTTAGACACTTAAATCCAGGAGGTCACTGAGTCGTGGGCAGGATCTGTAAAAACAAACCAATCACTTTTAATGGTCCTGTTATATAATAATACAATAGCGCCTGATTACAAATGTGCTGACCAATTTAAACTTACCCTGCAATCTAGTCCAAATCCAAGAGGTCCTGCAGGTCCAATATAGCAATGTCCTGACCAGGATCTGTCTCTGTAAATATAAATCATTCACTTTTAACGGTCCATCTAGATAATACAATATAGCCTGATTACAAATGTGCTGACCAATTTAAACTTACCCATCATAAAATACTCCTCCAATGAGTCGTCCAGCCATTGATCACCATCCTTATCGTCAGGGAAATCAAGGGAGACTGTAAAAAATACAAATTAAAAAAAGTTCACAATTCTGTAAAAAAAATACGTATGTTCAAATAAGATTAGGTTGGTTTAGTTACCTAGCGATTGAGAAAAAGAATCATCCTCTTGGTCATGGGAAGCTGTCACTTGGTCTGCTTGGGCCAGGCTCTCAGCGACATCTAATGTGCTGACCATTGGAATTTTGGGATTAGTTGCCCTCAGGCGAGCAAGTGCCTCCACTGAGATCTTCAGCTTGGTGTCTTTTAATATGTCTTTAACCTTATTTGCCTAAAAATAGAGTTTAGTGTAAAACAACAACATTGGTTTTTAAAGATATTGTAATATTAGTGTACTAAAGTTGTAACAACACATTAACAATGTGTTACAATAAATGTTTACATTACACAACTATTATAATATCTTTCTTAAATCAACAACAAGCCTCTGAAGTAAGGAAAACTTCTTGGAGCACAATGGGCAGCTCACATTCTTCAAACTCACCCGTCCTCTGGACAACTTGAGCAGCACAATACGTTCCTCCGGGTTCAGAACCTTGTGCACAAACCCCAAATGATGTCTCAAATGAGTCATTTTGTTGGGGCAAAGGGGGCATTTCAACTCCATCTATGAATGGTTAAATTAAGTTATTACAGTTGAAATGTCTTAAAGGATCATGCACAACTGTGAAATAAAGGTGAAATGTTCAACTTACATTTCAAAAAGTAGCAAACAAAATCTAGACAGTCCTTATGCTGCTGCTTCTTTGAGATGATGTATTGTAATGAACTTAGCCTAGCCTTTGGATGACCTATGAACCTTGGTCATTAGCATAGGTATAGGGAATCTAAGCTTGGGGTTTAGCCAAATAACTTATTATTTCATGTAAACTTAATACATCATTTATTGCAAAAATGGGAAAAAAGGGAACACTGCATTTAAAAGTTCACAAAGAGCCTACTAATTTGTCCAAATAATCCATAACAGTTGTCCAGGATGCACACAGAGAGACCCCAGCTCAGTCCAGGATGCACACAGGGTTCAAACCCAGCTCAGGCCACCTTTTTGGGATAACCCTTATGTTATGGAATGATTTGTCCATCTGAAAACTATTTTGACCTGGACAGATGGCCTGCACATATTATTTGACCCTCAAAAAATGGTTGCCCTTGTCAAAAAATCCTAATGGAATTTCAGTTTATCCTGTAGGATCTTATTGGATTCCAATAGGATCTTAATAGATTATTATAATCCTATTGGACATTCTGATTTATTTTAATGGAATTTCACTTTGTCCTGTAGGATCTTATTGGATTCCAATAGGATCTTAATAGATTATTATAATCCTATTGGACATTCTGATTAATTTTAATGGAATTTCACTTTGTCCTGTAGGATCTAATTGGATTCTTATAGGATCTTATTAGATTCTTAGAATCCTTCATTCAGATTTATTTTCATGGAATTTCAGTTTGTCCTGTAGTATATATATTTTTAATTCTATATCTGTATTTCTTTATGTTGTGCTGTTTTTCCAGGTAATTACAATTAAATATTTTATACAGCAAGATCATTTTAATAATTTCAATTCAGAAATTATATACATTATAGATAGATTCATAAATAAAAGAATATAAATACAATTTAGGTAGAATGTCATGTAGTCGACACAATAAAAGGATTTATTTACTTTATACTTGCAGGAACACCATTAAATATGAAATATATTAAATCAAATATATAATATTAAACATTAAATATATAATATTAAATATTATAAACATTTATACAGCAAGATCATTTTAATCATTTCAATTCAGATATTATATACATTATATATAGATTCATAAATAAAATAATATAAATACAATTTAGGTATGTCATATAGTAGACACAATAAAAGGATTTATTTACTCTTGCAGGAACACCATGCAGCTCAGTTACTATAAAAGTATTCAGCCATCAGCTGAGCTTTATGCTAGGCCTATACATCAGTCAAGCTCGATGCTGTTTGGTTGTAATGCAATATAGCATGTTTTTTTTAAGCAAATGTGCACAACCTTACGGACAATTTCCAGAGGTTTTACAATCATACGTGTTGGAGTTGGCACCACTTCTTTTATATGGGAAGGAGATCCTTCAGACACAAAACCAGCAAGTGTGGTTTGTAAAAGCTGAACTTGGATGAGCGGATTGTTTTTGTGATCATGTATGATATTTACAATTGACTCAATCTTTCCAATGCAACCATTACTTAGCTGGACAGTAAAACTGTTGTGTTTGTATTCCTTTCCATATTTCTCTGTCGTTAACAGTTTTCCATTCACAATTGCTCTGTCATATGTCTCTGCAGAGTACGCATCATTTTCAGATAGATCACAGACTGGGAGCATTAAGAACTTCTCTTTGTGATCTAACATTTTTTGTCGGGAACATCCCAGTAAAACAACACCCTCTAGCTTTTGTGCCTTAGCAACAAGAGGATAAACACATAGCCAGTCATTGACAAGTTTGTCCACCCTATTTGAGACATCAGCACTAGTCGTTGTTCGTTTAAGTAGTTGGGGAATTGACTGAAGTATGTTGAATTGGCGTGCAATTTGAGATGGAATACAATTTGTTCCATGACACAACCTCTTCAGTTTCTGGTTGTGACCCTCAAATGAAAATGCAGATGTACACCAAAGAGGTCCATACATCTTGACAGAGAAGGGCAAATGTGTAAGTTGATGGACATTGAAGGACATTTGGCTCAAGCCATATGTCGTTGGTATCTCCTGCACAAACTTTGTGATCTTGGATGTTGCTGCTGCCAAGTCACTTTCTGTGACAGTGTCTTTCAGAAAGCAAAAAATGGCAGTGACCAGAAGTAGCCAATGTTTCAAAAATTTAGTTGGAAGAATCTTGTACAGAACAGGACCACTGTAGAATAATAGCCAGCTTCTGCATTCTGCAGCCTTCCACCTTTGCGCAACTTTCACAGTTCGTGGTATTCTTGGTATATCAGATGGAGGTTTGATGGTAAGCAGCCTTTGATCAACAAGCTTATGTGATGTCCCAATGTACCATGGGCTGTCATGGTACTTGCTATTGAACCACAAGTCCAAGAACTGCTTTGTCACTCCCAAGGCAACACAGTGCATGTAGTCAATTGGAAAGCTGTTCACAATGTCAAAACCAGTGGAGGGATTCAGGAGGACTAATGGTGAAACTGTCTTCACCCCAAACACATGGTCAACATCATTCTCAATGGCCCTCTGCCCACATTCAATGACATGGTCATGGGTTCTTTTCTGTGCCTCAGTGGGTGGATAGACTCTGGCATATCCTCTTCCCTTTGGAACTGTTTTCCCTTCATTTAAGCAATGTCCACATCCATATGCACCATTGAACTGATGTATACCTTGAAGCACACATCGGGCTACTGCGTCACATGAGCATACAATAGGGAAAACTTTAGACACCACAGTTGTGTTTGTATGTGGGTGCCTCCATTCCAGACCTTGTGAATTGATGTTTAGAATGTCATCCACAAATTGCTTAAGGTAGGTGGACATGTCAGGTTTACCACGCCCAAACCAGACACCTGCGAGTATCATGTTTTTGAAACGAACATTTGGTTGGAGTTCATTTATTACACATCTGATGGGCCACAATGAAAAAGGTGAAGATTTAAACATTGGAATGCCATCACAGTTCCATAGTAGTGATATGTCATTAGCTGTGAAATTAGGGAGTGTTTGATACATTTCACCCTTTCTCACATCATTTGTTCCATATACTTCTGATTGAAATGCACAATCATCTTTTTGTAGGATGTCTCTTAGCTGGTCCTCGATAGAGAGACTTATATAAAAATTGCCTTCTGCAATATTCTTTTTTGGGTCATTTATCTCATTACACTCTGGACAATGCATGTTGTTCTTTGGAAGATATGTTTGGCAAATGTTGCAGAAAAGGTGAACATTTAGAGACTCAGATGGATCATGGAATATTTTTCGGAAGAGGTGGAGAGACTCTGGCAATATGTTGCTACTCGGGAGAAAGACATTTAAGAGCTTTAAAAGGTCTTCCACAGCACTTGCTGTTAAACTGTGCCTCAGAGAAAAGGACAAAATTAGAACTATTGCCTGTGCAATTGTTATCTCTGATCCTGTGTAAAGAGGGGCCCCAGATTTTTCAAATTGTGCATTTGAATCAGAATTTGTGACAGCAGTGTCATCCATAGTAGAGTCTATTTCTCCCTGAGTGTCACTCCACTCATCTTCACCATGGTCCATTGCATCAACAGAATCATAAAATTCCTCCCCGTCTTCCTCACTGTCCGCAAGGGAGTCATCCTGATGGGTAAGATCATCCCAATTGTAATGAAGAGCGTTGTTTGTCCGCCATCGACTTGTCTTTGGAAGAGGGCAACTCGATTCTGGGTCCAAAAATCTAGTAATATGATCAATGACTATTTTAACATGTGACAGTGCTTTCAAGTGATAATATTATAAAGATATAATATTTATTTAACCCTCTGGTACTTTTCAGTCATTTTCATGTTTTGAAGTTGTTCAATTTTTTACTTTATAAAAATGGTACAAAGCTTTGTGATTTTTGTAGCACTTGCTGCAGTATAGACACACATTTATTTGACTATAGTGAGGATTTGATATCAAGCTAAAACTATTTTATAATTTTATAATATAATAAAACATGTTTTGGCAGGAGGACATCCAACCCTAACCCTACTTTAACCCTAAACCTACCCTACCCTAAGCCTCAAGGTTTTTTAATTTTATTTGTATACTTTACATACTGTATATTCTGTCTCTTAATTCCAGACCTACTGCTAAACCTACAAATCACAGAAAAGTTTCAGAATTTTTACATTTTCAAAAAACATCACTTAGTCTGATTTAAGCTGTTTTCATTAGGGGACCAAAAAATATCCCCACAAGGATTTGTCCTCGTAATGTAGGGTGTACCTAGATGCACACACAAGATTGTGGAGATAAATGAATGAATGAATGAATTAAGCAATTAATGAAGAAATACATGTATCTAGTGGCTAAAGTTGTATAGATGATTTTCTTTATTTCTTTCCATCTGATGCCACCAATAGATTTGTAAAACAAATTATGTACAATTAAATGGTCCATAATTTAGATATTTAGAATGTTGTTTAGTAACATGTTATGTACTCCAAAATTCCAAATATTAAAGAAACATTACTGAAATGAAATGTAGAACATTCTCTTAATAAAAATAAAAATAATTATACAAATATAATCTCGGGTCTGTTTTGACAGTAAACCATAAGTGTGGCTACAATATAAATGAACAGTACTAGAGGGTTAAAAAACTTTCTTTAGAACAAAAACAAATAATTATATAAATAACAGTGAACATTGTATTAGATGTACAACATTGTATTAGATGTACAATGTCAATATTTATGAAAAATTATTTGCATTATTCATATTTTAAATTTACAAATTATTTCAAATGTATAAAATTGAAATGCTTATCTATACTCAGCTTCAAGCTGTAAAAATAGGGTACCTTTTGTAAGGGCCTCGTTGTTTTGCATTCATTTCAATGTAGGGATATCTTCTTGTTTAGAGGAATCATTTGTGGTCACTGTTGTGGAAAAATGTAATATGTATAACGTACTGCATATGTAAATAATAATAATTGTAATACAAAATCTTGGCGTTAGAAAGTTAACATAATTAAAAATGAACAGAAAATAATTTGTATATTCATACAAAGAACACCGCCCACAACTCACATTGTAGGCATAAACATTCAATTGCGCATGCGCATCCTTGTTCACTGCAGCGCAACGGTCGGTCGGAGGAGACGAACTTTCTGGAAGACGAGCTGTGACAAACAATTGTAAGTAACATATTTAAACGTTTCTTTATATTAACATTTGACACAATCTAGAAATATTTATGTGTAAACCTGCGTAAAAAAATTTTTTTTCTCATCTTAAGACATGTGTGGTCACAGTAACGTTAACGTTAGTCATCTGCTTTTCAATATATAACGTTATAATTAGATCATGTTTAACGGTCTTACATTTATCAACTACTTACACCATAAGTAGAAACTTAAGTCATTTCTTAAACGTTATTTTTGTTAACATCACAATGGACTTAATCATCAGTGGCTGTCGGTTATGCTTCGGACATACGTTTCTGTTGCTGGTTGCTTAGTAACAGTTTTAAACATTATTTTGGAGGGAAATGGCCCTTATCTGTTCTAAATCCACTGTAAACCTCGCAATATAAACGAGAAACAACTTATGTTCTTTGACCTTGAGCATATCTCTCCTGAGAGAAAGCAAGCAACAGGCTGTCATAATGTACAAGACTCATACAGGCACGCAACACCTATAAAACATTCATGTCTTTTTACATTAAACATCAAAGCATATAATATTAGGATAAACACTGTTTGTTTTACACACCAAGAGCATATGATTGACTGAATATGGTCTTTTATTTTTATTTTTATCCTATTTAGAAAATGAGGTTTATGCTAATCCAATGGATTGAAGATCCCCCAACATGGGATGTGCTTCCAACGGAAAAAATTATGAATGGACGGTGTGAAATTGGTGGTTTATGTGATGTACAGTACAAGGAAGAATCCAGCCCTGCAAAAATATTAAACGTTGGTAAGTATTTTTTGTAATATGTCTGTGCATTACTGTGAAAAAATTTATTCATCTTGTGATAATTATTATTTATCATTTCAGGAACTAGATCTGCCATGCTTAAGCAGCTTCATTCTATTGAGAAAAATCAGTCCATCAAAAGATCTGGAGGGAATGAAGAATTAGGGAGAGGGCAGCGCCAGAAATATAGCAGAATACTTTCTGAATCAGAAAGCAGTGAAGAATATGAGGTAAGTTAGACCCAGATGATTGCCACTTTCAGCTAATTTGAAGGTTATATTTGTAATTATATTATTCTATGCTATGCTAGGTAGCTTTAAACGGTTGCTAAGGTGTGGTTACACAGTTACCATGATGATATTTACAGACTGGTTTCTAATACCTAGCAACCATATTGCAACGTATAGAAGCCATATTTCAGCTCCACAACATCGTACAGACATGTTTGTTGGTTCGTATGCAATCATGTACCACACTCTAGCAACCGAGTGGCGAGTTTTGCCACTGCAAGCACCACTCACATTTTCTTTTTTATTTACAGTCGGTCAGTAAACAAGTTTCTGAAAAGAGCGTCAAAAGGATAAGAGCCAGATCCTTTCTGCAGCAGTATAATCAAGAAAAAGTACGATTATTTCAACAAAGTTACATATATCAGGGCTCTAGACTCATTCTAGATGTATTTAACAGTAGCATACACGAAAGAAATTAAATGAATAAATACAAAAAATAAAACACTACATAGACTTTACTGTATAAATTATACATTGATTCTTATTAAAGTTCTCACAAGACTCTTATTTTCACAGCACCCATTCACTGCAGAGGATCCACTGGTGAGTCAATGATGTAATGCTACATTTCTCCAAACCTGTTACAAATGATGAAACAAACTCATCTACATCTTGGATGGTCTGGTGTTGAGTACATTTTCAGCAAGTTTTAATTTTTGACTGAACAAAATACAAACTGTATTAACAAATGTTTTACAATTCTAGGAATCAAGCAGGGAGGCAACAACATCAACAAGGACAAGCAATGACAGTGGAGTCAATCAACAAATTTTGGCTGAATTAAAAGAGATTAAGAGTGTTCTTGTTGAAACTCTAACACTTTTAAAAAAAGGTAACCCTATGAAATGTTTAAAATATTTCTAAGTGATTGCGTCAAAAGATATAAAAACCTATTTTGTTCTAGGATGTTCCATTAATGACTGCACCAGTCCAACCTCTCCCTGGACCCACTTCGGATTTGCCAGCCCCAGAGTCTTCGCCTGTGGTACCTGCCTCTTCCTCTCTACTGCCTCTTCGTGTAAATGAGACTAGGAGTAATAATGACTGCAAAAAGGTATTGTTTTTAAGTAACAATGCCTTCTTACTAGGTCTGCATGATTTGGTCAAAAATGTATATAATGATTCAGTGTTTCCCACATGAGTTTATATAGTAAAAGAAGTCAGAATTGTTAGATTATGTTTGGTTCATATTTTCAGCCTTTTTTCTCTTTCGGCCAAAAAATGAAAATGCCATTTTACATGAGACATGATACAGATTACGGTATGTAAAATGGACAGAATTGTAAATCTGACACTTTAAAGGAACAAAAATACAAGTAAACACAACATGATCCTGACAACTTCCTCCAATGTTTGTTTTATTTTTTTATTTTTCTAGAGATATGCAAATTAGCGCATATTTAAACATAACATTTCAGAAAACTTGTATTACAAAAATGTTTGCAAGTAATGTAATCAATCATTTGGAGATGTCAATATTGGGTATGCGTGTGACGTCACCGTCAGCTGGATTGACTGTGGTCACGCCAACTGAGTGGCAAAAAGCGGCAGCATAGGTTTCTCCTATTAAATCCAGTCACACAGCAGCTCGTCTGCCACTCAGTCCGGCTGAGGGAGTGTGATGGTCCCTCGATATTTATTAGCGATTTTTATTTTAATTTTATTTTTTACCTTATTCACCCTGGGGTGTCTTGTCGTAATTGCGTCTACTCACAGAATGAATTAATCATGGCTGAATTTTTTTTTGCTTTCTACAATGGCATCAGTAACTTTTGCTCTTGGATGATTCTGAATCTACGCTCATAGGTTTCATCATAACAAACAAAATATTATTAAGTTCACTTTTTAACTCTGTTACTGCTTTCATTGTTCGATCACTGTTTTCAGGTTAGAATTGGCCCCAACACGTCCATTGGTGCCGAACAGTTTGGCCACTTGAAAAGGACAGATGCAAAAAAAGCAGCAAAAGACCTCCTGGTGGCTGTCTTTGGAAGAGCAACACTGGCAACACACTGCTACACAGGAAAAAGTTCCAATGCCTTCAAAGACAAAGAAGCAAAGCCACAACTGGAGGCTCAAAAAGTGTCTGACATAATTGGTGAGTAATTTATTTTCCTGAAAAAAAGTTTTGGCAGGATTGTCATATTATTTGATATATAAAACAACAGGATATAAAGATAGATGTAATTCATTTTTCTATTTTTTTCAAGCAAGTCGTTTAATAAAAATTGTGCGAACAAATAAAACTGCAGTGGCTGTTGCTGACTATTTAAATCTAGCGGTTTGGTGTCTCGTGTTGTAAATCCTCTGACCAATCAGTGATCTGTAGTGTTTTCACGTCACATTTTAGTATCGGTACAGTGCGCTTGGAACCTCAGCAGAGGTGGTAAGCTACCATTTAAAGCTTGCCGGACCGAATATGTCATACCGGATGTGTCATAAACGGGCTTAATTTTAATGGAGATCATTAAGTACTCGAGTATTCATTTTCTTGGGACCTGTCATTATCGAAAAGAGAAATTGACAAAAATGCCTCTCCCTAGTAGGGCTGGGACGATACACCTATCTCCCGATTCGATACTATCACGATACTTGTGTGCCGATACGACATGTATTGGGTTTTTTTTTTTTTGAATTGCGATTCTACAAGTATTGCGATTCGATATTGCAATATATTGCAATTTTTTTTTAACACTAGACCATCAGAAAAGTTAAATCATACACTTACACAGACTGTACATGATATATAAGATTTCTGACTTTTATTTCAGAAGCATCATACAGTACTACATTCTCTTGAATAAATGATTCAATAACAAATAATTTTTTTAACAGTCACTTGTAAACAATGTAATCAATAAATGCGTTATTTGAAGCACCAAGTTTTGAAGCAAAAGCTCATTATGATTTTTGTTTGTTCTGTATGTTCTGTTTATTTCTTTCCTTACAGGCTACATCAAAAATAAATTCAATATTGAAGCAAGTATAATTAAGAAGGCCATCTCCCAGAAATGTGCAGATGAATGCAAGATGTCAAAAAGGCGCCACAATGATTGTGTGTGAGTTTGTTTGAATCAAACTGATTTGTTCAGGATGTTTAATTTTGTATTTCACAGTTGGTGTGTGTTTGTGTGCGTGCGCGTGTGTGAGTTTGTGTGAATCAGACTGATTTGTTCAGGATGTGTTTGAGTGTATGGTGTAATGAATATAATCTGTAAAAAAAATATTAAATAAATTCATTAGTTATGAAAGAAGAAATAAATAAATAAAATACTAATGAAATTAAAATAACAGAAAATGCATTTGTTGATTTGTTTTTTTTTATTTCATCAATCCATTATCAGTGCCTTAGAAATGTGTGCACTAATACTGTGTGCCCAAATCACCTGCCATGCTGTTTATAATGTGACTGCAGGTTGCACAACATACATTAAACAGTGAACAATGTCTACATTGAGGTGAGTTTAAGCAAACTGCATGCAAGACACAATCAAAAAACGACTATTGGTAAAAGAAAAACATTGGAAAAGTGCACCTTTAGGATTCTAAAAAAAAAAAAAAAAAGGAAATCCCATACCGGAGTAGTGACCCAATTGGATCCCATTAAAATCCTGTAGAAAATCCTACAGGATATTTATGCATTGTCCTATAAGATCATTTCTATTGGAGTCCTATAGGATATTTATGTCTAGTCCTATAAGACAATTTCTATTGGAAATCCTATAGGAATGGTTCCAAAATATGATAGAAATTCTAATTAGAATCCTGTACAATTTTCTTATTGGAATCTTATAGGATTTTTTGACAAGGGTGTACTGAATGAACTCCACAGGAACATGTTTTTGTCTTCCTAAACTAAACTAAACCAAACCAAACCAATGGGCCATTAACACCTAGCCAAGCAGAAAACACTGTTTTGGTCAGGTGACTTGGGGGGGGCTTTTGAGATGCTGCGATCTGATTGGTTGAGATGGATTTAAATCCTAAGTCCTTTGTCTGCTCAGGACAATTTCAAAAGGTCTTGAAGAGTCAACATCTGGAGAGAATCTTGTGATTTGAAATGGCTGAACAAGCTCAGAAAAGGTAAGGCTTGTGTTTTCTTTGTTTCTTTGTGTTACTTTGTGTTTCCTTAAGATGATGTTTCCCTCTTTAGAGAAGTATTTTATCCACAAATAATTAGTTTTTAGGTCAGAGGTAATGGTGGTTACATTTGAATGGGTGTTTTTGTCTCACTTTTGATTGTGGTTTAAGACTTAATTGTGAAATTAAGAAAAAAAAAAAAACACACAAAAAAACACATGTTGGCAAAGTTTAAAAGCAAAGATACTGTGTTTTTTAAGTTTGAAAAGTTGAAACTGAGCACACTGGAAATGCTACAATGCATAGTTAGGTTATTTTAAATCATTGTTTTTTATATAATTTCTCATTCTTTCAGATCTTTGTTTGTATAATTTATTTTATATCGTTTCATTTTACATTAAAGGTCTGCTGATCGCCATGTGCTGTACTGTCTGCTGTGCCACAAGCCACAGGACAGCCTGTCTTCTCACCTGAAACGGGTGTGCATGAAAAATTGCACACCCGAACAAAGAGAAGCCGAGGTAAAAAAGGCCAAGGTTTCACACAGTAACTGGGTCCGGAACAACAGATGCTGGGACTACAACCAGCTCTGTCTGATCTTGCCTGACCAGCATTCCCGAATGGCCATGTTAAAGGAGCTTCTTCGTCGTGACTTCTTTGTTAAAAACCAGCCCCAGGATTTGGAAGATGAAGAAGCTCGCCCTGCCTCTACTGCTGCTGTTGATGATGAACCTCCAAAGTAAGTGCATTAATCCGTGTATTTATTACATGTTTATTACATGATAATAAAGGATATATTTTATTGTTCTATATTGAAGAATGTTTCACAACTTGGGTTTTATTCTTCAAAAGTCTCATTTGTTATGTTTAATCCAAACAGAGTTCAGCTGGCTCCTGGGATTGCAGATTGCCAGAAAATTATAACGCTGGCAAAGTCTGACGTCCTCAGGATCCAGAGGGACCTGGACATGGACAAGGAGGGCCCACGGACGGACAAGACCATGTACCGCTATTTCTGTGAAGCCCTCTTGGTCTTCAAACACATCCAGTGTCCACAAGCTGTGGAAGCATTGACAGTAAGTTCATATATTTTAATGAGTATATAGTTGTGATATACTGTATTATTTACACATGTATGCATTAATAACTACAACATTTTCGAATGTTTTCCAGGACGAAGAGTGGATTAACAGGAAAGAGCTGGGTGACAGGGTTGTGGTGGGTTTGCGGGAGGATAGAGCCTCCAGTATGCACATAGCTCTGAGCAAAGAGGAGGAAGCAGTAAGTTTTAATTTGATACAAATAGTAGATTTCTTACCACCATTCTTTTACATTTAATAACTTGTTTGTCCTTTTTGTAGTTCTTGGATCTTTACTTTGTAAAGATAAGGCCTGAGAACCTGCAGCCTCAGAAAGAAACCAATATTTTTTTTTGTTTCCTCTGATGGCAACGCAGTACAAAGTGTATCACGGGACATGAACCGCCTCCATGAATTGTAAGTACATACACAGATTCATGTGCATGTGTGTTAATGGATCCATATTTTGTCATTCTCACCACAATTAACAATTCCTTTTTCATTTTCTTTCTGCAGGTATAAGATGGCCCCCTTTACCAGCCAGTGTGTGAGGAGGGCTGTGGAAACAGTTGCCAAGAACCTCCCAGCTGAACAAAAGGGGGCCCATTCTTCACTACATGGGTGCCAGCGCTGGTGTTTTCCAGCTCCAGGATGTCGCGGACGCAGCTCTGCTGCTGGAATCATTGGCCAGGTATGTCTCTTCATCCAAACAAGACATAACTCATCACAGCACATATTTATCAGAGCAGATTAGCAAGTTTTCATTCATATTTTTTGTGCGTATTATAAACCGTGTATTCCTCACTTACACAGCCGGTCTGCGGACGAGACATCATTGGATACACGAGGCGCAGCTGGAGGACCGCGGAGAGACTTTCTAGCATTCTTAGATAGATTTCCGGTGTCGCTGGAGGGTGTGCCGCCATCCAAAAAGCAAAGGATGGAGTCCGGTTTCTCAGAAGACCGGAACTTCTATGATAAGTGGAGGGCCACACAGTACGCCCAGAGAGAGAAACATCTGCTGTGTAAGTCTCTAAATCCATCAATACAGCACTGATTCAACACAAACTAGGCCATTTATTTACAGTGACAAGTGAATCACATGAGTAAATTAATTTCATTCTGTATTTCAGCATACTACAAACTACGCAAACCTTCCGCAGCAAAGGTTTCACGATTAATTGCCCAGGAGGGCTGGAGGGTCAACTGCCCCAGGCCGGAGGACATCGTGCAGTTATGGAAACCAGCCCCAAATACAGTTCTTGAAAATGACGATTTTGTGATTCGCTGTGTGTCCAATCAAACCTGGACGGGGCTGGCCATAAAAGATTTTGGCGCACCAGAAGGTCTAGGTAAGAAAACATTTAATTTTTTTCTTGTCAGGGCAGAAAAAAAACAATAATTTAAAATGTACATTTCAACAACAATGAACTACATGTAATGTTTTTTCAATAACTAAAAAAGTAATGTTCTCTTTATTATAGGGGTCGTCGCAACCCGACACTTTGCAAAGGATGATATCCTCTGTGACTACCATGGCAATGTAGTCACAGCTGCGGAAGGGAGGGCCAATGTGTTGAGACAGCACAACGAGCCTGGATATGTTTTTTTTTTTTAAGGCTGATGGAAAGTACCTATGCATTGATGCACAGACCTCCCCTGCTTGTGCCACCCTCACACAAAAACTTTAGGACGTCTTATTAATCATTCGCGTAAGAATCCTAACATCAAGCCATTTCATTGCCAACTGAAGGTGCATGGGCAGGACCAGCATGTCATCCTGTTTAAGGCCAACAAGGACATTAGTGTGGGGACCCAGCTAAAGTATGATTATGGAGTCAGGAGACATTCTTTTCAAGGCGAGGCCATGGCCTTTGAATGGCTTGATGAATAGTCTAAATTACTCATTTAATAATAGATTCTTTACTTTTTTAAGTTATTTCGTCTTTATGTTTATTGTAAATAGTTTTGTACAGTTGTATTTTCTTCTAATTCATAATAAAATTTGTTGACATGAAAAAAAAGTTGTCAAGTTTAATCATTACATTATATGTTTTTATTGGATAAGACCTAATCCAAAACACACAGTAATTGCAATATAAACACACTGATCTGCATTACAGCTAATAATTATGAATCATTATTGTTGAAATGAACAATTATATGCTTTTATTGGGTAAGACCTAATCCAAAACACACAGTAATTGCAATATAAACACACTGATCTGCATTACAGCTAATAATTATGAATCATTATTGTTGAAATGAACAATTATATGCTTTTATTGGGTAAGACCTAATCCAAAACACACAGTAATTGCAATATAAACACACTGATCTGCATTACAGCTAATAATTATGAATCATTATTGTTGAAATGAACAGTATACAGACTGCTCACTGTCAGACAAGTACATATGCAGAATATCTGTCCCAGTCTAATAGGTTGCTTATGGACTTAATAAGATGGAGACAATGTATGGCTGAATGTAATTTTGAAGTAAGTCTGTATGCAATGCTTGGAAAATCACTGCATTAAACAGTGTCTTACCTCAAAATATACTAGAGACCTGAATGTATAATTTCAAGTAAGTGACTATGTATCACTGTTTCTTACTTGAAAGTATACTAGAGACTTACATAGTGGCTTACTGTACTTCAAGTTGTATTAAATTTGCATAGCTTCTGCAAGCAACTCCCTCATGTTCTCAGTAGTGAGTTAATCTTTGTTGGATGCAGACATCATTCGGATTTTGCACTTCAAACTTTTCTACAAAAATGCCTCATGTTCACAATTGCCCGCTGTGTACACGAATGTACTCTCGGTTGAGCCAGCATCTCCAAGTGTTCCACAAGGTAGAGAACAAAGATGAGCGAAAGCTTTTGCTTGCTTTGGAGTCCGGACGTGTCAACGTGAGGTCTTGCGTATTCCCCGTGGCTGGCTGTGGAATCTCAACAACAAGAATTGACCGGCACCCGAAGTCACATGCAGAGCTGTCGACAGCCGCAAAAGAAAGCGTACTCAAACAGTGTAAAAGAAAGAAAGTGTTAGCACAAATTGCAGCACTTAGGGCCACTGACCCAGAGGTGCCTCTCGTCAGCAACCTGGACTTGCTGCCTGACATCGAGGATTGCGAACCGTCCTTTGAGTTGGCTGAGGACGAGGAGGAGCAATGCAGCAACCCTGGCTGCAAAGAGAAGGTACAGAGTTTGTGGACAGAAAACAAGCGGTTGAACGAGAAGGTGGACACGCCGTGATGTGACTCGCCGGTACCGCAGGCTTCAGAAGAAGTCAACATCTATGGCTGCTGGAAGCTTAAGCAAGGTGAAGAGAAGACTGTTCACTTCCCTCGGATCTGGGGATGACCCTCTTGCAATCACTCAGGCTTCCACCCTTCCGCCAGCCTCCAGTGATTTGGAGCCCTCCACCAGCCAGCAGCCAGGCGTCTTTTAGGAGCCTGAGGTTGATCAACGCTTGGCACTGAGTGAGTACACTTGCATTGTTTTAACTTGATGTTTTCTGAAATGTCATTGTCAGCACTGCAAAAAAAAAAAAAAAAAATGCTTTTCTTACTTAGTATTTTTGTGTTGTTTCCAGTCCAAATATCAAAAAATTCATAAAATCAAGAAACATTTACTAGAGAAATAAAATGACATAAGACATTCTATTTTATTTTCACAAAAACAGAAAGTAATTTAAGTATTTTTTGCATAAAACAAGCAAAATTATCATTATGGGGTAAGAAAAATAATCTTCTTTTCCATTTGAATTGAGATTTTATTTTTTTCTTACCCCATTGGCAGATAATTTTGCTTGTTTTAAGCAAAAATTACTTAAATTACTTTTTTTTATCTTGAAACAAAATGGAATTTAAAAAAATGTAATTTTACTTCTCTAGTAAACGCTTCTTGATTTAAGAATTTTTTGATATTTGGACTGGAAACAAAACAAAAATACTAAGTAAGAAAAGCCTTTTTTTTTGTAGTGTGTCTGAATATTAATATGTATTTAAACCGTTTATTATCCCTTTACTTACACTTTCTAAGGGATCTCATGAACCACTGACAACTCCTAAATAACCCGTTTGTAAATAATGTAGTATTTCATTTCATAAATTAATCATTAATAAATTATGAAAAAACAATTATTAAAGATACATTATAATATGCTTATAAATCAAGAAAAAAGTATTTATAGCTGTATTTATAAACTGCTTATTAATGTCTATTAATGCTTTATAAATGGCAAATTAACTGTTTACTAATGATTAACTAATGATTAATAGCGTTTAGTTATTATAAACTGTTACCAACAAAAATACAAATTAAGAAAGCATTTTTTGCAGTGAGTGTGTTGACTGACAATTGTCTCTGTCCTCATTATTCTTTGTGCACAGAAACCATCATGGAGGAGTTCAGGGTCAACCAGCTCGGACCAGACCCGTCATCAAAACACACGGATAATGTGAACGCAAAAATGTACCGCATAAAAAAGTTCCTGCAGTACATGGCCGAGGGGAAGTCAAGGCTGAGCACTCTTTGCTTTTTAAACGAGACTAGCCGGATTCACGCATAAGTCATTTTCTTATTATGTGTCTCTTGTAATGATGTTTTTAGAAAAAATATAATAATGAAAATGAGTTTTTATAGAGGGCATATTCAAGCCTCTCTGAATGTCGTCCAACCTGTTGAAAGGGATGTGTGTTTGTGTTGTTTGTTTGTGTGCAGGTGGATCAGCTCTCTGCGCCACGCCAAAATGAAAGAGACAACCATAGAGTACTATGTACAGAACGTGTCTCAGTTCTTAATTTTCATCAGTGACACTCCTCCACCTTCCTGCCGTCTTTCAAAGACGGTCCTTATTGGTCTGCGCAGGGAGATGCAGAGTATCAAAAAATCGCTAAAGAGAAAGGTTGCCATGCACCGGACGTCCGTAAAAACAAAAAAAGAGCAAAGGGTGCTCAGCAAGGTGACAATTCTGCAGTGCCAGAGCCAGGCCAAGCAGGCCATCCCCAAAATTCTGTGTAAGCCCCCCCCCCCTCCATTTAACTCATTGTACTGACATATTGTAAAATGCATAAGAAATGTTCAACATGAACCCTGAGATTGTGCTCTTTGTTGTTTATAGCCCAGCTCGAAAGTGACGTGGCCACCACATCCTTGCAGTGGGAGTTTTATGGTCACCTTTCTGCGTATTTGGCAGCCCTTTATGGTCACCGAGGGGGGGTTTATCAAAATATGACGATCAGCGAGGTAGAGGAGGCCCAAGAATGCCCAAACGAAAATGTGTTCCTGATCAACGTGAGTTTATTGCTTCCTTTTTATGCATCAGGTGACCTTAATTTGTTTGATCTCTGTTCTGATTTGCTCTTTTTTTGTGTGTGTTTTTATTTTTTTGTGTGTCAACAGATACAGTTACACAAGACAAACCAGGCATTTGGCCCGGCACAGATTGCTGTTACAAAAGAGGAGTATGACTGGATGCTGCGTTTCTTGAAAATTCGCAGAAGACTTCCGGGTGGCAGTTCTGCCAAATATTTTTTCTTTACATCGACTACCAACATCTGCAAGAAATTGGTAACTTATTTTCGGGATGCGTGGAAGTCAATGGGCCTCCCCGGCAACCCAAATTTCACAGATTTGAGAACCTCTATCGCCAGCCATGTAAGTGTTTTCTCTCGTGAGGGGGCATATTTCAGAGACATTCAGTTAGGTGTTGTCTCCTCAAACTGCTTTTGTTTTCTCCTTCTTTCTCTCTATTTCTAGGCCAAATTCACTCATTCTGAGGGCGACCGACTTAAGGTATCTAAATTTATGTGCCACGATGTCCAGACGGCGGACAAGTTCTATGTAACGAACTTGTCCGCCAAGCAGGCTCTGGAGCACCGTAAGCTATTTGAGGCTGCGCTGTTAGGTGAGGACAACACTGTGGTTGGGGTTAAGCGGAGGCGCCGTGGCCCTGAGGAGGAAACACATCGTAAGAGGGCAAAGACAACAGGGTCCTCTGAGGAAACATCTAGCGACACCACAGCTGACACGAGTCCCGAGACCAGCCAGGTAAACTGATATCCTGTAAACGTACTGAGTCTATAATGCCGTATTTATTGGCACAATGATGATCAATCCTTCACCATGTATTTTCTTTGGAAGGGTGAAGAAGAGGTGTAAGGAAGCGCACAAGGCCAGAAGAAAACTTCACCAGTCGTCCTCTTGAAAAAAACAGTTGTTGTAGTTACTCCTATAAAATCATCATAAAAAAAAAGGATCCTTCGCCCGCGCCGCATTTCCCCGATAAAAGTTTCACACTTAAATAAAATGAACAAACAAAAGGCAGCCAAGGCCAGGGTTAAGAAGGCAATTCGGAAATGCAGGATGAAAAAGTAGGCGTTTTTAATCCCCCTGTCCCTCCCCCAGATTGACCGTTGTGTCTTTTATTTTTTTATTTTTTTTATTAAATATTTTTTGGTCTTGTTTTGGTTATATACTTTAATAATAATAGCAATTCGGAAATGCAGGGGGAAAAAGTAGGCGTTTTTAATCCCCCTGTCCCTCCCCCAGATTGACCGTTGTGTCGTTTCATTTTTTTCATTTTTTTCTTAAATATTTTTTGGTCTTGTTTTGGTTATATACTTTAATAATAATAATAAAAGTAAAATTAATAATAAAAGTAATTAGTGTGTGTGTGCGTGTGTGATTTGGCTTTGTAATAAAACTTGTTTGCTGTGTTAAAATTTTGTCTTGTCATTTTTATCCTTTTATTATTGTTGGTTAAATGCATCATAGTCACTTATAGGTCTTTGACAAAATTCCCAGGTAACTTCTGTGGTGAGGTAACACTTTATAATAACTGTACATATAATATTTATCATTAATTAGGCATTAGTAAACAGTTAAATAATCATTCATAAACCATTAATATACATTAATGGGTATATCACTATTGTATTGTAAAGTATATACACTGCAAAAAATACTTTTCTTACTCAGTATTTTTGTCTTGTTTCCATTACAAATATCTAAAAATTCTTAAATCAAGAAGCATTTAATTGAAAAGTAAAATGACATAAGAAATTATATTTTGTTTTAAGATAAAAAGAAAGTAATTTAAGTAATTTTTGCTTAAAACAAGCTAAATTATCTGTCAATGGGGTAACTTGTTTGCCATTTTAATTAAGTTTTTTTTTATCTTGATTTCCATTGTTATTCAGATTTTTTCGCTTACCCCATTGGCAGATAATTTTGATTGTTTTAAGCACAAATGACTTAAATGACTTTTTTTTTTTTATCTTAAAACAAAATAGAATTTCTTATGTCATTTTACTTCTCTAGTAAATGCTTCTTGATTTAAGAATTGTTAGATATTTGGACTGGAAACAACACAAAAATACTAAGTTTGAAACGCATTTTTTGCAGTGCAATTCTTTTAAAATACATCATAGTCACTTATATAGGTCTTTGACAAAAATCCCAGTTAACTTATGTGGTGAGGTAACCCAGGTAAGCTTATCTGACAAAACTGTATGATGTACTGTAAATTTTGCCTAGTAACACTTTATAATAACGGTACATTATTCATCATTAGTTAGGCATTAGTAAACAGTTAAATAATCATTCATAAACCATAAATATACATTAATGGGTATATCACTATTGTATTGTACAGTATATGCACTGCAAAAAAAATGCTTTTCTTACTCAGTGTTTTTGTCTTGTTTCCAGTCCAAATATCTAAAAATTCTTAAATCATGAAGCTTTTATTAAAGAAGTAAAATGACATAAGAAATTATATTTTGTTTTAAGATAAAAAAATAAAAGAAGTAAAATGACATAAGAAATTATATTTTGTTTTAAGATAAAAAAATAAATTAATTTAAGTAATTTTTGCTTAAAACAAGCCAAATTATCTGCCAATGGGGTAAGCCAAATAAAAAAAATTTTCCATTTGAATTAAGTATTGTCACTATCAAAATAGTTTTCATGTGGACAAATCATTCATAACATCAGGGTGGTCCCATAACGTGGTCCCGGCTGGGTTAGAACCCATGTCCTGATGAGCAAAGGGCCCAAACCAAAAAAAAAAAATCCACACTGACCACTACCCCACAAAACATGTGGATTCTGATTACATTTTTTACTAAATGTTATACACTTTGGACAACATTTGTGAGTATTGTCCACAGACATGCAATGCTGTAAATACATTGCCTCCATCTATGTTGTAAGCACACAGAACATCTTGAGTGATTAAGTACATAAGCAACCTATTGGGTACAGTAGGTTTCACCTCATAAAAGCACTGTATTTATGAAATATGACCTTTTGATGTATTGGCATCCCACCTGTAGCTTAATAAGTGACTCACTGTCCTTCCTAAAAATCACACGTATTTCCCCTAAAACTCACATCCCACCTCTAACTTATTTGACAGGAGTCCTATATGCTGTCTGTGGACGGTTGAATTTTATGCTAATTTTGCATAATTAATAACTGTAATGTACATCAGTGGGTGGGTCTGTGTCCCCTGAGTGGTGTACGGTAGGTTTCACCAGATAAAAGCACTGTATTTATGAAATATGACCTTTTAATGTAATGTCCACAGGCAGCCTAGAGGCCGCGTCGAATAAGTTACAGGCGGGACTTGACCAACTGCATCCTTCCTGTGACTTATCTGAGAGGGGCGGGGGAAAAGCAATTTTAGGGCCATTTTTTCCCCGTTGCGGGGCCCCTGGAGGGTCTCGGGAGACGGGACCACCGTCCCATGCCTCAGGGGGAGAGGCCGCATCGAACCATAGGCGTCGTTTGGGGGCCAAAAAATTATTAGAGGGCGCCGCGCAGCGCTTAGGGACTCTCGTCCACAAAGTCCCTTTTATGCTATAGATTGGCACCAGGTTCCCGAATTAAGCATTAGGACAAATAGGCAGTCTGTGGATTTTGGCCAGTTCATTTAAGCTGCCATATGGCGCTTTAGGTGTACGAACGGATGAAAAGGCACCATTCCAGATCCTACGTTCAACTTATATGAATGGTTTTCCCAAATTTTTCGCAAATTGAACCCAGCGGGCACATAGGCTCCTAGGTGGCCACCACTAGGGGGCCAGGTTCCCTAAGTCATGTCTACGAAGTGCCTAAAGTGCCACCTAAGTGCCTACTCTTCATCGTAATCTTCCTCTCATCCCACGAACGGCCTATTCGTCCACCTAAGTGCCTATTTTTCATCATTAAGTCCACGAAGCGCCTAAAGTGCCACCTAAGTGCCTACTCTTCACCGTAGTCTTCCTCTCGTCCCACGAACAGCCTATTCATCCAGCTAAGTGCCTATTTTTCATCAATATGTCCACAAAGTGTCTAAAGAGCCACCTAAGTGCCTACTCTTCACCGCAGTCTTCCTCTCGTCCAACAAACAGGCTATTAGTCCACCTAAGTGCCTATTTTTCATCAATATGTCCAAAAAGTGCCACCTAACTGCCTAGATAACCCAAACCCATATGGGACTTTGACCGGGTGGTATCTAGGGACCCGTCCTCCTAGTATGTTGCAGTGGGGCCCCTAGGCTACCAGCATGAGAAGTTTGGGGCCCCTCGGACCCCCGGTGGCCGAACAGTAGCTGAGGACACGTGCAACTTATTGTATGCGTTTTCATAGGTGGTCGGTGGACAGCGGCCCAAAAGGGACCGTTTGGCAGGGTTCAATTGGTCGCAGGGGCTCCAAATTTGACACGGTGGTAGTCCAGGGGCCCCCGGGTCAGGGTCCTGGGTTTCAGGCTACCAGCATGCAAAGTTTTGGGCCCCTCGGACCCTCGGGGGCCGAACAGTAGCCGAGGACACGTGCAACTTATTGCATGCGTTTTCATAGGTGGTTCGTGGACAGCAGACCAAAAGGGTCCGTTTGGCAGGGGTCAAAAGGTCGCAGGGGCTCCAAATTTGACATGGTGGTAGTCCAGGGGCCCCCGGGTCAGGATCCTGGGTTTCAGGGTCCTAGGTGGGTGTTAAAATTTTCCCTGCACTCTAGAGACCTGTCCTCCTGATATGTGGCAGTGGGGCCCCTCTGCTACCAGCATGCAAAGTTTGGGGCCCCTCGGACCCGTTTTCGTGCTTAATTGTCCACAAACAGCCTACGTCAAATAGGTTGCAGGACGGACGTCTGGAAAGCAGGGGTCAAAATGTCGCAGGGGCTCCAAATTTGACATGGTGGTAGTCCAGGGGCCCCCGGGTCAGGATCCTGGGTTTCAGGGTCCTAGGTGGGTGTTAAAAATTTCCCTGCACTCTAGAGACCCGTCCTCCTAGTATGTTGCAGTGGGGCTCCTAGGCTACCAGCATGCGAAGTTTGGGGCCCCTCGGGGGCCGAACAGTAGCCAAGGACACGTGCAACTTATTGTATGCGTTTTCATAGGTGGTCGGTGGACAGCGGCCCAAAAGAGTCCGTTTGGCAGGGGTCAAAAGGTCGCAGGGGCTCCAAATTTGACACGGTGGTAGTCCAGGGGCCCCCGGGTCAGGGTCCTGGGTTTCAGGGTCCTAGGTGGGCCCCGAGTATTTTTCTTGACCCTACCTTCTCTTTTCATTGTGCCCTGTCTCTCTGTCTCTCTGTCTATGAGCGCAAGAGGCCTTTGTGAGAGATTTTGACAAAGCAGGCCAAAAAAATTTCCCTTCGCTCTAGGGACTCTTCCTCCTAGTATGTGGCAGAGGGGACCCTAGGCTACCAGGATGCGGAGTTTGGGGCCCCTCGGACCCCCGGGGGCCGAACAGTAGCCGGGGACACGTGCAACTTATTGCATGCATTTTCATAGGTGGTTGGTGGACAGCGGACCAAAAGGGTCCGTTTGGCAGGGGTCAAAAGGTTGCAGGGGCTCCAAATTTGACACGGTGGTAGTCCAGGGACCCCCGGGTCAGGATCCTGGGTTTCAGGGTCCTAGGTGGGTGTTAAAATTTTCACTGCACTCTAGAGACCCGTCCTCCTGATATGTGGCAGTGGGGCCCCTAGGCTACCAGCATGCGAAGTTTGGGGCTCCTGGGTCGAATTGCTTAAAAATTAGGCACTTAGGTGGACGAATAGGCTGTTCGTGGGACGTGAGGAAGACTACAGCGAAGGGTAGGCACTTAGGGGACGTTTAGGCGCTCCGTGGACGAATTGGTGGAAAATAGTCACTTAGGTGGACGAATAGGCTGTCCGCGGGACGAGAGGAAGACTACGGTGAAGATTAGGCACTTAGGTGGCACTTTAGGCACTTTGTGGACGTATTGGTGAAAAATAGGCACTTAGGTGGACGAATAGGCTGTCCGCGGGACGAGAGGAAGACTACGGTGAAGATTAGGCACTTAGGTGGCACTTTAGGGACTTTGTGGACATGGGAATAGGCAGTTAGATGGCACTTTAGGCGCTCCGTGGACGAATCGGTGAAGAATAGGCTGCCAGGTGGACGCTTAGGCGCTCCGTGGACGAAACGACCAATAATAGGCAGCTAGGTGGACCGAAAGGCTGTTCGTGGATTTGCCCCCTCGGCACAGCTCGAGGGCGCCCCCAGAGGTGTCCCTGCAGTGCCTATAGGACCCTACTTTGACCCGAGTTTGGTGTCGCTAGGCGGCCGGGTCCCCGAGTTATAGCCGTTCAAAGTTTGGTGCCCACCTGCAAGTTATTTGACAGAACCCCTGTACGCTGTCCGTGGACATTACATTAAAAGGTCATATTTCATAAATAAAGTGGTTATTGGTGCTCAAACCTACTGTACAGCCCTCAGGGGACACAGCACAACACACCGATGTACATTTCACCCATTAATTGTGCAAAATTAGCATAAAATCATACTGTCCACGGGGAGCCTACAGGGGCTCCGTCGAATAACTTGCAGGTGGGATGCTGTTTTCGACGTAGACATTTTCAGCCGGTAAACGTCCCCCTTACAGCCTATCTCCCTCCCACCCGGCCCGCACCATTGGCCGAAGTCGCGGGGTGGGCGGGGCCGTCCACGGAGAGCCTATTTGTCCCCTTACAGCATAAACGAAGCCAGGGGGCGGGGATCGATCACGAAAACGCCCACTGTCCACGGAGAGCCTAAACGTCCCCCTTACAGCCTATAATTCATGCCTTTTGTCCACAAAGTGCCTATTGTGTCCCCTGACAGCCTATTATTAGGCTGTCCGTGGAAATTGCATTGAAAGGTCATATTTCATAAATAAAGTGGTTATTGGTGCTCAAACCTACTGTACAGCCCTCAGGGGACACAGCACAACACACAGATGTACATTTCACCCATTAATTGTGCAAAATTAGCATAAAATCATGCTGTCCACGGGGAGCGTACAGGGGCTCCGTCGAATAAGTTACAGGTGGGATGCTGTTTTCGACTTAGACATTTTCAGCGGGTGAATCCCTGTAAGGAATTGGGGATTTCAGCATATCTGCTGAAGGCCAGTGAGTAACTTATTAAGCTACAGGTGGGATGCTGAGTTTGACCGGGTGTATCTTGGGAACGAAGCCGACTTGGGGCTCCATACTCTGGGGTCATGGGGGTCCCACTGGTACCCCCCAATGCCCAGAGTATGGAGCTCCAAGTCGGCTTCGTTCCCAAGACACACCCGCTCAAAGTTCCACAGGAAGTTGCCATATCTCAGGAACGAAGCCGATTTGGGGCTCCATACTCTGGGGTCATGGGGGGCCCATGGGTGCCTCCCTACCTCCGGAGTTTGGAGCTCTAATTCGGCTCATCTCCCAAGATACACCCGGTCAAAGCTGGACCGGAAGTGGCCGTATCTCGGAAATGGAAGGTCCCAGAAGCTGGGGGCGGTGGGATCAGAAGGGGCCCTAAGGGCCCTCCCCATGCCCGGAGTTTGGAGCTCCAACTCGGCTTATCCCCCAAGATACACCCAGTTATACATAAGGGACTTTTGGACAAAACGGTCTAGATCTCGGAAAGGACGAGCCCCAGCGGATCCTCCTTTGGGGAGGTGAGGGGCCCCTAGGGACCCTCTCAGACCCAAGAGTCCCGAGCCTCTGGGACCCTTCCTTCTGAAGTGCACCCTTTCCTGTTGGGCCCCATATCTCGGACCGTGGGGGCGCTCGGACCGTGGGGGCACCTTACTTTGACCCCGAGTTTGGTGTCTCTAGGCGGCCGGGTCCCCGAGTTACAGCCGTTCAAAGTTCGGAGCCCACTTGCAACTTATTTGACAGAGCCCCTGTACGCTGTCCGTGAACATTACATTAAAAGGTCATATTTCATAAATAAAGTGGTTATTGGTGGTCAAACCTACTGTACAGCCCTCAGGGGACACAGCACAACACACTGATGTACATTTCACCCATTAATTGTGCAAAATTAGCATAAAATCATACTGTCCACGGGGAGCCTACAGGGGCTCCGTCGGATAAGTTACAGGTGGGATGCTGATTATATTAATGGGTCATATTTCATAACTACAGTGCTTTTATGAGGTGAAACCTACTGTACACTACTCAGGGGACACAGACCCACACACTGATGTGCATTACAGCTATTAATTATGCATAATTTACATAAAATTCAACCGTCCACAGACAGCATATATGGGACCCATTGGATAAGTTACAGGTGGGATGCTGTTTTCGACTTAGACATTTTCAGCGGGCGAATCCCTGTAGGGAATTGGGGATTTCAGCATATGTGCTGAAGGCCAGTGAGTAACTTATTAAGCTACAGGTGGGATGCTGTGTAAAAATGCATCGCATCAGAAATCGCATCAGAAATCAATTTGACAGCTCAAAAATTTGACAGCTCAAAAAGACAGCTTTGACAGCTGGTTGAGTGCAGGTATAATCTCAAGTAACTCTCAGCAATTACATGTACAATTACTCAGAAGTATACGAGGAGTGTGAGGGTATATTTTTAAGCAAATGGTCAATAATTTGGAGTAAATCACTGCCATTACATGCACCGTTACTTAGAAATGTACTAGTGGTTGAGTGCAGGTATACTCTCAAGTAACTCACAGCAATTACATGTACAATTACTCCAAATTATTGACCATTTGCTTAACCCTCTGAGGTCGAGAAACGCGCCGACGCGTTTTGCTGGATTTTTTTCACATAGCAGCAACATAAACTTATATTACTCCGTCATTTATGGTTATACAGAAAAAAGAAATATAAAAAAATAATCTGTGATATTTCTACTTTTGTATGTGTCCACTTACAATCAAATCAAAACATTGTGCTTTTGTAAAATAAAGAAAATAAACAGGGTGTGCGTTCTGCCTCTCCGTCGCGGTGAACTTTCTTTTCTTGAGCATGTCTATAAACTGAAACAAAACTCAGCGAATACTTCTCACACATTTATGAGCCATATACCTTTATACACATTTAAGTGTGTACTTTTAAATGATCGGATTCAAACTGAAAACAAATATTCTCTGTTTAAGTAATTTGTATAAAACCAACAGGATGTCCAGTATCTCAAACGCTTGCTAATTATTTTTTAATTCGGCCACATGGATCGCGTTTGCAAATCTCCACATGGAACGCGAACGCCCTCGTTACCTCAAACACAAAACACCAAAACACTTCACAAGTCTCTGCTTTTCGTCGAGTTTGGAAGACGTGCTGTGAGCTTACATTGGATTTACATCAGAAGAAGAAGAACGCGATTTGAAGACAAGAAAGATGTAAGGTAAGAAATTCTTACTTATTAGTTTATGGTATTGTTGCATAAACTTCACATTGCAGTTGAACTGTTGCTAGATATATGGTGAATATTATACTATTTAGACTCGTGTTTACTGTTAAATACTGTTTGTGGATATCTGCTCAAACATAGATATGTATAACCATAATGTTTAATATTTTGGAGCGTGATGGCGTTTGAATGTATCATATTTTGGAACGCGCTGTGGGTTTGAGTATCATATTTTGGAGCGCGCTGTGCGTTTGAATGTATCATATTGTGGAGCGCGATTGCGTTTGAAAGGAAAAATGCACCAAACATTAGGCTTTATGTTTTTACTATTATCTCATTTCATATCATCATAACGAATGGAAACATTTGAAGTAACATAAGATAATCAATATATTTTTCTCTAGCATTGTTACTGAAATCTTTTGGAAGATTTATAGGCTGCTTTGTAAAATAAAATTATTTTATGCAGTACTGCACATAGCTGATGCCTACAAGGCACAACAAACATGGTGTTCATTATATTATATATTGTTGGAAACATTTGTGTGTGTGTGTGTGTGTGTGTGTGTGTGTATTCTGTGAATTTTAAAAAGCAATTTTAACCAGAAAAATCTAAAATGTATTCCCAAAATCGTGCAGGCCTGGTTTCTCTTGATACCAGTATGTTCACTTTTTTTCTTTTCTTTCAGGGACCAGATGCAACTGAGTCCTGCTGACTTCAACATTCACATGAGTCTCTGTACGTGAACATGGTAAAGTGAAAATCAAACACCTTGGAAATGAAAGGTATGTACAATGTTTTTAGGAATGGCACAAAGGTCTCTGTCTTTGGATCATTGTTTTCAATGTGCTCTTTTGTCATTTGTTGTGTATTTTTGGATTATGTTGTGTTGTAAATAAATCCAAACAATCTAAAAGCCATTCTTTTTTAAATCTCCTCATTCTTTGTGCAAGGTTGCTTTGAATGACAGGGCCTGATAGCTCCTAATAGGGCAGTTAGGGGAGTGTCTTTGTCTTTCTCAGGTGTGAAAAGCTTACATATTAATGAGCTCCCGCATAAAGCTTTCTCACACAAAACACGTCGTAAAATTTTTAAATCAATATATTGTCTTATCTGAATGAGCAGTCAGGGTGATTTTCACATCGTTTTGGAGCAAATAATCAGGGCTACGTCATACAATTTTCAAAAGTCTTGTGAAGAAATAATCAGTATGGGTTTCATGGCCTTATTTCAGTGAGAATTTTTTTTTGTATTTTCACAAACCACGCATAAATGTCATTATCTCAAAACTACAAACTTTTACATACATGCTGCTGATATATTATGGTAGCAGAGTTTGTGCTGAATACAGTGTAATTAGACTTTAGCCATGAAAATGTCACTAGTAACAGAAAAAAACACAAATGTCAGAGCATGTCAGAACACCTCCAGGGCCCAGAAAACAGCTCAGACCTCAGAGGGTTAAATGCATTGTCTCCATCTATGCTGTAAGCACACGGAACATCTTGAATGATTGCGTACATAAGCAACCTATTGGACTTGGACAGATATACTGGACAGTATATATATATATATATACAGTACCAGTCAAAAGTCTGGAAACATTACTATTTTTAATGTTTTTGAAAGAAGTCTCTTATGCTCATCAAGCCTGCAGTTAAAAACAAAACAAAACAAAAAAAACAGTAATATTATGAAATATTATTACAATTTAAAATAATGGTTCTCTTTTTTAATATACTTTAAAATGTAATTTATTTTTGTGATGCAAAGCTGAATTTTCATCAGCAAGTACTCCAGTCTTTCAACAAGGATGCATTAAATTGATAAAAGGTGATGGTAACGATTTATATTGTTAGAAATGTTTTTATTTTGAATAAATTCTGTTTTTATGAATAAATGCTGTTAACGTTTTACTCATCAATGAATCCTGAATAAAGTATTCCAACAAAATATATTAAACAGTTTCCATCATTGATAATAACTGAGTATCAAATCATCATATTAGAATGATTTCTGAAGGATCATAAGACACCAAAGACTGGAGTACTTGCTGATGAAAATTCAGCTTTGCATCACAAAAATAAATTACATTTTAAAATATATTAAAAAAAGAGAACCATTATTTTAAATTGTAATAATATTTCATAATATTACTGTTTTTTTTTTTTTAACTGCAGGCTTGATGAGCATAAGAGACTTCTTTCAAAAACATTAAAAATAGTAATGTTTCCAAACTTTTGACTGGTACTGTATATATATATATATATATATATATATATATCCCTATCCAAAAGTACAAACATTGTTCCACCCGTTAACTTAATTAAAAGGGCCCCTTATTGTCAATATCACTATTGTATTGTCACTATCAAAATAGTTTTTTAGATCGACAAATCATCCAGTCACTATGTAATAGCTGTGAGGGTATGACTTAAAGTAATTTTTAATTAAACAGTGTCTTACTTGAAAATATACTTAAAGAGTGACTCACTTCAAAATTGAACAGAGTGATTGAACATAGTATCATTTAGAGTAAGATACTATGTAATTGTTGTGAATTACTTTAAATTATACCCGCAGACCCCCACTAGTAAATTTTGAAGTAAGGTGCATGTAGTTGCATTGATTTACTTTAAATTATCAGTACGCACCTGCGAGTATATCTTTAAGTAATTTTGCATGTAATAACAGTGGATTACTTGAAATAGTACCTTCACAACCCTAGTCAATTTTAAAGTAATTGCACTGTAACTTCCTTTAAGTCAAATTATGGGAGTGTACTCATGAGACAAGTCCTCTGTTCAGAGTTTTTACTGACACAATTCTCTAGATCCCTGAACCTTCAGCATCAGCAGTACGCGTATCCTGAATTCAGCAATCTCTTTATTCTGATTTTATCAGCCATGCCTGTCGAATCGTGCCCGTTGTGTTGCCGTTTGTTTGCACGACTAGGCCAACACTTAAAAGTGTTCCATAATGTTAAAAATGTAGAAGAAAGGAAATTACTCCTCTCTTTGGAGTCTGGACGGATAAACATCCGCCAAGGACGCTGTCCAGTGCCTGGCTGTGGCAAGGACACAACTCGCCTGGACCGTCACATGAAGTCTCATTGTGAATTATCCACAGCAGCCAGGAAAGGATACATGATGTCCAGCAAGCGGGTAAAAGTGTTGGAGAAATTGAGTGCTTTGAGGGCATCTCAGCCGGAGGTGCCAATGGTCTCCACCCTCGACCTGGAAGATGCTGAACACCCCTGGATGGATGAAGATGTGGTGCCGGTGTTTGAGAATGATTCGGATGACGAGGACTGTGGTAATCCTTCTTGCAACCGCCGTGTAGCGAAGATGAGGGCACAGATTGTCGATATGAATCAGAAAATTGACACCCTTTCAAGTGCCCTCAAAAATGTTACCCGACAGTACCGGTTGCTGAAAAGAAAGTCTTCAGCAACGGGGGGCAGCCAGAGTCAAGCAGGTTACGAGACAAAATCCTCTCATCCCTTGGGCCAGAGTTAGAGAGTGTGGACCCTGACGAGCCCACTCCACCCTCCACCCACGACGATCCCTCAGACACCCAGCCAGCCTCTGACACCCAGCCAGCCTCTGACACCCAGCCATCCTCTGACACCCAGCCAGCCTCCGTCCCCCGGTTGCAAACCTCAAGTCCACCTCACTACCCCGATCACGTGGTTGTCCTGAGTGAGTATAACATTTGCACGGTTTTAAACATTTGTTTGGATAATTGTTTTGTAAAAAATGTAAAAGCAAATATATATTCTATATGTGCTAAATGTTTTATGAAAGGCTGTGACTGTGCTGACAGTTTTTTTATTTTCCTCTTTCTTTGTGTGCAGATTCGCTGCTGGAAGAATACCGAAGGCACCAAGAAGGCCCGGATCCTTCGTACAAAATGAGGGAAAATGTGAGCGGGCAGATTTATCGGATAAAAAAATTTCTTGGATTTATGTCCGAGGGCAAGACCAACCTCGCCAACCTGTGTTTTTTAAACGAGACGTCAAACATACATAAGTCCTGTTCTTCTTGTGTTCTGAAGTTTGTTTAAATAGTAAAATTGAGCACTTTTTAAATTGACTTTCTTGAAGATTAAACTTTCAATCTATTATGAAAATGTCATTGTACCCACAACTTTGACCATTTGCTTAGAAATATACCCTCACACTCCTAGTATATTTTTGAGTAATTGTACATGTAATTGCTGTGAGTTACTTGAGAGTATACCTGCACTCAACCACTAATAAATTTCTAAGTAACGGTGCATGTAATGGCAGTGATTTACTCCAAATTATCAGCACACCCCGACGAGAATATTTTTAAGTAACTGTACATGTTGAGCAACAGTCTGTGCTTTCTGAATGAAACGTCCAGAATACACATGCAGGTTTTGTTTTTCTTAGAACGGAGCTGTCAAATTGATTTCTGATGAGATGCAGTTTTTAACTTGGTGTTTTTTGCTTTGGACTTAGAACGGCGCTGTCCGCGGTCCTGAAGTTGTAAGGCTAATGTTGCGCTCTTAACAGCTGTGATGTAATGCTGACAAATAGATTTGTGATGGGATGCAGTTTCGAATTTTGTGTTTTTTTTGTTTTGGACCTGGTCCTGTACATTACTGCTTGATTCCGCACTGCTTTGTTTTATGTGACCGAGATAGAGAGGCTGTTAGAAACAGCACTATTTTTAAATTGACTTTCTTGAAGATTAAACTTTCAATCTATTATGAAAATGTCATTGTACACTCAACTTTGACCATTTACTTAGAAATATACCCTCACACTCCTAGAATATTTTTGAGTAATTGTACATGTAATTGCTGTGAGTTACTTGAGATTATACCTGCACTCAACCACGAGTACATTTCTAAGTAACGGTGCATGTAATGGCAGTGATTTACTCAAAAATATTCTAGGAGTGTGAGGGTATATTTTTAAGCAAATGGTCAATAATTTGGAGTAAATCACTGCCATTACATGCACCGTTACTTAGAAATGTACTAGTGGTTGAGTGCAGGTATACTCTCAAGTAACTCACAGCAATTACATGTACAATTACTCAAAAATATTCTAGGAGTGTGAGGGTATATTTTTAACCCTCTGAGGTCTGAGCTGTTTTTTGGGCCATGGAGGTGTTCTGACATGCTCTGACATTTGTGTTTTTTTCTGTTACTAGTGACATTTTCATGGCTAAAGTCTGATTACACTGTATTCAGCACAAACTCTGCTACAATAATATATCAGCAGCATGTATGTAAAAGTTTGTAGTTTTGAGATAATGACATTTATGCGTGGTTTGTGAAAATACAAAAAAAAATTCTCACTGAAATAAGGCCATACTGATTATTTCTTCACAAGACTTTTGAAAATTGTATGACATAGCCTAGAATATTTGCTCCAAAACTATGTGAAAATCACCCTGACTGCTCATTCAGATAAGACAATATATTGATTTAAAATTTCTAAGACGTGTTTTGTGTGACAAAGCCATATGCGAAGAGGCGTGATCATCTCATTAATATGTAAGCTTTTAACACCTGAGAAAGACAAAGACACTCCCCTAACTGCCCTATTAGGAGCGATCAGGCCCTGTCATTCAGAGCAACCTTGCACAAAGAATGAGGAGATTTAAAAAAGAATGGCTTTTAGATTGTTTGGATTTATTTACAGCACAACACAATCCAAAAATACAAATGACAAAAGAGCACATTGAAAACAATGATCCAAAGACAGAGACCTTTGTGCCATTCCTAAAAACATTGTACATACCTTTCATTTCCAAGGTGTTTGATTTTCACTTTACCATGTTCATGTACAGAAACTCATGTGAATATTGAAGTCAGCAGGACTCAGTTGCATCTGGTCCCTGAAAGAAAAAAAAAAAAGAAAAAACTGTGAACATAATGATATCAAGAGAAACTATAGGGCTGCACGATTTTGGGAATAGATTTTAGATTTTTCTGGTTAAAATTTCTTTTTAAAATTCACAGAATACACACACACGTTTCCAACAATATATAATGAACACCAGGTTTGTTGTGCCTTGAAGGCATAGGCTACGCAGTGCTGCATAAAATAATAATAACAATAAATTAAATCTTCCAAAAGATTTCAAGAACAACTACGCTAGAGAAAAATATATTGATTATCATATGTTACTTCAAATGTTTCCATTCGTTATGATGATATGAAATGAGATAATAGTAAAAACATAAAGCCTAATGTTTGGTGCATTTTTCCTTTCAAACGCAATCGCGCTCCAAAATATGATACATTCAAACCCACAGCGCGCTCCAAAATATGATACATTAAAACGCCATCGCGCTCCAAAATATTAAACATTATGGTTATACATATCTATGTTTGAGCAGATATCCACAAACAGTATTTAACAGGAAACACGGGTCTAAATAGTATAATATTCACCATATACAGTATCTAGCAACAGTTCAACTGCAATGTGAAGTTTATGCTACAATACCATAAAAATAATAAGTAAGAATTTCTTACCTTACATCTTTCTTGTCTTCAAATCGCGTTCTTCTTCTTCTGGGGGTAAATCCAATGTAAGCTCAGATGTGTCTTCCAAACTCGACGAAAAGCAGAGACTTGTGAAGTGTTTTGGTGTTTTGTGTTTGAGGTAACGAGGGCGTTCGCGTTCCATGTGGAGATTTGCATGTGAATCACTTTTGCGCGAGTGGGTGTGTCGAATTAAAAAGTAATTAGCAAGCGTTTGAGATACTGGACATCCTGTTGGTTTTATACAAATTACTTAAACAGAGAATATTTGTTTTCAGTTTGAATCCGATCATTTAAAAGTACACACTTAAATGTGTATAAAGGTATATGGCTCATAAATGTGTGAGAAGTATTCGCTGAGTTTTGTTTCAGTTTATAGACATGCTCAAGAAAAAAAAGTTCACCGCGACGGAGAGGCAGAACGCACACCCTGTTTATTTTCTTTATTTTACAAAAGCACAATGTTTTGATTTGATTGTAAGTGGACACATACAAAAGTAGAAATATCACAGATTATTTTTTTATATTTCTTTTTTCTGTATAACCATAAATGACGGAGTAATATAAGTTTATGTTGCTGCTATGTGAAAAAAATCCAGCAAAACGCGTCGGCGCGTTTCTCGACCTCAGAGGGTTAAGCAAATGGTCAATAATTTGGAGTAATTGTACATGTAATTGCTGTGAGTTACTTGAGAGTATACCTGCACTCAACCACTAGTACATTTCTAAGTAACGGTGCATGTAATGGCAGTGATTTACTCCAAATTATTGACCATTTGCTTAAAAATATACCCTCACACTCCTCGTATACTTCTGAGTAATTGTACATGTAATTGCTGAGAGTTACTTGAGATTATATCTGCACTCAACCAGCTGTCAAAGCTGTCTTTTTGAGCTGTCAACTTTTTGAGCTGTCAAATTGATTTCTGATGCGATGCATTTTCGAATTTGGTGTTTTTGCTTTGGACCTAGAACGGCACTGTCTTTGCTGCAAACCTAATTCTGTACATGATCAGCCCATCTGTGCAATTCAAGACAGTTTGCGTATGTGATGGTACTTTGAACTGAGTGTTTCCTGATTTCTGATGTTGTTGTTTTTTTTTTGGTCTGTGTCCAGGTGGATATCTTTCCTAAGGCAGTCCCACATGAAGGAGACAACAGTGAGGCACTATGCCCAGAACGTGGCGCAGTTTTTTGATTACATTACCGAAACACCTCCAACCTCCTGCCGTCTTAGTCGCACTGTTCTGATCGGGCTGCGCCGGGAGATGCGGCGGGTCCTGAAGACCATGGGTAGGGGCGTGGCCATGCACCAGGTGGCGGTGAAGGCACTGAAGGAGGAGCGCGTTCTGTCAAAGGCGACCCTCCTGAAGTGCCAAGACCTTGCATCTAAGGCCATCCCAGAACTTCTGGGTAAGTTTTTTTATTCAAACATTTCAACTTGTACTCTCAAGGAGTTAACTGTAAAAATTATTTGCCATTTAATTGCTGCGTTTTTACTCGTTGTTGTTGTTGTTTTTAGGGAGTTTGGAGATGGACCCGTCATACAAGAACTTATGGAGGTTCTATGGCTACTTTTCGGCCTTCCTGGCATCCCTCTACAGCCACAGGGGAGGTGTCCTAACGAACATGACAATCCAGGAGGTGCGGGGGGCACGTTATTCTTCAAATGAGAAGGCGCATGTAATAAACGTATATACATAAATGTTTTGGGGACTTGTATTTATCTGTTCTGTTCTTAACTGTCTTTTGTGTGTGTGTGTGTGTGTGTGTGATCAGGTATGCAGCCACAAGACGAAGGGTGCACTTCAGAAGGAAGGGTCCCAGAGGCTCGGGACTCTTGGGTCTGAGAGGGTCCCTAGGGGCCCCTCACCTCCCCAAAGGAGGATCCGCTGGGGCTCGTCCTTTCCGAGATCTAGACCGTTTTGTCCAAAAGTCCCTTATGTATAACTGGGTGTATCTTGGGGGATAAGCCGAGTTGGAGCTCCAAACTCCGGGCATGGGGAGGGCCCTTAGGGCCCCTTCTGATCCCACCGCCCCCAGCTCCTGGGACCTTCCGTTTCCGAGATACGGCCACTTCCGGTCCAGCTTCGACCGGGTGTATCTTGGGAGATGAGCCGAATTAGAGCTCCAAACTCCGGAGGTAGGGAGGCACCCATGGGCCCCCCATGACCCCAGAGTATGGAGCCCCAAATCGGCTTCGTTCCTGAGATATGGCAACTTCCTGTGGAACTTTGAGCGGGTGTGTCTTGGGAACGAAGCCGACTTGGAGCTCCATACTCTGGGCATTGGGGGGTACCAGTGGGACCCCCATGACCCCAGAGTATGGAGCCCCAAGTCGGCTTCGTTCCCAAGATACACCCGGTCAAACTCAGCATCCCACCTGTAGCTTAATAAGTTACTCACTAGCCTTCAGCAGATATGCTGAAATCCCCAATTCCTTACAGGGATTCACCCGCTGAAAATGTCTAAGTCGAAAACAGCATCCCACCTGTAACTTATCCGACGGAGCCCCTGTAAGGCTCCCCGTGGACAGTATGATTTTATGCTAATTTTGCACAATTAATGGGTGAAATGTACATCAGTTTGTGGGGCTGTGTCCCCTGAGCGGTGTACAGTAGGTTTGACCACAAATAACCACTTTATTTATGAAAAATGTCCTTTTAATGCAATTTCCACAGGCAGCCTAGAGGCCGCGTCGAATAAGTTACAGGCGTACAGTGGCTCCGTCAAATAATCTGCAGGTGGGCTCCGAACTATGAACGGCTATAACTCTGGGATATAGGCTGTCTGTGGACAGTTGAATTTTATGCAAATTATGCATAATTAAAAGCTGTAATGTACATAACTGTGTTATATTGTGTCCCCTGAGTGGCATAGAGTAGTTTTTATCTCATAAAAGCACTGTAGTTATGAAAAAATGACCCTTTAATGTATTGTCCACGGACAGCCTAAATGGGTCCTTTCAAATAAGTTACTCACTGGCTGCAACCAATTGGACGTCGCCCTGTGTTTTTTGGCTAATATCGCAGCGAAAACACCACCAAAAATCATGAGACTGGTACCGTTCTTTTCAGTTCGACGAGGCGGTTCCAGTGAGCTCACCTTCGCGGAGTTACGGCCGATTTAAAAAAATTGCAGTGGGTTACCATCCATGGAACTGCATGCGCTTGTAGGTGGGTTTGCCCAGACCGGGCCGCCCTGCTTCATACCCGGCTGGGATCCCCTTGCGCCGCAGTTCACCCTGGGGCTAGCTGGTATGAGAGGGTGCCCTGCAACGATGTCCTCCATTGAGGCTTGATTTTCAGGGGATGACCCTGGGGCTTGAGCCTCTGAAAAACATTATAGCTCCAGGAAAAGACAGGCCCGAGCTGTGCAGGAGCTCTGGTTCTCTGAGTCGGGTAGATGGCGGACCTTCGTTGGGGTCTCTGCCCGGAACTCTGGTTCTCCGAGTCGGGCAGAGGGTGGACCTAGGTGGGGGTCCATGCCCGGGGCTCTGGTTCTCTGACTCTGGGCAGAGGGTGGACCAAGGTCGGGGTCCCTGCCCAGAGCTCTGGTTCTCCGAGTCGGGCTGAAGCCGGAGAACCTCGGCCGGAGGGAACCAGAGAACCAGAGCGGCCGCCAAAACCTAAGTCGATTTTGGGTTACCAGTTGCCCGGTTCTCTGGTGGCGCGGGGTGGCTAGGTAAGTAATGCCCGGGCTTAAGTTTGGGACCCCCGGATTCGCCTGGTGCTCGGGTGAGGGTGGAGGCCGGGGCTGAGGGGTAGCTCTGGTTCTCCGAGTCAAGCAGAGGGTGGACCAGGGTGGGGGTCCCTGTCCGGAGCTCTGGTTCTCCAAGTCAGGCAGAGGGTGGACCAGGGTGGGGGGTCCCTGCCCGGAGCTCTGGTTCTCTGAGTCGGGCAGAGGGTGGACCAGGGTGGGGGTCCCTGCACGGAGCTCTGGTTCTCTGAGTCGGGCAGAGGGTGGACCAGGGTTGGGGTCCCTGCCTGGAGCTCTGGTTCTCTATAGGCTGTAAGGGGGACGTTTAGGCTGTCCGTGGACAGGGGGCGTGTCCGGGATTGATCCCCGCCCCCTGGCTTAATTTAGGCTGGAAGGGGACAAATAGGCTTTCCGCGGACAGCCCCGCCCACCCCGCGACTTCGGCCAATGGCGTGGTGCGGGTAGGCGGGAAATAGGCTATAAGGGGGACGTTTAGGCTGTCCGTGGACAGGGGGCGTGTCCGGGATTGATCCCCGCCCCCCTGGCTTAATTTAGGCTGGAAGGGGACAAATAGGCTTTCCGCGGACAGCCCCGCCCACCCCGCGACTTCGGCCAATGGCGTGGTGCGGGTAGGCGGGAAATAGGCTGTAAGGGGGACGTTTAGGCTGTCCGTGGACAGGGGGCGTGTCCGGGACATATAGGCTGTCAGGGGACACTATAGGCACTTTGTGGACGACTTCCGCACATATAGGCTGTCAGGGGACACTATAGGCACTTCGTGGACGACTTCCGTACATATAGGCTGTCAGGGGACACCATAAGCAGTTTGTGGACAAAGGTATGAATTATAGGCTGGAAGGGGACAAATAGGCTTTCCGTGGACAGCCCCGCCCACCCCGCGACTTCGGCCAATGGCGTGGTGCGGGTAGGCGGGAGATAGGCTGTAAGGGGGACGGATAGGCTGTCCGTGGACAGGGGGCGTGTCCGGGATCGATCCCCGCCCCCTGGCTTCATATAGGCTGTCAGGGGACACCCTAGGCACTTTGTGGACAAAGGGATGAAGAATAGGCTGTCAGGGCACACTCTAGGCACTTCGTGGACAATAGGAAGACTACGGTAGGGATAGGCTGTCAGGGGACACCATAGGTGCTTCGTGGACAAAGGGATGAAGAGTAGGCAGTCAGGGGACACCATAGGTGCTTCGTGGACAAAGAGATGAAGAGTAGGCAGTCAGGGGACACCTCAGTCACTTCGTGGACAAAGGGATGAAGAATAGGCTGTCAGGGGACACCCTAGGCGCTTCGTGGACAAGAGGAAGACTACGGTAGGGATAGGCTGTCAGGGGACACCCTAGGCGCTTCGTGGACAAGAGGAAGACTACGGTAGGGATAGGCTGTCAGGTATATACAGCCTAGTATATATGGTATATATGTAAGTACACATTGATGGCCTAAGACACGAAACGAGCGGTTTGTGTGAGAAAACGAACAGTATTTATATCGTTTTTAGCTCTTATACACAGCCATGTCCGAGTGATCTGAGGGCGCGCGCGCATCCTGGTGTGTGACGTGTACGCAGACTGGTGCATAGATATATACACTAGATGTCGCCTTAAAGACATTCGTTCCAATGAACTGCCGTAGACAAGGCGACATCTAGTGTATATATACCTATGCACCAGTCTGCGTACACGTCACACACCAGGGTGCGCGTGCGCCCTCAGATCACTTCGACATGGCTGTGTATAAGAGCTAAAATCGATATAAATACTGTTCGTTTTCTCACACAAATCGCTCGTTTTGTGTCTTAGGCCATCAATGTGTACTTACGATGGGGAATTGTTTAATTTGGACGATGGGGAATTGTTTAATTTGGACTCTGTGCATGCTCTTTGAGACCGTGACCATAGACCTGCATTATATGACTGACAGACAAGAACGGTTTGACCTAAAAATATCAAAATTGAAACTACTGCGGAAAAAAAGACACCTACATCTTGGATGCCCTTGAGGTAAGCTAAAACATACCAAAATTTAATTTCAAAGTGAACTATCCCTTTAAAGGAATTAAACAGCTTAAAACTCACTTTTTAAAATTAATTTAATATTAACTTCCTCAGTAGTATTAATAGTTTTAAACCATTCTGTATGTTTATTGTATATAGGTTTGTGTATTTCTGTTGTCCACTCTAATAAATTTGATAAAAAAAAATTCATAAAACAAAGTTATCAAGTTTAACTAGCAGCAGCTTTAGCAGGGCCACTAGCATAGCATATCAATGGTCTTTCTCTCTATGTGTGTGTGTGTGTGTGTGTGTGTGTGTGTGTGTGTGTGTGTGTGTGTGTGTGTGTGTGTGTGTGTGTGTGTGAGTGTGTGTGTGTGAGAGAGAGAGAGTGAGTTGGGGGAGGTGTGCATAAATACACACAGAAGCACTTAGTAAGTTTAGGCTCAGATTAAAATACAGGTATTTTCTGTTTGCATCTAAAAAATAAATAAAGACTGAAAACTAGATATGGGTGGTCAATAAAACATTGCTAAACAAGTGTACTGTATACTGGCTATGTTGGAAATATATTTTAAAAATGAGAAGAGTAGACCATAATGATATATAAAATATTTATTTTTATTTAAAACAAATAATCAGTCATCCTCCTCTTCTTCGTTGTCTGCAAAATATTGAAGAGAAATCAAAATCAAATGAAAAATGAATAACACAATTGCAACTATGGACATATTCAATGTAGGCTTTCAAACTCTATTACCTCATCAAAATCCTCCTAATGAGGAAGAGGTAGTGGAGGAGATGGGGGCGGATGGTTGGGGCTGTTGGGAGGAGGAGGAAGAGGAGGAATATGACCTCCTCCTACGATCTCCTCCGATGAGGATGTGTGCTCGCTGTCCTGCAAAATATTGATTGCCTTGGGGAAGAAAAAAACATTGAAAACATAAATGAAATGTGAATTATTACCACAAGCTTTAATTTGTTATAAATCAAGTTAATAAAGATGAAGATTTGGCCGAATGACAAAGCTTTTTATATGAATACTTATTTCTACTAACCACATCACTTGCTCCTGAAGTCACCACACCGCTGTCACTCCTTGTGTCTTTGTGCACACACTGAAACAAAGAAAAACATAGGCTATTATTACTATTATTAAACACAAAGAGTCTTCATGCCACATTTATTATTTTTATTTGAAAGACTCTTATGATCATCAAGCCTTGATCAGAAATACAGCATTCTAGGGAGTTTTTTAGGCAAACATAGGCTGTAGTTTTAAAGTATAGTTGGATACCCAAATCTATTTTATGTTTCATCCACCTGGATATTTTATATTGATATATTGATGTATTTTATATTGATATATTGAACTAAGTTCCATTTTTATTTATGTATTACTAGTGTTAACTGATGTATACAAATAAAAATAACTACATTTATTCAAAATAAAAAATGACTCACCCCAAACTTTTGAATGATAGTGTATAAGTGTTACAAAAGATGTCCTGCACTTTTGACCAAATGAATGCCGGCTTGATGAGCATAATAGACTTCTTTCCAGAACATTAATAATAGTAAGGGTTAGTAAAACAAAACCAAACCATTTACTCACCTGAGAAACTGTTCTTTACTATAATAGATGTTGTTTTTCTCAGCCTGACCCTAAACTTTCACACCTTTCCAGGGGGCTGGTGTAAGCCGAGTTCTGTTTTTTCTTCTAAAAAACTGATATTTCATCTCAAAACTTGAAATGGCTTCTGAAGGGTGAGTAATTTCTAACTATTATTACATTAGTTGTGTTAAGATGCCTTGTTTTTGTTTGTTAAAAGTCCAGATATCTAAAAAGTGTTAAAAATCAATAATCATTTACTAGGTAAGTATTATGTATTCGGTTGTTTTCTGAAGAGATAAATAAAATTTCAATCTCCCTTTGCCATTTGGGGATAGTGCAAAAAAAAATAAAAAAAATAATCTTAAAACAAGATCCATTTACTTTAGTAGTAAAATAACATTTTATCCTGTTTTCTGTGGGAATTAATCTAAATTAAGTGAGTTGATGCTTAAAACAAGCAAAATGATCTGCCAATGAGGTAAGAAAAATACTGTTAATTCGAACAGAAACAATATTTTTTTTCTTACCCCATTGGCAGATAATTTTACTTGTTTTAAAGAAAAAAAAAAACGATATTATGTCTTGTTTTCTGGTGAAATAAATAAAAAAGTACTTTTTAAAAATTAATTTCACCAGAGGGGGGCGCAGCTGAGCAGCGACATGTGAAGACGTGTTCTTGCGAGCTCTGCTTGAATTGAACATTTATTTAATTTTCCCACTCTCCTCTTCGTTCTTTCTGGTGCGAACCTGTCTCTAGTGTGCCTAATTCTTTGAATTAGTAGTATTTTTAATTTATTTTTTAGTCCAAAGCTGCTCAAAATGCCTAAATCGCACAAGCCGAGGCCAGGGCCTGATGCCGCAGACTTGCCTGATGTGGAGCCGCCCGCGGAGGTGGGGTCAAGGTCGGACCTCGGTGCAATTATGGCTGCCATAAAGCAAACGGAGCAGAATGTGCTAGTCAAGATCGACTTGTCTGTGATGGCAGCTGCAGGTGAATTACACAAGAAAATAGACAATTTAGCGAGTGATTTAAGGACAGAAATCCTGAATGTGCGCGCAGAATTTGCGAAGGTTAATGAAGAAATACGTAAAGAAAGCGCCACATTATCAAACCGCATTGATGATCTTGAGGAGGAAGCTAATGGCCAGGCTAACCGTGTTGTAGCACTTGAAGCTCAAGTTGATACGTTATCTACTCAAGTTACCCGGTTGGTAGATAAGACCGATGATCTGGAGTCACGGCAGCGGCGAGATAACTGCAGACTAATCGGAATTGAAGAGGGATTCGGAAATATACGACCGGAGAGAGCCGTGGCTGAATTGTTGAAGGAAGCGCTAACCCTCGACTATACGCCGACGCTCGATCGGGCGCATAGGAGCCTGCAGCCGAGGCCAAAGGATGGGGATGCTCCGAGACCAATAATCGTCAAGTTCCACTACTTTCAGGAGAAAGTGGATGTTCTTCGGAAGGCCATGGGAGCAGGGCCCATCACCCACAATGGGAAGCGTTTTTACATCTACCCAGATTACTCGGCCGCCGTCAGGAAAAAGAGAGCAGCCTTTACCGAGGTGAGAGGATTGCTTCGCTGGTGTACGGGCGTGATATATGGTCTCCTGTTTCCTGCTACATTAAAGATCACGGCCCCAGCTGGTGAGCAGATGTCTTTCGAAGACCCGATCAAGGCAAAGCACTACATTGAGACCAATCTGCGCGCACGGGAGACGGAGGGAGAGTGACAGTTAATTCACGGACCATAACAGGTATCACGCTGCATGTTAGCATTGCAGTAGTCTGTGCAGGCTTTGACTGGTAAACGCCACCATGCTACAGTTGGATGCATTTTGTGTTTGGACAATGCATAGCTTACTACAATATGTTGAGGGGTTATGTGGACATTATGTGACCTGGAGAATGTTTTATTTAAGAATATCTTTAGTATCCTCATTTGTTTTCCCCTTTCTCTGCCACGTCAGTGTGGATAGCGCTGAGTTTCAACTTGACACTATAACCCCAATTGTACTTTTATTTTGTTTTCTAATGTATTTTGTTTAATTAATCCCATTATTACCACCAGTGTCATTAATTTTATTTGATTTTACTCTTTTCTTGTGGGATTATTTTCCAACTGTGAGTATTTGAAGCCGAGTATTTGAAGCCAAACGATTTCAGGAATTGAAATAGGTGCTGACTCGATATCCCGCAACCCCCGAGTCATTAATGATCAGTTTAAACAATTTTATTCTACCCTATATCAATCAGAGGTGGGTAGTAACTCGTTTGAGATCTACTCATTTCTTGATTCGCTGGATCTCCCCAAGCTTTCTCCAGATGCTCAGTCATCTCTAGAACAGCCACTGTCGCTTGAGGAGATAGCGAGTGCCATCAAGTTGTCTCAGACAGGAAGGGCGCCAGGTCCGGACGGTTTCCCCATGGAGTTTTATAAGGAATTCTCTGCTAAACTCACACCCATCCTGAAATCAGTCTATGATGAAGCTTTGGCTACTGGAAATTTGCCACAGACGCTTACCTAGGCCACGATTTCAGTCTTACTAAAGAAAGATAAGGATCCTGTACAGTGTAGTTCATACAGGCCAATAAGCCTTCTGTGCTGTGACTATAAGATTTTAACCAAAACTCTTGCACAAAGGTTAAACCCTATTATTTCCACTATTATTGATGAGGACCAAACAGGTTTCATTCCCGGACGGCAATCATTTTTTAATGTGAGAAGACTATTTAGTTTGATATTTTCCCCCCATTCAACGATACATCCAGAAGTTATTCTGAGCCTTGACGCTGAAAAGGCGTTTGACAGAATTGAATGGACCTATCTTTTCGCAGTGCTAGAAAAATTCGGCATGGGGCCTACTTTTTGTAGGTGGATCAAAGTTTTATATTCAACACCTATGGCGGCAGTCAGGACAAACGGTCTGATCTCGGAATATTTTCCGCTCTACAGAGGAACAAGGCAGGGTTGCTGCCTGTCGCCCTTCCTGTTTGATATTGCGATCAAACCATTGGCAACTGCTATCAGATCTGATGGGAGGATTAAGAGTATATCCAGGGGTGAAATAAAACATAAAATTTTGCTTTATGCTGATGATCTCCTTTTGCAGATATCAGACCCAATTGAGAGTATGCCCCATCTTCTTTACTGGCTACAAAAGTTTAGTAACATATCGGGGTATAAAGTTAATCTGTCAAAATCTTTATTGTTTCCATTAAATAATCTGGCAAAACAGATCACTTATGAAAATCCGCCTTTTAAAATTGAAAATGACAAATTTACTTATTTGGGAATAGAAATAGCTGGCTCAATTAAGGCTATTTTCCAGTATAATTACAGGTCTATCTTAGATCGTACCAAAACTGATCTGGATAGGTGGTCAAAAACTCCACTATCCCTGGCAGGACGGATAAATGCGGTGAAGATGACTGTAATGCCCAGGTTTCTTTATTTATTTCAAATGATTCCCATTTTTCTCCCCAAATCTTATTTTGCTCAGCTGGACCGCTGTATCTCTTTGTTCATATGGAACAAAAAACCTGCACGTATAAAGAAAGCAAGCCTGGAGAGAGCTAAATCTGGGGTTCACACAACTTTTGTAATAAATGCTGAACTTATGTCAATGTTTTGTTGAAAATCATAAATAAAGTTGCAAAAAAAAATAAAAATAAAATAAAATAAATTTCACCAGAAAACAAGACATAATATCGTATTTCATTTTACTACTTTAGTAAATGGATCTTGATTGAATAAATGTTTGATATTTGGACTGGAAACAAGACAAAAATATTTTTGTGGTTGTTTCTTGCAAAGTGGTGCTTTACTATGCTGCAGACTACATTGACTACATTTCATTTAACTTGTATGTGGTAAAATAACCTTTTTTGTTGTTGTTCATACAGAAAGTACCACAGCAGGCTTTACTTCCTCTGCCCGATCTGCAGGAAGGCTCCGCGCACTCTTCCTGGGCATCTCAGGACGGCCTGCATGCAGGGAAGGACTGAGGAGGACATCCAAGCCACTGTACTGCAGGCCAAGAAGGAGATGGCCGACTTCACCCACACCGGGCGCTAGGGCTGTAGTACTCGAGTCCGGTCTTGGACTCGAGACTGCTTTTCTATGGTCTCGGACTCACTGGTATTCGGACTCGGACTTGTCTCAGTCTCGGCCACTGGTCTTGCCAAATATGGCTTTTGGTCTCGACCGAGTCCAGGTGTCTTTATTATGTTCCCAGTAATCACACATACGTCGCCGCGATATTAAAACAAAATATTATTGGAGGGAAAGTGAAACACTGGCCACCTAATAACTATTTTTTCGTGAGCCGGCTCGTTTCACTCAGCTCACTGAAAAGAGCCGGCTCTTTTGACTCACAAACAGCTCTTTAAAAAATAAATGTTTAAATAAACTCGCTGAAAGTCCACCGCTAGTGCAACGTGAATATTCACATTTTTAATTGTCCATAACACCCCGAGAACTAGCCTGCTTGCCTTGCACATCTAATTAATGGGCAAAGTTTTCCGACTTTTTTTCTTACCTTTCTTTCTTTGCGTATTCCACGAGTGGTAGGCTCCAATGACTGGCTGTTTTAAAATATAGCTAATATCAAAATAAAATAACCCAGCTCATAACTTGCAGGTTTGCTTAATGGCAAACTTTTTTCATTTGATTGCTTCAGCCGCCCGAATTTAATTAAAATATAATTTTTCGTCACGTCGTCCGCCCGATTCGCGGTTTATCCGCATCTCTTGTGTGTGTGTGCGTGTGTGTCTGTGAGTTGGCTCGGCCCTCCCTCATGCAGTTTAATTGGTTGACATCGCGTGTATGATTGACAGGAACATAATGTAAGGCTGATCAGACAGTCGAAACGAATGTGTGTGCTCCTTTAGGCCTATATAATTATAATTTTTTTGTTATTCTTTGAATTAGTCAATTATTTTAAATAAAATTTAAATTATTCATTATTTCATTATTACATAACGATTTAATTTCTATAGGCTAGCCTATATTTTTTTAGCAGACTTTTTTTTTTCCTGTCCTGGACTCGGTCTTGACTCGGACTCTAACCTCTTTGGACTCGGTCTTGACTTGGACTCGACTAGTCCTGGTCTTGGACTTGTCTTGGACTCGACAAAGGTGGTCTTGACTACAGCCCTACCGGGCGCTTCTGGGAGTACCAGAGGATTCGGGAGATTTTGGGAGCGGCTGATCCTCTTGCCAGGTGTGTAATTAACCTTTATGCCTCACTGCTTTGTCCTGTTGCAGTGCAATACTCAATATTCCATCAAATGTGTGTGTATTCACTGTTTTTCCTTTCTTAGCTTGTTAGAGGAAATGGACAGGAAGGGCTTGGTGGTGAGGAACATCCCTCCACTCCGTCCTGCTCCATCTTCAGTTCCTCACAGCTCCACGACAGATGCGCAGCGTCTGGTTGAGGACATTGCTGGAAAAACACGGTAAACAATCTGAAATCTAGTGAACGAGATGATTATTATTTGTAATGTTGCTACTCAAAGCAGTCCTTCATTGGCACTTTCTTTATTGTTTCTTCATTGATCTTCTAGACCTGGGTCTGCTGCATCCACGAGCAGAGAGCAGAGGGTGGATGCGTCTGACGGGCCTCCCCCAAAAAGGGTACGGGATCCATATGACTGTTTCGTAATGCTCCACAGGCTTCCCTAACACTGAGGCAGTGGGAGCCTTACGGGACCGTTCAAGTGGACTCTCTTATCAGAGACCTTGTCCAAGAACAGTGACGTCCACCTCCTCTACAACACCCGAGCGTACGTGTTTGGACCATAGTTGCTCCAGCAGGAGCGTCTGCAAAGATTTTATTTACTTTTTCGTTAATTACCATTCTGTATGTTTCGTGTGTATAGTTTTGTGTATTTATGTTGTCCACTCTAATAAATGTGATACATTTTTCATAAAATACAGTTGTTGTCAAGTTTAACTACAAAAAAACTGATTTAATTTCAGCGAAGGTGTGCATAACTACACACAGAAGCACTTATAGTAAGTTTAGGCTCAGATTAAAAGAGGTATTTTCTGTTTGTATCTAAACAAATAAAGACTGAAAACTAGATATTGATGGTCAATAAAACATGGCTAAAACATTTTACATTTACATTTACATTTATTCATTTAGCTGACGCTTTTATCCAAAGCGACTTACAATTGCTATATATGTCAGAGGTCGCACGCCTCTGGAGCAACTAGGGGTTAAGTGTCTTGCTCAGGGACACATTGGTGTCTCACAGTGGATTCGAACCCAGGTCTCTCACACCAAAGGCATGTGTCTTATCCATTGCGCCACCACCACCCCAAAACAATAAAGCTGGTGATGGCCTTAGGATTGCACTGTATACTGCTTTAAGGCCAGGCAGGGTGTGCAGATCTAGAAAAAAAGTGAAAGAATACACATTTTGACACTAAAATTTTTATTTTATTTCACATTTTGTAAAATATTTTTGTGGCTAAAGTGGTGCTTCTTTACTATGCTGCAGACTAAGTCATATTACACGTTGACTAATGGGTAACTGACAAATTATAAAGAATACTAATTTTACTCTGAACATAGTAATATAAAATGCATCACTAATTGGAAATATATTTTTTTAAAATGGGTAAAAAGGGTATAAAAATAAAAAAGCTATGATAAAGCTATCCCCGCTATGATAACAGTAACTTTCTCAAATGTTTACAGAACAAGCGGGAACACAGTGTGCCTGTATCTTTCTCTATTGCTGTTCTATTACAAGATAGAAAGTCTAAGGCCTTCAATAGCCGTACAGCAAACCCAACTAATCTGGTGCCTATTACACGTCAAACTAATATTGCTGTGGGGACAAAAATAAAGACTGTTAAGTTAGCACTTTTAAACATTCGCTCACTTAAAAATAATTCCCTTCTAGTCAACGACTTAATAACCACAAACAACCTGGATTTTATGTTTCTAAATGAAACCTGGCTAGAAGACAACTGCAGTGCAACAATCCTCAATGAAACAGCCCCTCCTAACTTTACTTTTATGAGTGTCTGCAGAGCTGTTAAGAGAGGTGGGGGTCTAGCTGCTCTTTTTAAAGATATCTATCAATGTAAGCAAATATCATTTGGGAATTACCCTTCTTTCGAATATCTGGGTATTGTGTTAAAAGGTGCTCCACGCATTTTACTTTTCATTATTTACAGGCCTCCAAAATATTCTCCAGCCTTTGCTGAGGACTTTTATCAACAATTACCTCAGAGTTTGACTGTTTTGCCATTGCTGGAGATTTTAACATTCACATAGATAATGCAGAAAACAATATGGCAAAAGAAATCAAAACTGTTTTAAAAACTTTTGATCTGACTCCGCATGTACATGGACCCACACACAATCGTGGACACACTCTAGATTTACTTATCAGTAAGGGTCTAAACATTTCATCGATTGTTATTAAGGATGTAGCACTGTCTGATCATTTCTGTATTTTCTTTGATATATTGATCTCTCCTGCCACTGAAGCTAGATCTGTGTCTGTCAAGAAGAGATGCTTAAAGGGAAAATTCCATGTGGTGTGGGGTAAGTTGGTTTGTAATCATGCATATGCAGGCTTGTACAACGATTTAAGATTTAGCCTCAAGTGTTTAATCAAATTTTATAAAACATTAACAAAGTTTTTGTATTATTTTTGGCTGTCAGTGTGGAAACAAACTTGTTGCTCCTACATTTAATGAAGGCCAGAAGCTCGACGGCAATCTGATTCAGAGGGTTTTTAAAGGAGCTTCTCTTTATTTGTCCTACATTTTGGCATTAACTTCACACAAATGTAACTGTGTACAATAGCACTGATCAAAAGTTTGACTACTGCTAACTTGTTTTTGTAGTTTGTGTATGGAGAAACCTCAGAGTCTGAAGAAAACTGTGAGGAAGAGGAGGTAGAGACAGGTGGTACAGATGATGAGTGGCCATCACATTCCTCAAAGACATGCAAAGAACAGACAGGGAATCCCACCTTTGTTTCAGCAAGTGCTAAAACCTCAACAGCGGAGCTACCCGCAACAGAGTCCCATGCCATGGCAATATCCATTTCAAAACAACTTGTTGAACAACTATCAACAAATGCCCAAGCCTCTTCCAGCAGCCAACAAGGAACATCTCAATCAAATAGCCCCACCTCAAGGCGCTGGCAAAATGATTATGGAACTTACATTAACCTCATAAATGACTCATTAGATGAAGATGAAGACGAAGAAATGTACACCGCTATTATTGCCAGTATTGAGGACCAGACGTAAGTGCATTATGCTAAATTAAAGCAATAATTTTACTGAACTTTTGATAACATCATCTGAAGGAGTGAGTCTTTTTCAAATCAAGGTCGGTTAGTTAACATGAAGTAGGAGCTTTTTTAAGTAGGAGACTTTTTACTACATATTTTTAAGATGGGATTTTGACATAATGCAACCAATGTAAAGAGCCTAAAAATTTAGCTTACGTCTTTAGCATATATTAATCATGGTTTAGAAGTTTTGATTTGAGTAAATGCATGTTGTATGAACTGCAACTATTGCGGTTCATGAACATTTGTTTACAGTCTTAATAATAGCCGTCTAATCAGATGAGTAGTTGGATTATTGCTGTCCATCTAATCATGTTCTGAAGGATTTCTTTTCTTGTCATTTTAGACGCCCCAAAGAAGATGTCTCCATAAGTGACATCTTAAAAGGACTTGGTGAAAAGATCAAAAGCACAGGCATTTGCAAGTTCAATATAAATCGTGCAGCAGTGCTTGATGGAGCTATTCGAGGCTTTCGAAGAATGTCGTACAACCCAAACCACAAAATGTGCATTAAGTTCTCTGATGACAAGGGCACAACCGAAGAGGCTGTTGATCTTGGTGGCCCTCGACGAGAATTTCTACGGCTTCTAATGGAAGCACTATCTCACTCTGAAATGTTTGAGGGACATGAGGGACACTTGAACTTGGCCCTTGATTCCTTTGGTATATATAATTGCATTGAGTCAGTTAAAATGATAGTAATAATGAATATGCTGTATGAATTTTATTTATTTATTTTGGGCCACAGAATTATAACAAAGTGGTAGTTGCCTGATTGGACTTTTATTCTGCTTATTTTACAGCTGTGCGGGATGACAGATGTTTTTTTGCTGGTCAATCCATTGCTGTCAGTCTGGTTCATGGAGGCCCACCACCATGTTTCCTCTCTGAAACTCTTTTCAGCTGCTTAGTTAAAGGACCAGAGATGAGCAGGCCAGTCATTGAGGACATTGCAGACAACGAACTCTATGAAAAACTGAAACAGGTTCGTAAGCACTTTTACTTTTCCTACTTGTGTAATGTACTATATATATATATTTTTTTTTTTTTTTTTTTTTTTTGGAACCAGATTTCTGAATCCAGAACAGTGGAGGAGCTTCAGACATCTACTGAGCCTTTGACAGATTACTTGTCTCATGCTGGCTGCCTAAGACCTCTTACAAGTCTGATGGACAAGAATCCGTTACTGGAGGATGTTCTGATGTTTCAAGTTGTTCATCGTGTCTGTGGTCCCTTTGAAAGGTACATCTTGTCTCAGTGAATACTGTGCTCTCTTAGTCTAGTGGACAAATAGGTTTACATGTGTTTTTGCAAGTTTATTATTTTAGCTACTCTTTTAGGTCTACCTCTGTAGTAGCGATTGTAATAAAAAAGCAATAAATGTTTAAGTGACTGTCATGAGAAGATGATGAAGACGAGGGTAGACGGGACCCAATAAGAAGTGGTTTTAATAACAATAAACACAAGAACAGTGCAGTTAATTGTTTAAACAAGGGGTAAACACGCAAACATCAACCAACACTAAAGAATGAAAACAGAGAAACTAAATACACAAACAAAAGTAAGTAAATGATGAGCAGCTGTGGTGGAGGATGAGTGTCTATGGTGACTGATGAGTGGCGGGAAAATCAAACGGATTAAAAGGATAGGAAATTAATTTTGCTTTAGAAGAAAAGCTTAAGTAAGTTTTTGATTGAATAATTTCTGTTGTAAAAACTGATTAGTTATTTAATTTGGCGCCACTTAAACAACACCACCCTCAGCTCAAATAGAAACCCCCCGATTTCTCTAGATTTAAACTGCATAGTGTGTCTGCTTCCTGAACAATGCCAAATTAAAAGTCCATGAAGGTCACACTTACTGAAGATAAACGTGACGGGAACACTGTTTAATAATGGAGTGTTGGATTATATTCTCTGTCTCAATTTTGTATATTTAGGTTCAGAGATGGACTGAAAACACTTGGAGTCCTCCAGAAGATCCAGCAACATCCAGAAGCTTTTCATGCTGTCCTCCGCTACACTCCAAGGAACCGATCAGCAGACATCATGGATGGGCTGTTTGAAATCAGATGGTCGGAGACAGGAAGCAATAGACAAGCGAATGAAAACTGAGTGGTCTTCTATTGGAGAGATTACCTTCAGGATGCTGAAGGTGGGCATATTTAGTGTTAAAAGCTTTAGAATACTGGGTAATATTTTATAATAAGTATACAGTGAAATGGTACTTAATGCACAAATCAAAGCTATTAATTCAAAGTTAATGTATTGTAGTCTCTACATTAATATATTAGGCTATTAAAAATAGTGAATTATTCATTCATTGTCTCCGTAATTAACACTATTTTTATTGGTTAATTAGCTTGTACCGAAGGTACTGTTAATTGTTTATCAGGAGTAAATAGTCCTCACTTTAGATTAGTTAGATTGGTCACAGAAAATGGATTCATTTGCAGAGTTCTTTAAAATGTTTAAAAACACATTACACACACACACACACTAAGACTATCTCACTCACTCACACTAAAGCCCAGTTTAGACTTCTGCGTTGAACTCCTGCCATAGCTATGCTGGGCTGTGTGTAGCTGACATGCACCTCTCCAAAAATGTAACAACGCGTCAATTCTATGCGGACGCAAGCGCTGTGATTGGTCTGCTAGAACCCCTCCCTCGGGTTTCGCACGCTCCCTCTGCATGTGTAATTGCGCATCAAAACAGACAACAGCGCAGAAGTATAAATCAGCCTTTAGACTCAAACTCACACAACCAGACTCACATACTATCACTCTCACACACTTAGACTTGAACTCAAACTCTGACTAAAACTATTAAAAAAACTAATAAAAACTATTCGTTTGAAAATGATTTGTAAGTACTTTATTACTGTATACTTATTGTAAAATATTACGAATACAGAAATTGGTGCCTGAAGCTTTGTTTAAAAATTGATACATGTTCAGAGGGGGGATAGTGTCTTTTTGTTGTTGTTTTTTTCTAGGAATCAAACCTATAATATAGGCATTGTGAAATGGAATCCCCAGTTGAGCTACTGGAAATCCATTGTATGCTTGTCTTGTTGATAAGTGTTTAGTGTAAGCCACGGCATACAGTATTAGTTAATCTTGTCAGCATGTTTAATGTTTTCTATGCTACATTTCCATCAGAGGTGGAAGGGCCAACAAAGCTGGAGGCCATTTTAACATTTGCAACAGGATCAAATGTGGTGCCACCCATTGGTTTTTCTCCTCAGCCCTCTGTGGAATTCCTTCACAATGAAGGAAAATATCCAGTGGCCAACACCTGCATCAATTTCCTTCGACTTCCCATCCACAAAAGTTACGAGGATTTCAAAAACGACATGGACTTTGGAATCCAAAACACTCAAGGTTTTGGAATGGAATAGAAGCTTGCCTTGAAAGCATTAGTTTCTTTTGCTTGTTTTGTTCAAAAGTGTTCCGTTTACTCCAGGTAAAGGACATTTGTGTTAAGTTATATCTTGTTAGACAGTGCAATTATTTGACTAAACACTTTAAGACAAAAAGCACAACTTAAATTTGCACTACTATGCACCTGCAACTTTGTAAGTGAAGATGCACATTTTTTTTATGTTTTCTTAAAATAAATGTTACATGTTCTGAGGCTCTTGACATCTTTATTGTATGGTAAAATAAGCAATTCAGTTAATGAACATAATGAACATGACATTTTCCTTGTGTGTTTTGAATATTTTCAGTTTTTTATCACTATTCAATACAGAACATAAAAGAGATAACACTTGACTTTGATAAGGTACTTGCAAAAACAAATTTACAATTACTGTCTCGTTTCAAGAAAATTTACAAGAGCCAAGAAAATGTCAATTCCGTGATTACCATCGTCTTGTAAAGGATCAAATGTGCAGCGTTTATACGCCCACGTATAAATATAATTAATTATTATTCATAACGGATTATGATCGATAATTAATATTTTAATTATTTTTAATTATTTTCATAATTTACTGTAGCAGAATCAATAGTATGATCATTTTATCAGTTCATCCAATGAACAAAAAGCATAAACAAGTATTAACTCTAGGAAATATAATATCTTCCTGGCCAAGAAAGAATTAATCCCCAGCTAACAATAAATTAAGAAATAATCACGGGTAAAAGCATCGGTAACTTAGATCGAAGTTCAAGACAATAAAATATATATGTAGATAACAAGTAATCTCTTTGTTCAAATACAAACAATACTTTATTGATTATATACTAACACATAAAACTAATATCTAACACAAACACACACACACACATTCATACGAGTTGCAGAAGGAAAAGAGTAAGGAAAGATTAAGTTTAAGAGTGAGTTTAAGAGTGAGATGATGAAATCTCAAGTTTATGCACTTATAAGACATGACCTGGAACGAACCCTCAATCATTAATTTAACCCTTCTATCGTTTCTTAGACAGGTTATTAAATGTATATCAATACACCAGTTCAGCTCTTAGTCTGGAGATACTTGCTTGTCTTTGCTTTTGGGGATTCCCTTTTGTTGCGTGAAAGGGGTTTTCCCGAGTTCGTTCGTTGGCTGGTGTCCTCGTGCCTGATGTCTGGGGCGGCCAGTCACGTGGTGTGCTGGCGGAATGAAAGTCTTTGTTTGAAGCTGGCTTTGCAGAAGAAACGTGGCTCGAAGTCTTGTCGCAAAACTTAACTTAGAACCGAGACTCACAACGGAAAATAAAGGAAAACTTAGAAAAGAAAAGACAACTTAGACGAGAGTAGTAAGATGGCTTGAATAAAGCTGTTGAACCCATTCTTCTGATCTTAATTTGGGTTCTTTGTCTCTGCGTTTACATGGTTACTCGTCTGATTGAGATCTTCATCCTTTTTCTGCCCATCTCTCTTGAGAGTGGTAGCAGAGCGTTTCTTGGGGGTGAACCCAGAGAGCTAGAGTTAGAGAGCAGATCGAAGAGAGAGCCGAGAGAAGAGAGAGCAGAGCTCTTCTCTATCAGAACATTTTGAACGAGCAGTTTTTTGAGCAGAGAGAAGAGAGAGAACTTTGTTTCGGGTCTAAGATTTTAAACTCAAAGTTTGTCCAACCTCCAGGATGAGTTCTGGCCAATTAGACACTGGCAAAATTTAGGAGGTGGCGTTCTTTTCTGTTATTTATTTTCTTATCTGGGGGGTTTTCTTGCTAACAGAGAGAACAGATGCCACAGTTTAGACATGATCAGTATTATAAGAATACGAAACATTTTACACAGATTTCAATCAAGCCATCTTTTGAATCAAGAGCATACGATCATACTGATATGAAACACAACACACTTTCATTCAAACATCTAACAGTTATAACATTACATGAGTTATATGGTATCTAAGCATATTAAACACACATATAAGTTGCAGACACAAAATAGAGTTATGTAGTTGCATGATGTTTGATTGTAAGTCCATTGAAAATTGTTCTTGAATGAGTTTTATGTATACTGTAGGAAAAATCTCAGTTTTCTGGTTTAGAGAGAAACGGACTCTGTTTGTTCGTTCAGAGGTCCCAACGGGGAAGGGGGTCTGGAATGTTGCAGGGGTCATGTGACCTTGTTAGGGCCCTGAGCAGTACCATTCTCTGAGCCAATCATTCTTTTCCAAGCTATCTCTCATTGACAAGTTCTTCCTTTGGTTGGGCTCATAAAAGTTATTAGCTGGGGGTTTTCGTTGGTTAGGTAGACTGGCAGGAGCCGGGATGGGTGATTTTATGGCTCTGGAGTGCTGATTTGGAATGTGAGGATTCTTGTGTCAGACCTTGGTCTCTGTCTTTCTCTTAACCAATCAGTAATTTGGCAACAAAGCTAGCCTTGACCAGTTATTTTGTTAGTGCTGGGGGCTCTTTTAAATAGCCCGACTGGTTGGCGCCTGGACCCCATGACAAGATTGATGAGGATACGAAGTCCTGACCAAATCTTCCTCTTTGTTCGGCAGGAAGTGGAAAGTTTGAATTAATCTTCTGGAAGAAGATTAGTCTGTGTTTGGTTCATACCCATTGTCGCTACAAATGTCTGGTGGATTTCATTGAGGGTAGTGTTGTTCACATGAAAAGTGGTTTCAGGAATTGAAACTTGGTTGCTGAGCACATCTTCTGCCAAGGGTCCAGTATCAACATTAATTGAAGAGTCATTTGTGTCAAATACACTGTTCACTGCCATGTTATTCTGTCCAACACGACAAATCACTCCTCTGTGCCACAATTGCTAAGGCATCATGTGTCTTTCTGTAGATAAAGCGTGGTTATTCCACTGGTTTGTGAATTCCCTCACTGCTCTTTGGATTCGTGGCAGGTAAACATAATGTAAGACAAACAGGTGCAATTCAGACAGTGAATCAAGAATAAATTGATTTTCCATGAAACTGAACAATTCTGAGAAATGGTATGACACTACACGGTTAAGTTCACCCCAAAGCCTTTCTATTCTTTGATTGTTCACATTAAAAAATTAAAATTACATCAGAAAAAATGTTTTGTGTCTCTTAACTCTTTCCCCGCCAAACACGGAATTTTCCGGGTTTTATGAAAAAGCGCTTCCCCGCCAAACACGGAATTTTCCGGGTATCCGTGTTTTAGGTGGTATATGGTAAGGCAGACCCGCGCGCATGCTCTGAAAGAGTACGGAACTTTTTGATCAAAGAAACCGACTGCGATCGGCTCAAACATGAATGGAGTAGCGAGAATGTAACGTTAGGTCAAAATATCTGAAATGAAGAGGTTTACGGCTGATCAAGTACTGGAGGTGTTGATGGACTCGGAGTCCGATCACTCCTTATTTGATCATTCTGAATCTGATCGGGACGAAGTAGTTAGTGAGAGAGATGTTCATGTCACAGAAATATCTTTATGCACAATGTTGGATAATATATATATATAAACACTATAATGTTTGTGTGTGAGTGTGCATGTAGGCTATTTGTGTGGCTGTGTGCATAAATATGAGCGTGTAATGCCCAAATTGTTTCTCTCTTTGTGCACATTTACCACACTGTAATATGTATTTACAGGTGGAACTATAGATATAGAATATCGTGCAAAAATTGATGATTATGGCTTACATCTTATGTAAACCCCAAATTCTAAATTAGAATATTGTGAAAAGGTTTTCATAAGCTGTAAGCCATAATCATAAAAGTTATAACAAATAAAGGCTTGAAATACCTCACTTTGCATGTAATGAGTCTACATAATATATTAGTTTCACCTTTTAAAGGGTTAGTTCACCCAAAAATGAAAATTCTGTCAGTAATTACTCACCCTCATGTTGTTCCAACCGCGTAAGACCTTCGTTCATCTTCGGAACACAAATTAAGATATTTTTGATGAAATCTGAGAGCTGATAACTACTCCGTAGGCTGCTAGGTGGCCCAAACTTGCTGGCCCAGAAAAGTTATTAAAGAGATCGTTAATATAGTCCAAGTGACTACAGTGGCTCAATCTTAAGTATATCAAGCGACGAGAATACTTTTTGTGCGCAAAAACAAACAAAAATAACGACTTTATTCCACTATTCATTTCCTTCTCTCTGGGCCTCTAGTTGGTTCGCGTAGTGTTTTTGCGCTGCGCGTCACACACATGACCAGCGTCGGCCAATAGTGAGCGTACGTGGTGACGTGTAACACAGACGCGCTGCGCAAAAACACTTACGAGGCCCAGAGAGAAGGAAATGAATAGTGGAATAAAGTCGTTATTTTTGTTTGTTTTTGCGCACTTTTGCACGATATTCACATTTTTCGAGTTTCACCTGTATGTATGTATATATATATATATATATAATGTGTGTGTGTGTGTGTGTGTGTGTATCTATGTCTTTTTTATTGAAAGTAATTCCAATTATTCATATAATTATTTACAGGTAGAACACAGCGAGGGGGAAATGTTTCCACATCCTGGGAAATGTTACTCAGTGTACCACCCAAAAGCAAATTACAGTGCCTAAATTTTATATATTTTAGATTTATTTATAATTGTAATTTATTTTGGAAGGTTTTATATATGATGGAAAAGACATCTGAATGTATTCTGCTTGAAAATGCACTTGTTTGATAAAAATGCCTTTTTCTCAGCTTTTTGTCCAGAATGTTGTGTTTTTGACAAAACCTATCTATGTTCAAGTGACAATAAAAAAAGAAAAAATGAAGATACATTTTTTTTTTTTTTTTTTTTTTTAAAGCAGACGCTCAGATCTTTATTTTGATATGTAGCATGTTCATATATTCATAGAACAAAATATTCTGTGGGCCATTAAAATTTAGCAAAAATCGTCAAAAACCCTGGCGGTGGCTGGCAACTTTTCAAAAAAATGCTGGCGGGGAAAGAGTTAAAGTCAGCTTCAATTAGGTACAACACCAGAATGATGCTCGTTCGCAAAACTACCGCCAGGTTGGGACAATGTGTTAAAGGCTATAATAGTGATACACTACCGGTCAAACGTTTTTGGACGGCAAGTTTTTTTTAAATGTTTTTAAAAGAAGTCTCTTCTGCTCACCAAGGCTTCATTTAATTGATCCAAAATACAGCAAAAACAGTAATATTGTGAAATATTATCACAATGTAAATCATCTGTTTTCTATGTGAATATACAGTAAAGTGTAATTTATTCCTGTGATCAAAGCTGAATTTTCATCATCATTACTCCAGTCTTCAGTGTCACATGATCCTTCACAAATCAGTAATATGATGATCAAGTAACATTCACATAACATTTCATTGTTGAAAACGGTTGTGTACAATTTTTTTAAGGATTATTTGAAGAATAGAAAGTTCAAACGAATGGCATTTATCTGAAAGAGAAAGCTTTTACAACATTATCAATATCAGTAAAATGTTTGGGGCCAGTATGATTTTTTTTTGGAACGAAATGAATACTTTTACTCAGCAAGAATCTATTTAATTGATCAAAAGTAGGCCTATAGAAATTCATAATGTAAAAACATGAAGCCTAATGTTTGGTGCGTTTTGTTTTTCAAACGCGATCGCGCTCCAAAATATGAAACATTTAAACACACGGCGCTCCAAAATATGAAACATTATGGTTACCATATTATACATATCTACGTTTGAGCAGATATCCACAAACACAGTAAAGTAAACAAGGGTCTAAATATTATAATATTTACCTTATATCTAGCAACAGTTCAACTGCAATGTGAAGTTTATGCAACAATAACCAACTAATAATTAAGAATTTCTTACCTTACATCTTTCTTGTCTTCAAATCGCGTTCTTCTTCTTCTTCGGAGGTAAATCCAATGTAAGCTTAGGCGCGTCTTCCAAACTCGACGAAAAGCAGAGACTTGTGAAGTTTTTTCGTTCTTTGTTTTTGAGGTAACGAGCGCGTCCGCGTTCCATGTGGAGATTTGCATGTGAATCTCTTTTGCGCGAGTGGGCGTGGTCAAATTAAAAATAATGAGCAAACGTTTGAGATACTGGACATCCTGTTGGTTTTGTACAAATTACTTAAACAGAGAATATTTGTTTTCAGTTTGAATCCGATGATTTAAAAGTACACACTTAAATGTGTATAAAGGTATATGGCTCATAAATGTGTGAGAAGTATTCGCTGAGTTTTGTTTCAGTTTATAGACGTGCTCAAGAAAAAAAAGTTCACCGCGACGGAGAGGCAGAACGCACACCCTGTATATTTTCTTTATTTTACAAAAGCACAATGTTTTGATTTGATTGTAAGTGGACACATACAAAAGTAGAAATATCACAGATTCTTTTTTCATATTTCTTTTTTCTGTATGACCATAAATGCGGAGTAATTTAAGTTTATTGTGCTACAATGTGAAAAAAAATCCAGCAAAGCGCGTTTGCCAACCCCAGAGGGTTAAAAGAGAGGAGGTCACTGGGGAGGGACCACCAGTGACCGAGGAAGATCTTGTGTCCCAACCTTCTTCCCGGGCATCCAGAGGTGAGCAACCTGTAACACAGAACACATCCAACAGCGGGAATGAGATTGGAGAGAAACGTGTTGCGCAGCTGATTGGCAGTCGCTGCATGATAACTTGCCAATTTAATGGTGTCCAGACTCAAATGCTTTTGGACAGTGGAGCCCAGGTCAGTATTGTTGGACGGGTGTGGCTAAAGAAATGCTTACCTAACATCAACATCCAACCATTAGAATCTCTGCTAGCGGATAGCCAGCTTCATGTCACTGCAGCAAATGGGACAGCTGTACCCTTTGATGGATGGGTTGAGGTTTTATTAGAGATCACAAGTGGTAAACAAAACAAAATCGCCATCCAAGTGCCCCTTTTGGTGAGTCGAAAGTGCCTGGATTGTCCACTGCTCGGTTTCAATGTAATTGAGGAGATCATAAGGGAGAATAATGGTTGTGCAAATAACATCAGTCTAATTGACCTTCTTTCGGAGGCCTTGCAGATGCAAAAAGATGCTGCTGAAACCTTGGTTTTCACAGTGAACTCCACCCAAAAATGCACTGCGAGCTGTAAGGTAAAGATGGGAAAGCTACGAGCGAAAATTTTGTGCATTTTAATGTTAAATTCATCAATCTGGTGCACTTTGAGAGTTCAAAATTAAAAGCTCCAACCCATATTCAGTGTGCAAATTAAACGAAAAATTCAAACCTCTTTTGGTTACAGTGTCTATTTACATTACACCTACTACATAATAATAGTTATAATATTAATCCAATGACATTAATAGCCATATTTTGTAAAACAAATGCACTAAAAAATAAAGGAAACTTTCATAATTAGTTTTGTACCAATTTCTATACTTGAAAGAGATAAGCACATGATCTTTTATTCTGACGCAAACTGCATCAAGCTTTTATTTTGGCGGAAAACGTGGTTTACAAACGCCTCTCATTAAATGTCTAGTGGTAATCGTCATCTATGCAGATGTGGAAATAATCTGTAACTGGGTTATGGGTTCCTACACTCATGACATAGTCTTAAGTGTTTTGAAAGTAGGTCTGCTTACCGTGGACTCTACACTTTCTCATCTCTCTCCTGATCCTCCTCACTATCATCATCTGCCACAGGAGCTGATGAAGGTCAGAAAACATATATTTTGACACATAAAGCATCTGCTTTAAGGGCCTGGTTCTATTTTTTCACGCTATTTCTCTGCACATTCCTTGCGTTTCTTCTCCATCTCGCAGACTATTTTGATACATACAACTGACACTGCTGCACGCTCGCTCACTCGTTTAAAGTTGTGATTGGGCCAGCCCAGTGTCAATCAAGAAAAGAACCAATGGGCCGCTGATCTACGTGTTTCATGGGCTGGTCTTTGAGAAGAAAAAAACTAACACTCACTTTTTTGGACCAGTGCATTACACCGGCACAAACCCAGCGCCGCCAATTAAGCAAAACAAAACCAAACGAATGGGCCGCCGATGTACACATTTTATGGGCCAAAAAAAAAAAAAAAAAAAAAAATTGTATCTGAGATGAGATGTATCGGCCCAAAAAGCACGTCGGCCCACCGGGAAAATGCCCGGTATGCCCAATGGCCAGTCCAGCCCTGAACCCTGGAGAGCAGAGTTACACTCACTACAACTCACACAACCCTATATATCTCAAAATGGGACATTTACATTTAGTCATTTAGCAGACGCCTTTATCCAAAGCGACTTACAAATTAGGACAAAAATTCAGCGAGTCATCATAAAGAGGCAAAAACAACAACAACGCAAGAAGTGCTCAAAATACGAAGTTCAGGTATTATTCAGAGTAGCATAAGCCTGATAAGTGATGTTTCAAAGGGAAAGGATTTATTTTTTATTTTTTATAAGGTTAAGTGCTCACGGAAGAGATGGGTTTTCAGCTGTCTTTTGAATGTTGTCAGGGATTCTGCATTCCGGATGAGGGTGGGGAGAGCGTTCCACCAGCATGGAACTGTGAATGAGAATGTTCTGGAAAGTGATTTTGTGGCTTTCTGTGATGGAACCACGAGACGTCGCTCGTTGACCGATCGTAGGTGTCTGGTAGGGATGTAGACTCGTAGGAGTGAGTGAAAGTAGGAGGGAGCTGAGCCTGTGATGGATCTGTAAGCAAGCGTCAGTGCCTTGAACTTGATGCGAGCAGCGAGAGGTAGCCAGTGCAGAGAGGTGAACAGAGGAGTGACGTGGGCCCTCTTGGGCTCGTTGAAGACAAGACGAGCTGCAGCATTCTGGATCATCTGTAGGGGTTTGGTCGCACATGCTGGAAGTCCAGCCAGAAGAGCATTGCAGTAGTCGAGCCTAGAGATGACCAGGGCCTGGACGATAAGTTGCGTTGCATGCTCAGTTAGGAAAGGCCTGATCTTCCTGATGTTGTGCAGTGCAAACCTGCATGATCGAGCTGTCTTTGAAATGTGATCAGTGAAGGTCAGCTGGTCATCAAACGTTACTCCAAGATTTCTGACCGATCTTGATGGGGTGATTAATGATGACTCTAGCTGGATGGTGAAGTCGTGCTGTAGAGACGGATTGGCAGGGAGGACGAGAAGCTCAGTCTTTGCCAGGTTGAGCTGCAGGTGATGTTCCTTCATCCATGTGGAGATGTCCGCCAGACAGCTTGAGACCCGTGCAGCTACTGTGGGATCATCTGGTTGAAATGAGAGGAAGAGCTGCGTGTCATCAGCATAGCAGTGGTAGGAAAAACCGTGTGCCTTAGCCTAATTGCTTCACAAATATTAATACAAAAACTTGACTTGAATTTGACTTGATATTCATGACTTGAGACTGGACTCAAACTTGAGTTAAATGACTTCAACTAACCTGTCTTTTGTTTAATAAATGTTTTTGAACGAACCGCAAGCTAACCACGTGATGCACGCACACACCAAGAGCAGTCAGTCCAAATACATCACTCAAACACAGAGATTTATAATACACAATACAGAGATTTATAATACACAATACAATCAACCCACCTGATAAACAGCTGTAAGATTTGTGTGATTCAATTATTTATTATTGGTATTCTTTTCATTCCTAACTTAAGGATACGTTTATGTTCCATAAAGGGGATACCTGTTTCAAAAATGCCATTTGATGGCATAGAAACCATTACTTGATTTGTTTAATAGCCTACTCTTAAATAATCTTCTGCAATATTTGAGGCATATTAAAGTATAGCAGTTTCAATACTTTTCATGATTTTATGTTGATGTCACAGGGTGACAAAAAGGCAGGCGGAACTTTTTTAGCGTAGTCGGCAGGATTTCCGGTGGGACACCGGGCCGGTTCCGGTTTTGACGTGATTGTCGATCGCGGGGTAATGAAGGAAGAAACGAGTGTCAGCTGTGAGAGATGAGGGAGACGATCAGCAATTGGGATGCGTGTCTTAATGGATATAAAAAGGCATTTTGGTGTGAGGAAAAGGCGCGGGGAGCACGAGGCTCGAGCACAGTTCGAGATGTGAGGCACGCAGCACGTGAGCGGCCGCGGCCGCGGATGCGGAGGGAGGCCGCGAGAGAGAAAGAGAAAACTTCAGCTGGATTGCGGGTGTAAGCCTTGGTTGCACCGTGAGTCTGTTGAATTGCAGTTTTATTGTGGAAATGAGCACGAGTGAAACCTTACAGTGTGTGGTGGATATGCGAGTGTGGGAATTATTTCTGCTGTTCACTCGCAGTCACAGCTGTCCATTCCTCTCTCTGCCTGAGTCCAGTGAAGAACCTGCTAATGCTGTGAGTTACACGTATCCATTCCTCTCTCTGCCTGAGTCCAGTGAAGAACCTGCTAACGCTTGAAGAGCCTGCTAATGCTGTGAGTTACACGTATCCATTCCTCTCTCTGCCTGAGTCCAGTGAAGAACCTGCTAACGCTGTGAGTACACGTATCCTCCACTCTCTGCCTGAGTCCAGTGAAGAACCTGCCAATGCTGTGAGTTACATGTATCTTCCACTCTCTGCCTGAGGCTAGTGAAGAGCCGGCTAATGCTGGAAGGGCCTGCTAATGCTAGTGAAGAGCCTGCTAATGAGCCTGCTGATGCTGGAAGAGCCTGCTAATGCTGGAAGAGCCTGCTAATGCTGGAAGAGCCTGCTAATGCTGTGAGTTACCTGTATTCACTCCTCTCTCTGCCTGAGGCTAGTGAAGAGCCTGCTAATGCTGGAAGAGATTGCTAATGCTGGGCGAGCCCGTTAATGCTGTAAACACGTATCTCCCACTCTCTGCCTGAGGCTAGGGAAGAGCCGGCTAATGCTGGAAGAGCCTACTCATGCTGAAGAGAAACTATTTTATTTATTTAATAAAGAACATTTATTTTTAATACTGTGTCTGTCTCCTTCGTGTCCTCGGTCAGCTCCTCAGGGGCGGTACGCAAGCGGAGGGGTGGGCGGCCCGCTGGCGCTCCACCACGACCTGTGAAATTGACCTAATTTCAGTTACATTTTAGGCAATGTAGTTTTATATTTTACTTATTTTAGATTTGTTTTATTAACAACTCAGCTGTAAGTTGACTTCTTTTGAGTAGAAATGCATATTGCACATTTTTTTTGTGTGCAGATAAAACTAGGCTACTATAGTCTATACTGTAGTTTTAACTTATTTTAATATATAAATTCAGTTTAATCATCAAACAATTATGACTTGGCAGGAACTTGCTTAACCCTACAACTTGACATGAATTGCTTGGCATAAAGCAGTGACTTGACTTGACTTGCTTTTCACAAAACTTGACTTGGACTTGCTTAACACTTAAAAGTAAGACTTGAGACTTGTGACTTGCAAATGTGACTTACTCCCACCTCTGCAGATTGTCATAACCATTAAGCCAGTACATGTCCAGGCCCGTCTGAAGTTTGCTAGAGAGCATTTGGATGATCCAGAAGAGGATTGGGAGAATGTCATATGGTCAGATGAAACCAAAATAGAACTTTTTGGTAAAAACTCAACTCGTCGTGTTTGGAGAAAGAACACCATACCTACTGTGAAGCATGGTGGTGGAAACATCATGCTTTGGGACCGTTTTTCTGCAAAGGGACCAGTGGCCTAGCCAGTCTCCAGATCTCAACCCCATAGAAAATCTTTGGAGGGAGTTGAAAGTCCGTGTTGCCCTGCTCTAGAGGATATTTGCATGGAGGAATGGGCCAAAATACCAGCAACAGTGTGTGAAAACCTTGTGAAGACTTACAGAAAACGTTTGACCTTTGTCATTGCCAACAAAGTGTATATAACAAAGTATTGAGATGAACTTTTTTTATTGACCAAATACTTATAATTTCCACCATAATTTGCAAATAAATTCTTTAAAAATCAGACTCATTGTTTTTGAAAATGTTTTTCTCATTTTGTCTCTCATAGTTGAGGTATTCCTATGATGAAAATTATATAACCATTTTTTTTCCCCACTGTATCTTTGGCGCCTTTAAAAGCAGCATCTCAAAGCGCTTCACAGAATAGGAACAAAATACAATTATACATGCAATGCGTTAATGAAAGAGAAAAGTAGACAAAAATAAAATGCCTAATAAAACCATACTATCAACAGTGTAGTATCATTAACAGTATCAACAAATAAGCTTTAACCCTCAAGCCTTATTCACATTACAGCCCTTAATTCCGTGTTCGTGGACAAATGTGGGCACAAAGGGTCTCAGGTGTGATCCAATTCTTTTTTTTTTTTTCTTTTTTTTTACAAATGTTATATCACTATCTTCGATAAAATAAAAACTATCAATTTATGTTGTTTTTTATTTCTTATTTTTGGCATATTTATGAAATTATTTACCTCTAAAAGGTAAAATATTTTATATGTAAATTATGCTTATTTTTGTTATATTTAATATTTCTTTAACTTGGTTAAAAAAAAAATCAACCCAGTAAATTCAGAGAGCTAAAAGCTAAAGATGAAGTGACTTTGTTGGCACCCGGTGTCTTATGTTGGTATAAAATTAACAAAAAACAATAATATCAATAACCACTAGATGGCTGTAGTACTGAATGGCTGCATATAGGCTGAACTCTATGAACCACTGTATAAAACGAATTTGAGCTCTTCATTTTTTGACTTTATCACAAGTTAAAATTGTAATAAAAAAATAAATAAATCTGTGTTAGGTGAGACTATACAAATATGCCAAAATATGCTTAGATAAATATGACCATGCTATATAAGAAAAAGACAAATTATTAAGTCATTTATTTAAAACCAAAAAAACTCAAATTTCAATAACTCAAACTAATTGGTACCAAACGGGTAAGAATATACATAACAATAACAATATACATAACAATAACAATGACTAGGTTTTTATATAATCAATAATTTAGGTAGCATATGCTGCAGAAACGTTATGTTTAGAAGTATCAACAAACCTTGCAGTAGCACTTTGATCTGACTTTGAAGTGTGTGTGTGTGTGTGTGTGCGCGTGTGTGCAATCACGGAGTGTGATTGATTGGATCATAAAAATAAAAAAGGTCAGACATTGGCTCATTCAATTATTTGTTTTTGTATGTGTGAGTGAGTTTTTGTTAATAAAAAAAAAACACAGCTCTGTTATAGGCTCATTGAATGTGTGTGTTTCTGTGTGTGTGTGTGTGTTTGCCCTGTTGAGAATGTTGTACAAGATCACCCCTTCATTTGTGTGTATGTAAGATATGCATTGTATTGGATCTATTAATGTTTATTTGACAATAAAAAAATGCTCTGAATTACAGTTTTTCCCATTCATTCCTATGGGTGCCCATTTTTGTCCACAAAAGCGAGATTAAGGAGTTTTTTGTTCTTTTTTCTCCCGCTTAATGTAGAATCGAGTCATTTTGTTTTGTGTGTGTTCAGGTGGCAAACTTGTTCAGGTACCACTCAGATCAAGGGAAGTATTTAAAAAAAAAAAACACGTATTGGGGACAAATGTGGGCAAAATAATTTTTAAGGGACCATTTTAAAACACAAAGGGATTCAGCTTGCCCAATCTCAGCTGGCAGGGAATACCAGCGTTTAGGAGCAACTGAAGAAAAACCCACATCACCCATGGATTTTAAACGAGTCAGCCGAACTATTAAAAGGCAAGCTTCCGAGGAGCGGTGATCAAGTGCTGGTGTGTACGGGGTTAAAAGCTCAGAGAGATTACGAGTTGCCAGATCATGCAAAAGCATGAGGATTTTGTTGAAGGTGAAGCACCTCGGGAAAATGGGGCCCGACCAGAAAGACCCCCTCGAACCTGGCGTCCGTCTGGGTGACCGTCTTCGCCGCGAGGTCATCTGCGTGTGCCACGTACCTGCATTGAGACAGATGATAATACAGTTACTTTAAACAAGGCTTTTCGATGCTCTTCTTAGTGTGTGTGTTTTTTCTTAGTGTTACATTTTTTTCGAATGTTTCACTATCACATTCGTTCACAATTACTCTTTCTCCGTTACTCTGTAATACAGGTGTAGTTTTATAAACATGTGCTCTTCTGCATGCATGCCCGACTTACCGGTCCGCTAAAGCGTTTATCATCTTCCGGTGTCGCTCGTTGTGCGTGTCGCTCGTTGTGCATGTCGCACATGGTCACGACGCGGCTCACCGGGTGCTTAGCCGCGGCCGGCGTGTGGCAATGGGGCGTCACGGTGTAGAGCTGCAGAAAGTTGACCTTGACGTCTTCGCTTCGCAGGACTCCCATGAGCCTCGGGTCAACGTCCATGGGCAGGTGGTCGAGGTTACTTTGATAGTTCGCCATCTCGGTTATGGAATAAGAGGGGAACAGGGTCCCCCGCTGACCCACCACCTCCTGCAGCCCACAGCGTGACCACAGGAGGTTGACGGACGCGTCGCTAGAGGGGTGAATGTGCAGTCTAGTTTGAGCTAGTGTGGCAGAGCGGGCGTGAGCTGACCCAAATTGATATGATTTCGGACTACGCCACCTGGGGAATTTCACCCCAAGAATTAAACACAACCTCTAAAGGCACGCACAGGTCCCAATCACCGTTGCAGTCAGAGACATGAGTAATCGTACAAAAGTATTTTAAGCAAGCGCATTCATAGTTAAAAGAGGCATTGACCAGCAATCACACTCATCTCAATTGTTAAATTCACTCATTGGGGGCAAAGAACCCAGGCTTACCACAGGGGCAGTCTCAGAATATCACCCTTAACGAAAGATCACTCAAATCACAGTGCACACACACTAGCACACACACAGCGAATAAGGTCAGAGAAGACCACGACACACAGTGAAGGATGCCACCACCAGAAGGTCACTCGTCTGCCCCCGGGTGCCCAGGTCCTGCCAACAAAGAAGGGAAAAGACGTTAAGAGAGCAGAGATATGTATAAACAAATATAAAGAGCAACTCAATACAATTCCAGGAAGAAACCAACTACTCGGTTCCACCCAGATCGTCACAAATCAAGATCAAAAACAGCAAAAGCATAAACTCAAAATATAAACAAATGATTAAATAAACTGACAGTATAACTCAACTGTAGAAATGGTTGGATGAAGACAATATATTCAATAATCACAAATAAATTAAAATCAAAATACAACTTCAAAAATACCCAACCATTGACATCAATTAAAGAAATAAACCAAAAAAAGGAAAACAAAAGAAACTCAAAACACAGCCTAGAAAGCACGACAAAGTTCACTTGGAACACGGAAAAACTCATTGAGAGCGTCCCAGTCTCGTAGAAACGGAACAATCCGATGGAAACAGAACAGCACCTATGATGAGAGACGGAGCGTCGGAGCGAACAGCAACTCTATGATGAAGCACGGGGCGTCGGAGCGACCAACAACTCTATGATGAAGCACAGGGCATATAACAATTGACCAGAACGCCGCCATTGCCCTTGTCACGCGCCTACAAACAAAACAGAAAGTGTTACACTGCCAATCATTCTCCCCCTGGCTTCCGGCTCGAGCAAACATACTCACAATAACAGATGCTGCACTGGGATTAATATCCCGAACTCCTAGCAATGCATGGCGTCGGATATCTCATCAGCAGAGAGCACGGATGAACTTTAGACTACATAAAGCATACAGATTAGTACCCGCTCGATTAAAGCAACCTACAGGAATCTCATTAGACAAACGTCATCGTAAATGCTTTCCTTACCGTATCAAATGTCCACATTTGATTCTCCAGCACAAGCAGCAGGGCGCGTAGGTGACATCACGGCCCCGGAAAGTGACGCACACCTATGACTGGCAGCCCATGCTCTTATACACCCATGGTCACAGCCCATTGGCCAAACCTCAAATTAAAAAATTAGGAGGGGTAATAACCCATCCTGCCACACTAGCAAGCTAACAGTAACTCAAATAATCACTTGTTTTAGCCTAGGTGCGTTAAAAAGCATCTCTGAATGTACAACACATCTACATCGAAGAAGATGGGCCACTACAACAGTAGTTACAACTCCTGCAAGCTAAAAAAAGGACACTGAGGTTAAAATTTGCATAGGCTCAGCAAAATTGGTCAATAAAAGATTGGCCAAATGTTTGGTGGCCAAATTTGTCTGATGACTCTCGATTTATCTAGTTACATTCTGATTGTGGGTCAGAATTTTGTGTAAAAGCCATAAAAGTGTGGATCCATCATGTCTTAAATTGATGAATCAGGCTACTAATGGGGTATTTTCTTGGAACATTTGTACCATTTACCCATATGCTCATGGCTACATCCCGTCAGAAAACACGGCATGTCATTGACCACCCAAAGGTGTAGAATGGAAAATGCACACCATGGATATGCAACTGGCAAATCTGCAGGAACTGTGCGACGCTGTTGTCAATTTGGAACAAAATTGCTAAGAAATGTTTCCAACATCTTGTGGAATCCACGTCACAAAGGATTAAGGTGATTCGTGAGGCAAAAGGGGGCCCAACTTGTTCTAAATGTTTAGCCAGGGAGTGTACGGTTATATTTGCTCATTGCAAGCTGATTTTTCATACTGATTGAAAACATTAAATCAAATAAGTTTGATATACTGCCGAGCTTGACTAAAGACTTACAGGAAATTTAGGAGATAAGATAAGAAATACTTTATTAATCCCAAAAGAGTTACTCAAAATTACTTTCTGTGACCTCAATGTCATCAAGGCTGATATTCCTGTTGCGCCTCATCCCCTTTGCCCACTCGGCACTCTTCTCCTTAAAGGAGTTGAGACGCTTTTGCACCCTTGTTTTGGCCGGCGTGTTTCTCTGAGCCATTTTCTGAAAAAGATCAAATAAAAATGATTAATTTAGTGATTGCCCAATAATTCTGCAGATATTGAGTATGCTAACGCCATAGACATATTGAACATCTCTGATTGCCTGTATAGGTCTCTACTAGAGGTGTGAATCTGCACTGATCTCCCGTTTCTATTACGATTATGTCAGCGATTCGATATCTCGATGCATCACGATGCTTCAAATACATTTTTCTATTAAAGTCATGTAGGATATTTAATTCATAGCTTTTCAAGCTTCAAAAACAAAACATTCTGCAGTGCTCTAATACTAAATACATTGGAAACATAAAACTACAGCACAAAGCACATGGCACTTCCTGAATGTGCAAAACTTAACCCTCTGGGGACCAAGCTGTTTTTGGGGTCCTTGAGATGTTCTGACATGCTCTGACATTTGTGCTTTTTTCAGTTATTTATAAACATGTTAATGGCAAAGGTGTAAATTCACTCTATATAGCACAAACAGGGCTACCATAATATGCGAGCAACGTGTATGTAGATGTTTGTATTTTTAAGAGAATAATGTTTATGCGTGGTTATTGGAAAAAAATTAAATGAAAGTTGCTGAATTAAGACCACAAAACACATATTAAATATGTGTCCACAAGACTTTTGACTAATGGATGTTGTCCCTTTGAGTTCTAGCTTCAAAATTATGTGAAAATAGTCTTGCTTTATCGTTCACAAAAAAAAAATACATTGATTTAAATGGTGTAAAACAGGTTTTGCTTGGAAAGCCAATATGCGAGGGGGAGGAGTAGTTTACACCTTAGATTACAATGTCCCACCCACTCTGCATAATGACTCTGCATAATTAGCCATTCATTCAGGTGTGACACTGACTGAGCCACAATGCAAGGACAAAAGATGTATTTAGAAGAAGACTTATATTGACCATTTAAGATTTCGCTTACATCTATCTTGTAAATATGTTTTGCTATTTTATTAAAAATGTTACAATTACAACAATAATTACAATTTCAACAATATTTCAAGTGTACTCTTTCTTTGTAAAAAAGAAAAAGAAAAAAGATTATAGGCCTACATTTTATCATATGTATTCATTAGTTTGAATATAGCAAATATATATATATATAAAATATATATAATATATATAAATATATAAATATATATTATATAAATAATATAGTTATATATAGATATATATATAATGTTAGATATGAGCAGAAATTGCTAAACAAAAGATTATTTGATGTGGCAGTATATTCTACAGTAGCCTAAAAACTGTACCCAAATCTAGTCAACAAGTGACTGACTGTAACGTTGTTTTTATGAAATATTAGGGCATATTAATGCTAATTTGCAGTTTAATACGTTGCTTATACAAATACATTTTATTTCAACATATTCCAGTCGATTTTTACTCATCTCAGTAGGCTATAGCAAAGCAGTTTATTCTTTCACACACAGACGCGCGATTCATATTTAGGCTAAACAGTATTTACAAATATGTACCCTTCATTCATCTCACAGAAAGGCGAGTCATATTATAGAAATGCGATTCATCTTTTTGCGGTTTGCATAGGCCTACACTAACGTTATTCCATAACATTATTCCACACTTGAGAAAAGAAAACAGCCTACCTCACTCCTCAGCGGGATCTGCTCCTCATATCAGCACTGTTCTGAGGAAACTTATGCCTCACTCGATTGCGACGCGCTTTGTTTACAGCTGATGTGGGGGCGTTTCACAGACTGAAATGGTTCTCAGAATTTGCATTTGAATAGCACGCGCTCTCCGGGGAGTGGTCAAATTACTTTTGAATGGCTCGTAATGAGCTTGACTGGAGTCGCTCTCTTTTTGTACAGATTACAGAAGCTGAGAATATTTGTTTTTTATATAAATTACTTCATTTAAAAGCTGCGATCTCAAGCTTTATGCCCGTGGGTCTGTTTGCCTGTTTGACAGAATTTTCGCGGAGTTATAGATCATTTTCGAACACGTTTCAAATGGGAGTTTACTGACAGAGAGAAGGCAGAAATCGCATCATGTTAATATTTCTTTATTTGTCAAAAAGCAAAACACTTTATTTTTATTGTGAGTATACAGAAAAAAAATAGAAACTGAACAGGATCGATTGATGTATTACACGAAAATGAAAGATCAAAATTAACAGAGCATTTAGTGTTTATTTTCATTGCTAAAAAAAAAAAAAACGAGCAAAACGCGCGGGCGCGTTTTTGGTCCCCAGAGGGTTAAGCAGGGGGACACGTCTGGCACTGCAGGATTTGAGTCACTGGTGGCGTAGTGTGTTACTGATGGTAGCCTTTGTTACTTTGGTCCCAGCTCTCTGCAGGTCATTCACTAGGTCCCCCCGTGTGGTTCTGGGATTTTTGCTCACCGTTCTTGTGATCATTTTGACCCCACGGTGTGAGATCTTGCGTGGAGCCCCAGATCGAGGGAGATTATCAGTGGTCTTGTATGTCTTCCATTTTCTAATAATTGCTCCCACAGTTGATTTCTTCGCACCAAGCTGCTTACCTATTGCAGATTCAGTCTTCCCAGTCTGGTGCAGGTCTACAATTTTGTTTCTGGTGTCCTTTGACAGCTCTTTGGTCTTGGCCATAGTGGAGTTTGGAGTGTGACTGTTTGAGGTTGTGGACAAGGTGTCTTTTATACTGATAACGAGTTCAAACAGGTGCCATTAATACAGGTAACGAGTGGAGGACAGAGGAGCCTCTTAAAGAAGAAGTTACAGGTCTGTGAGAGCCAGAAATCTTGCTTGTTTGTAGGTGACCAAATACTTATTTTACCGAGGAATTTACCAATTAATTCATTAAAAATCCTACAATGTGATTTTCTGGATTTTTTTTCTCATTTTTTCTCTCATAGTTGAAGTGTGCCTATGATGAAAATTACAGGCCTCTCTCATCTTTTTAAGTGGGAGAACTTGCACAATTGGTGGCTGACTAAATACTTTTTTGCCCCACTGTAAATAACGTCTATCATTATTATTGTTCTTACCAGATCCTGCCGGACTCTGACTTCTTCGCAGAGCCTATGCTCGACTGCCTGCTGGAGATGGTGCCAATGTTGGTGCCTTTCCGACAGCAAGATGGCGTCGGCCTCCAGAACGTGGTGCACGCGGTAGCCAGCTACCTAAGCGGGTCCCTCCACGACCTACTGGGCCAGGCGCACGAGATGGGGGGCTATGAGAACAGCTGGCGCGCCTTCCAGCTGGAGCTCGCGGCCGAGGAGCTCTTTTTCGGTCCACGCGGCAGTTCAGCTCGGCCCTGGGAGTAAGCCCCTCCTGTGTGACTTGCACCAGCGGGACGCCCTCCTGCCCGGCCAGTCCCTCAAAGGCCCGGCCCTTCCTTTCGGCCGGCTCGTTGACTGCAGGTCCGTCTCAGAGTTCGCCCGTGAGGCCACGGGCAGGAGAGCCTTTGGGTACCCCCTCACGTTCGGCCGCGCGGTGGAAATGGTGACCGCGATGAGTTACGACCCAGCCCACTGCTTCGGCCTGGCCTCGCCCCATACAAATACTTTCCGAATATAAAATACCGGGACGAAAAACAGCACCTCAAGGCCAGGTGGAACAATAAAGATTACCTGGAGCTCCACCAGCCGGCACAGATACCGTCAGCCGCCAGACGCACGGCCTCCTACCTCGGAGACATCTGCGCAAGGATAGACGAGCTCGGGCTGTCGTACTCGCGAAACCTCGCGAGCACAGGATGCCCTGGCTGGGGCGTTGCGTGGAGCGTCTTCCGAGGGGGATGCCAAAGGACAGGGCGATCACCGCCCTGACCTTCCTGAGCTGCATCGGTTTCGTTACCTTTAGCAAAATGGCAGAGCTCGAGCGCTTCATGCCGGTGTCCCAGCGTCACCTGCAGGATCTGCACATCCTATCATGGCTGCTACTGATCCAGAACCCCGCTGTATGGTGGTTTTACGAGACCATACCATACAAGCTGGTTGTGCCATACCATACAATCTGGAGGTCAGCCTCATTGACCTCAGCCCTGACCTAAGCCACTCTGCCGCCTACAACAGCTATGTAAAGCGCTGTGCTGAAATCTCCGTCTCTGTCCCGAACCTTTGTTTTCGTTTAAGAGAAAAAGGCAGCGCCTGATGGCGGAGGACTGAGAGCCTTTCCACGCAATTTTTTTGCACACTGTATATAGTTCTTTATATATATTTTTTTTTTCTCGTAAGTGCGTGTTTTTCCTTTTCGTAAAATATATTTTTCTTTTTTAATAGGATTTTTTATATATATTTTTTGTTTGAATTTGAGTTTGCGCCAAACAGCTTATTTTTGTTATATATTTATACACATTATATATATATATATATATATATTTTTTATACTTGTAAATAGTTATGGTTCGTTATGGTTAGGGTTGTGTTTTATGTTCTCGGTTTCACAAGCCTCACAAACTTTATTTATTTAAACAGGGTTGCATCGATAGAGTTTATTCCCTTTGTGATGCAAAATAAGAAACACAGAATCTTATTCTTGCAACATTTTAAATTTCTATTGTCAAAGAAATTGCAGCTAAATAAAAAAATTAAAACGGTACAAAACGAAAAAAGTTCAAAGCAACATAAATTAAGAACAGGCGTTTTTCTTTGCCTCTCTTGCGCTGGATATTTTTTTAGTAAGTTTGGTCTCCCTCACTGCGCGCGGCGGGTCTTTCTCGAAATTAAGCATTTCAGCGTAAAAAACACCATACAGCTGATAATACTGTATATGTCGCTGTGTGTCATCCACACAAATCACGAAAGAAAAAACTGTAACAAATAGCTTTTGTTCCTTCAAAGATACAACATGCCTTGCTGAATTCACCTTACAATAAAACGAGGTGGGTCGCGAATTAAGCTCTGTATCTGCTAAATTGAAATTGTGTGTGGAAAACCTTTAAATACAATCAATAAAACTACAATATATAATTTAATAAGATATAGGGCCTACTGTACATAGGCTATGGACTTTTGGAGATTTTGAGATTAATTAATCCTTAAAAGAATTTAGCTTTTGCCTGCTCATCAGGCTGGCTCCGACACTCTCCATATGAAAGACGGAACATTAACACCTCTGTCCTGCACCCCCACGATAAAGCAACTATTGCCTTCTCCAAACCCCCCACAGGCTAGCTGAGTTTGCAAAACAAAACAAAGAGTTTGCCACTCGTCGTGGTGTGCCAAAACACTTAATTATTAACTTCAATATTTCATTCAAAACAATCTCAAAACGCTTTGTGACATTTTGAAAAGCCGTGGATGCATTACTGCCACTGAAACCATGAACGCAACAGAATACTGGTTCTGATTTTATTGTTTGTCGTTTAAACGTCATATATATATATATATATATATATATATATATATATATATAATTTTTTTTTTTACAGAACTGCTTTTGAAATTACGATTGGAATTATTATAGGCTACAGAAGTAAAGTCATTGTATAATATTTGTTCCTTAGTTTTTTTTTGCTTATAGCCTATTTACAAAATAAAATCACCATGCATTTCCATTTTACACTATGTTTTAGAACTAGACAAATCTCTCTGCAACAACAATAGACTATAAAATGCATTAATAGGCTAATATAAAAATATCAGTAGTCCAAGTTAGTTCGGGATTCGAACCCGTGTCATCTAAATGATCGTAACGTAAGTTCAACCACTCGGCCACGATTCACTCGTTGCAACATGGCCTAACGTTCCAGTGTGTGTTCGCTCAAACGAGCGCGTTTGTCGAACACTAATTCAACATGCCATGGCTTTGGAACAATGCATAGCGCCACTCGTCGTGGTGTGCCAAAAAAATTTACAATAATTTAGTTTAATTTATTTCAGTGTTAATGTTTGAGTTAAAAAAATCCTCTACAAATTAAATTAACACAAAGTCGGCTATAAGAGTCCTTTATAGGCTACGTAAAAAAGCAAAGGGCTTACAGTCTTAACATTTAGGCTACTTTGCTTAAATTCGATACATTTATTTTCAGTAGGGCCTAATAAATTTGTAGGGATGTAATTTCAGTATGCTTTACCAACGCTATGTATTCAATTAAAGTTCCAAGAGGTCTGGTCTCTATATTTCCTTCCCAGCTGACACTAATATGCAAGTGCACAGCAAAAATCACAACTTGTGCTTGCTGCAAACGCAAGTTATTTAAGGTGTCTCAACTGTACACAGTCTACAATGTGAATTCGTTACAAGGTTTCATTTAATTAAATTAATGTGCAGCAATTTGTACAAATAGAGTCTATAGGCCTACTATACTGTTGTAGCCATTAAATAATCTCATTTAGTATCATATTTGTTAAAATATTATAATGTTATTTTTTTCCATCTATGTTGAATATGAAAAGTGAACAGCACGAGTAAGATAGGATGCATTATATCGAGAGATGGATATGGAGTGGGTCAGACATGATTTTGACCACTTCATTAAGTTTTGTTTAGTAGAAAACCTTTCTTTAAAGTGAATTTCGTTTTCTATAAATTGTATCTTAATTTTAATAAATTTTTCATCAACCAATTGCCTGGATTTAATAAGTAAGAGAAGCAAATATAACAGACACTAATCATGGAGGCGCCCGCGCGGTCACTTGCATTGCACGTCAGCTGGAGCGCATCTCATCCTCCTAACTTAACGAAACTCAGCGTATGCCTCACACAGACATGATAAATACATCAAATACACAAAGCTTGAAATGTCTTCAAACGAAATAATTCAAAACGAAAAGAAAAAGGCTACTCTCTGATTATGTCTTTATGTGCATTTCTCTCTAGGTGCGTTCACTACAAATATGGGGATCGTCAACTTCATCTTTGCAGTCGACACTGTCAGAAAACACTAGTTTATTGATAAAAATCAATGCACGCATCACCGGATTTACAAATACACATCTTGCTTGTTGCACGCACACATTATGTCGAAAAAACTAAATATTATGTTGAAATAACATTATTATTAATAATACATCTTTTAGAATATTTGATTAAATGCTGATTGTTGCGCTTGTTCAATTTAATAAAATTAAAACTTAATTGTGATAATTAAAATAATTGAAAATTAAATATTTAGTGGCCAAGTTTTGCTAATTTATTATATAGGCTATTATATGCCTATTGCCTATATTAAGTAGGTCATATTAAGACAAGGCATATATTAGTTATTTTAGCTATTTTAGTTATGAGAAAAAAAAATCTAACGAAATCTAAAATCTAAATCTAATAAAAAAAATTTTTTAAAAAAAATCTAACGCCAATTCAACATGCCAGAATAAAACCTGATTTTTGAACAATGCGTAACGCCACTCGGCCTGGTGTGCCAAAACACTACATTTTAAACTTCAATGTTTAATCCAAAACAATCTCAAAACGCGTTGTGACATTTTTTTAAAGCAGTAGCCTAGCCTATATACATTAAGGGCATTGAAACCAGGATCTTAACTAAAACGCGTTCCGCGTAATCTCTCAAAAATTCTGCCACACTACTCCATGTATTTTTTTTTTTTTTTTAAGGACTGCTTTTGAAATCACTATAAATTACTATGCAATTTTATCGCTCACAAGAGCTCTTCATTTATCTAATTCCTCAATAGAATAGTAAAAATATTCATCGGCATTGCTCCTAATATTGTCTCTCTTTTTAACTTTTGATTCTATTTTTTCAGTTCTAAAATTGATTCTATCTTTGGTTCTATTCTGTTGTAGCCTAATAGGCCTATTTATATATATGAAAAATATGCCTATTAGGCTTAGGGTTTTATATTTAACCCACTTACATTTTAAAATACGGCAATTGCTGCTGTTTTGCACAATGTCCCTTTGCGCCACCTGGCGGTCATTTCGGGAACGACTTAGAAATGCGGCTGGTTTATTTTCGCCGCGGTGATTTCGCCGCGGCGGTAATAGGCATTCTGGTTGTCCACCATCTGTATGAATAATGAAGCTACTTCAGACCAACCCCTTTTAGATTTGCGCCAGGCGCAAGAGTCATTTATCCTGCCGGGAAAATAGCAACAGCGCCAAGACCCGCCCACAAAGTTACTTGCGCTTTGACACTTGCGTTTCAGATCGTTAAAATAGGGCCCAGAGAGTCAGAGTTAGAGAGTTAGAGAGTTGTGTCATCGTCGTTATTGTGTCATATGTGTTAGGGCTATATATTATTACATTATATCAGGTTAGATTAGTTATAGTATATTGTTATTATTAATTATAGTAGCTCTATTATAGTATTATATTAATTAGATAAGATTATTTGGATTGCTTTGGATTTTTGGACCTGGACTGGACTGCTTTTTGATTTGGATTGCCCTTTTGGATTTGTTTGCTTTTTGTGACCTTTTTCCTTGTAATGGAGCCAGCACGAAAAAGAGGAAATCATCCCCTGTCTGGGAGTATTTTCAAATGGTTGGTCACAATAAGGTATATGTATATATGTATGTAAAAAAATCTGTCTTGATATTAAAATAATCCTCACTATATGGCTGTATTATATTTCATGTCTATTAATTTATGTTTCAAGGTGAAATGCTTGCTGTGCCTAAAGGAGCTGACATACAGCAATAACACCTCCTCCATGCTCAGGCATTATCGAGCACTGCATGAGCATGCACAAACTACTAACAATCCACACAGTAGTCAAAGTAATTGATAATAATATTAAAAAATATATATATTTATTATTAAAAATTATTATTTTAGGCTCCTACAATACACCTGCATTTTATTTTATTATAGATTCCAAAAAAGAAATGGTGAATGAGGCCCTGGTGAACATGATCATCAAGGACTTCCAACCCTTTTCCATTATGGATGATGATGGGTTTAGGGAGCTCCTGCATGTGTTGGATCCCACTTATGTTATCCCAAGTCGAAAGGTATGTGATTAATAAAGTGGTTCATAATTATTTAACAAGTTTAAAGTAAGAGTATTTATTTTCTGCATTTATTTTTATCCACAGGCTTTGAAGGTCATGGTTGAAGGTCAAAACTTCCTGCTCAGCTACTGTTCGGACGCTCTTGCTTACTGCTCCGCGCTTTGCTCTATCGCTTTTACATTTTATCTATATATCTTATTTCCTTTTATCACCTAATTTTAACTTCAACAAATCAGCACAGTGCTCAGACGACAAAGTTTGGATTACTACAAAAACGCAGAATTCTTTTACCCGACCAGCTTACATTCCGGGGAAAGGAAAACACAAGGATAAAAGAGAAAATGTCTCTTCTGGTTCAAGAATCTACTTGCTGCACAAACTTTTACAAAGGATTGCAGTTCTTGAAACAAAGTTACTTACAGGGCCACCAAACCAGACGGAACACACAACAGAGATTCGTCATGGACACCCTCAGCATACAGCCGGTGAGTCCCATGAAACTAGTGCTCCTCGACAGGTAGAGAAACAAGCCGATAAAATGAGAAACAGCTCTGACAAGGATTGCAAACACTGGTCTCCTACCACCGCCTATACATCTTGAGAACAGATTTGAAGTACTAATGAATGTAAATGAGGAATCCCCAAACGTGATGAATGTGATCGAACACAGACTGAATGGGCCAGTAGCTAACACTGATGCTAACTGGCGCTCAAGGTCGAGCAGACAGCGGCACTCAGCTCAGAGCACAGCCGAGCCCAGGACTCTGATAGTGGGGGACTCCATAATCAGAAACATTAGCAGCAGGGATACAACTACGTGCTGCCTTCCACAAGCAACAACTTCTGATGTAAACAGGAAACTTCAGAACATTCTGATGAAACATAAGACTGCAAATCGACTCATCATTCATGTGGGGAAGAATGATATTCATAAAGAGCAGTCAGAACTCCTTAAGAAGGATTTCCATGAACTTTTTGATACACTTAAAAGACTGAAAGTTCAAACATTCATCAGTGGACCTCTCCCAGCAAGAGGAACAAACAGGTTTTCACGGTTACTTGGGCTAAATACGTGGCTGCAAAAAACCTGCAATATAAAAGGAGTAAACTTCATTGACAATTTCAATCTTTTCTGGAGTCAACGACAACTGTTTCATCGAGATGGCCACCACCCAAACAAACTTGGTTCAAGAGTGTTAAAGGACAATATCTACTTCTCCCTCAATCATCCTTCTGCAGTGTGTGTCGATCTGAACGACACACACACACCTGGAAACAGTAAGAATGACCACAGGACTTCACTTCAGCAGCAAAATGGACATGCGGTTGACATATCACACAAGGACAATGATAACACCACTCCGCCACAACAACCTCTGCACACGGACTCAATCTCAGCTGAGCCCTGCCCACAGAGCTCACCACAGACAGACATATCAGAACTGCTTGAAGATTCAGCACCCAAGGACGACTTCCTGCAAAACAGCCAGGGAAGCCAGGACAGCATATCACAGCCTCCGATAACACCAGAGCAACAGCCTCTTTCACCAGACACGTTGTCCCTCTCTCCAGCATCGCCACTTCTGTGTTTCTCACAGAAAATGGAAGAACTGGTATATGCTGGAACCAAACTATCCCACTCTTTTGCTGCAAGCCCCCAGATACCAACCAAAAAACGACAGGCACCGCAGCACCGCAACCACCAAAGCCTGCAGGCCCAGCTCGCCCTTTCCCTCCTGTGAGAGCTCTTCGGCCTCTGCCACAACGCCAGGGCCCACACCCTCCTCCATCTGCTCGAGGTGAACCAAAAACAACTGATACCAGCTCTCAGTGATATGTGTCGGGTCCCCGTTTTGATAACAGTAACTTTCTCAAATGTTTACTGAACAAGCGGGAACCCAGTGTGCCTGTATCTTTCTCTATTGCTGTTCTATTACAAGATAGAAAGTCTAAGGCCTTCAATAGCCGTACAGCAAACCCAACTAATCTGGTGCCTATTACATGTCAAACTAAGATTGCTGTGACAAAAAGTAAGTCTGTTAAGTTAGCACTTTTAAACATTCGTCCACTTAAAAATAAATCACTTCTAGTCAACGACTTAATAACCACAAACAACCTGGACTTTATGCTTCTAAATGAAACCTGGCTAGAAGACAGCTGGTGTTTGAGGTTTAAGGTATGGGTCAACAGCGTAATTATAAATGTAATTACAGAAATGAAATATAGCTGCAATCAGCAATTAACGGGGCTCAAGAACTTCATGCCAACTACGGTTTTTAGAAGTTTCTGCTTTGTGCATGCAATATATAGACATTATGATAATAATAATAAAAATCCTAAGAATAACAAAATGGTTTCAGCGGTTGAACCCCTGATTACAGATGTAATTGGGTGACTACAGGCACTTTTATGTTATTTGGTCATATATTTTTTAAAATACATACAATTTTGGACAAATTCCTCTTTCTTTGTCAAACTAACAATAAAACCACCTTAAAAAACAACAAAACAAAAAAAACTATTACCTTTCTATTAAGATTTTTTCATACATTTCAACCTCCTTATAGGTGTCAAAATCACTGTTTTCTCAAAAAAAAAAAAAAGTTGGTATGCAAGTTCATCGCAACAAATCATTAATATCTACGTCGTGACTAGACGTTTAGGCCACCATGATATAAAGTGTGAACAGTTTTCTTTTATTTTGGATGTTTAATATCTAATTGAATCGATTTAATTCGAGTATCGTTCTTTCTAGATATTGTTGAATGTTTGTAATGTATTGTATCGTGTTTTTGTCTCAAAGGTTTGTTGTCCACTACCTGGTGTGCCAGGAGCCGTAGGACGACATAGGTGAGCATCTGGCCAGTGGGTGTCTGCGTGACGGCACACCCGCTGAAAGGGCTGCTGAGGTGGATAAAGCCCAGGCTTCCGCCAGAGACTGGGCTCGTAACTCTAGGGTTTGGGATTTCAACCATCTGTGTGGGCTACTGCCGGACAGAGGTTGCCAGCTGGTGATGGTGAAGGAGCTTCTTCGCCTGGGCTTCATCATCAGAAATCAGCCGGACCTCAGCGAAGAAACTCCTCCATCTGCGAGGCGGTCCTGGTCTATGATCATATGCAGGTCCCCATGGCTGTGCAAAATCTAACGGTAAGTCCATCCATTTTGATCAGTTTACACTTTCACAAATTCACTTAAACGCACGTACTCTCGCTCACACACACACACGCTCACTCACTCACACAGGTTTGTTTTGCTATCCAAGTGAGGACATTCCATGGGCGTAATGGATTTTATACTGTACAAACTGTATATCGCCTTACTCTAAACCTACCCATGACAGTAAACATTATGCATTTTTACATTTTAAGTATGTTTTTAAAGCTATTTAAAAAATGAGGACGCACGCAATGTCAGGTTTACGTCGTAATGGCTGTGTTATTATACATATTTGTGTCCTCATAAATCACAAAAACAAACACAAACTCACACATTTGAAAAAAAAAATCTCCCATCCTAAAATTTTTTCCACCACCACGTCCCTGGGGATCCGTAGTTTTGTTCTCAATGGCAAAGTAGTTATGTTTTTTCTCATTTCTTTATTAAATTAATTTAGACAAATGTTTGTAGGACTATTTTGTAGGCCTATCTATTTTTTATTATTTTATGACGACCAGGCAGCTAACAGCGAGTTAAATATGTTTGATCCATTTAGCCTCTCAATCAACACTTTACTTGGCTACAATAAAATCCATAGATATAAAACACCTTAAGCATATCACACAGTAAGTCTAAACGTTTATTATCATTTTTGAAAAGCTGAGGCAAACTGGGCTGCTGCTCACAGTCGCAACAGCGCTCACAAACGAAAAAAGTTATATACAATCTAAACAAATAAAATAAAATAGGCTACATTCATTCAATTACAAACAAACATGCAGGTTATCTTACCTCAAAAATGAAGTCTTCATTACAGAACATGGCCATTCTTATTTCCAATAGTTTCCAACCGACCAATGATACGCTAAATTCCAATCAAATGAAAACAAGTCAGCCTCCTATAACATGACTAAGAACAGTCTCTTACAGAGCATCGTGAAGAAAAATCATAGCATCCACAGTGGAAGGTTTTAATCCAGCCATACTTTTGTATAACTCTTCCAGCTGCTCTGAAGTCACACTCACTACTACTGCTGCGGGCGGGGACACTAAACACAGAATGAGCCAGTGTTCTGCCGAATAGGGAATGTGAAGGTACGTCACGCAGTGTTGCATTATGGGACGTGGGCGCCATCTTAGGAGGCACAATCTCTGTTTACCTTTTCGCCGCCCGTTGCTATGACATGTAATAGTTGGGTGTGTTTGGCTAAAACGAGGTAAAATTGAAGAAAAACTGAAGAAATTGAAAGAAAAAGAGAACGGACCCTATCGGGAGAAACTAAATGCCACTGCCAAAAACGTTATTTGGACAAACTGTCCGCGATAAACAACGTTGATCCATATGATTTAGCAGCCCAAGACTGGATTACAGATCCAGACGCACTAACGTTACCTCCGCTCACAAATCTGGACATCGTTAACCTTATTTTTGAATTGAGTGCGTACACTTTGCAGGAGTTTAAGAGCTATACATCCCTTCATAATAGATTGATGTATCTTTGCCCATCCCAGTTTATGTGTAACGTTACTTAAAAGAGTCTTTGTGGATGCAATCAGTACAGAAACAGATAAAAGTCACTTAATGTATTTATTAAGCAGTTATACAAAACCTTGATTCACTAACATTTTAAATGGGCATGTAAAAAGATGTACAGAATATCAAAGCAAATTGTTCATTGAAAACAAAATAAATATAATTTTATTTGATTCATGCAATGTGGCTTTATCGTCTGCTAACATGAACCACAAAATCAACATAATTCATCAACTATCCTACAAGTCATCAAGGAATATACAATACACAACACCTCTTGCTTTGTACAACTTTTAACAAACGTTTTTACAAACCAGTTGATTTAGCGATCACTGCACAACACTTGGACACATGTTTGTAAGAGCACAGCAGACTATGACAACTTTGTCCAAGAACCACAGTCTCACCCTCACATGGCAGAACCATATTTATGGGAATTTTAGAAGACAATATTTTGTATTTGTTTATTAAAATTAATTTTTTTTCTCATTATTGCGGCAACCCACGCGATCCGGCGCCTTCTCGTCAGCTCCTCCATCTGCTTCCCATGTTGTTTTTTCAAGGAAGGAAAGTGGAAAAAACGTATTCTGTTGTTCATTTTCCTCCCTGAAGGATCGTGTGACGTGCTATGGCAGTTCTAGTGTTGTTTTTGGCGGCCTGTTTTACTTTTAGTTTTAGTCTAGTCTTTGTGTCAAGCTGTCGTTTTAGTTTTTATTAGTTTTAGTCACGTTCATACTCTTTTTAGTCTAGTCTAGTTTTAGTCGACGAAAACTGATGACATTTTAGTCTAGTTTTAGTCGACGAAAACTGATGACATTTTAGTCTAGTTTTAGTCGACGAAAACTGATGACATTTTAGTCTAGTTTTAGTCAATGAAAATTGTATTTTATTTAGTAATGCAATTCTATTTAACCCAGTCAATATAGTATTTCAAACAAGGTTATCTTATTATATTTAGGGCTGTGTCGGTGGCAGTTTGTTGGTAATGGACCAACTACCAGCGGTGGTTGGGGGGGTTGTTTAAAAAAATTAAAAATAAAAACTCGTTTTATATTTCCACACAAAGACGCGTGATATAGCCTACCACAATGCGCTTTGAGAGGGATGTGGGACACGAGCAGGAAAGAGTCCATCGATCTCTTTTCTGATATCTTCATGTTTTCAACTTGATGTAAAATGGTCTGAAGAGCGAATTTTATCCTCAACAAGGGCGAGATATTTAAGCTATGTTTGAGATTGCGCTGCCAGAGAAAGTGAAACAAAAAAATCACCCGCGCGTGTGAAACGCGCTTTACAACTAAACTTGACGCGCCTTACCATGTCTATAACAAGCACAAACTGTAGAATTTGACATGCAAGTACAAATGTAGGCTATCTGTCCTACAGCATTTTCTACTTTACCACAGTAAAGAATACGAATATAATAGGCCTTATTAAAAGCGAACCAATGAAGAAACGTTTATAATCCCCTTAGAAAATGGGTGAGACGTGAGTGAAGATTTGGGAAAAGAAAGAGATTCCATGCAGGGATGAGTCACGTTTTTTGAATATTCGATTAGTTTATTTAATTATAGAATATCGAATAGGTTGTGCGATTATTCTTTAAAATAAACTCCATGTTTTCTGTGCTGATGCGGTGGTGACGCGTTCATGTAACCAGAGGGTGACGATTATGAATGTGTCAAATATATCAATGAGACATTTTAATGGAATAACTAATGGAATAATATTGTTAAATTTGCTGATAATCGGGTGACCAGATCGCAAACCAGAATTTAAAGCCGACAAAGCTATGGGTTCACGCCATAGTATAGACAGTAGCTATATAAACGGGTTCACGCACAACTCTCTCATTCGTCGTGACGTTATAACATTTCGTCTAGTCTCGTTTTGGTCAACGAAAATGAAGAGACATTTTAGCATAGTTTTTATTTTGTTAAACCACATTTAGTCTCGTTTTTATTCGTCAACGATATTGCATTATACATTTATTTTAGTCATCGTCACATGACCAGCATTTACGTTGCGTCTCGTCTCGTTTTCGTCAGGTGATAAAGGTTCGTTGACGACAATATTTCGTCATAATTTTCGTTGACGAAAGCAACACTAGGCAGTTCTTGATCGAGCAGCACTGACCAACCATATCGACGTTACTAAAAAGCTCAACAGAAAATCTAAACACAGCCTCCAACACATGAATTCACATACAGCGGAATAGGGCGCGATCCTCTCAATATGGCGGCGGACCCATAATGCAACACGGCGTGACGTCACCTTCACATTCCCTATAGGCCTATGTCACGAAAAAATTGAAGACCGGAAGTACGTCTTTTAGTAGGGATATGGCTCTTCCGGTTAGCTTTTTACAATGGCAGAGTCCGATAGATACCGCTGGACCAAATCTCTCCACAACCTGCCTGAAGTCACATATGACGATGTGGTTCGGATGGTAAATGAAAACTCTCAAGTGGAAACGTCAAAACTGAGGAAAGGGTACACTACAACAACAGCTGCAGGTGTAGCCTGCCATTGTTGTTATAGCTCTAGCCGTTCGCTGGTAAGGTAAACGTTTCTATGGTAACAGCGAGTTGGACCAATCAGCAGACGTTGCTGCTACGCTTAGGATTGTGGGTAGTGTAGTTTTTTCCATAAGATCGCGGATAAAACATGTTTTTCTTAAAACAAGGTTGATTTCATACGAACTTGTAGCTTCTACAGGAGCAAAAACCTTCGTTTCACAACCTCATAGCTTGTGGTCAGTCTACCTCGGATGGTTTAGACATTATGGCTGATAATCTAAATCCTTATCGAGAAATATTGACCGGAAGTTCTGAATCCCTACTCCGCCTTCCGGAAGCAGGAAGTGTGACATCGGCCTATTCGGACTCCCTGCCAGAATCTGACTGCCTGATTATGGGGTAAAAACAAAATAAGAATTTCATTGTACATAGGTACATATGACAATAAAAATCTTGAATTTGGAATTCATTAAATTAAATAGAATATTACGAAACGCCTTTAGAGTTTCAGAAGATCTTGTTTAAAATGTTGATTTACCATGTCACATTCTGACACCTTTGGATGTTTGTTGTGGTCTCTCCAAGAGGATCAAAGAACAGAGCCCTCTTCTCTTGTGGAATCATAATCTTAATAAAGATATTGCAAATGATTACAACAAAACCTTAAACGCTAAAAAAATATTGTATCCAACCACTTAAAAGGTAATTAAGACTGCTTATAAAACATATAAACAGTACCATCAGAGTCCAGTGCTGATTCTCGTTAATGATCCCAAAGATGTATTTGAATTTGTTTGGCTGCATCTGAAATTTCAGTTAAAATAAAATCAACATTTAATGCACAAGTATTTTGAGGTATAGTGAGAAACAAACAAAAAAGCATTCCATGACCCAAGTTTGATTGCTGTTAAAAGAAATCTGACACTTTCTCCAATGTGACATGGCCCAGCCTGACCATTGGAAGACATTGCTACACCGGACTGTTTATTAGAATCTGAAATTAATTTATAATATTGAAATAATAATAATTCATTAAAGGTGCTGTATGTAGGATCCAGCGGCCTCTAGCGGTGATGTTTCAGATTGCAACAACAGCGCTCGTGCTCGTGAAAATCAATAAAGTTACAATTGTAGTCTTTCACATCAGATAACGTTAGCAAATGGTCGGCATTAGCTGGTGAACTAATGATGTCTAACTTGAGCCAACTAAAGCACAAAATCACAATATATTTTACATGCTTTGAAGTATTGTTAGCTTACCTGTCCAAAAGGATGAAAGCCAACTCAGGGTCTTTTTTTATACCTAAAACAAAGCGGAGGTCTCTCCATAATTCAAACGCTCTGCCAATGTTGATCCGTGTTTTCGTCCTGAGTCGATCCGATTGACGTTTGGCCTGATGAGCTTCAGCAGATAATTTTTTTTTTTTTTTTTTTTTTTTTTTTTTTGAGTTTGTGTTGGAGTCTGTGTTGTGCTGGAGGCAGGTCGTTTTTTGGTGTTATCAGACTCCATGTCGTTAGCTGCAGTGCCGTCGCAATAGACTGTATATATAAAACGGAGAGGCTCGGGAGCGCGCGCGCATGCACGTCACATCCGGTGGATTTCGCAGAAAATCCGACCCGGAGACTTCACATAAAAATAGGAATACTGGCCTTCAGAGGTAATAGCAAAACGCGAAAAGTGGATCATTGTAATGTGTGATTACAACCCCTTCACAGACGGGCAATAAAAAAAGGATTCATTTTATAAAAAAAGTTACATACAGCACCTTTAATATATTAATCAGAAATAATTTTTTTGCCTTATACTGTAAGTAAACAGCTAACATTCTACCATCCATCAAACAATTAGATTTCTATTATCTGCACTTTACTTTAAATCATACTGATCTTGAGCATTTTACTATCTTTTAATAGTGTTGTTAGTTTTCTTGTATATATATTTTAAATAAATTACATTTTGTCACAACTGTGTCTTCCTTGAGTTGACAATGCTGTAAGAGGCTCTACAAATTGGATCATTTATATTGACAAGGTGACTCCATGACTGGTGCCCCAAGGTAAAAGTTGCGAGATACTTCTTGACCCCCCCCACACACACAAGATTACGTGGAACCAAAACTCACATTACCTCTGTTGTCTGTTGTATGATATAATACACAACTGATGTCGGTGTGAAGATCACTACATAAGTTACATCTATGTTAATCACATTTATATTGCAGTTTGCAAAAAGTTGTGTACTAACCATGACCTTTTTTATGTTTCCATATGTCGCTCATTTCATATGAATCAATGCACACAGCCTTTTTTGTTGAATCATTGTTGCATTTTTGTACCAAAAGGTACATATAAGCATTCATGACCTGACAGGAATAAATGAAGACTTATTAGTTTCCAATAAGAAAAAAATATTCACAGAGGTGATCTGTTTAATGGTGTTTAATGTTTCCTTTAGATGGACACTTTCATTTTGAACTTTGGATAGTTTTTCTTTGGACATTATGTGTTTGTAAAACATTATTTTTGCAAAATAATGAAATGTTGAAACAGTTTGATATGAAGTGGCTTCATTCACAAACCGTTGGATTTCATTAACACACTTATATATATGATGTCTTCTTAGGTATAAAAATCTGTACAGTGTGGAAACCAATAAGAAAATACAAACCATTTCAGAGAGAGAAAAAAAAAAAAACATTTACTTATTTTGCCAACATAACATGTTGTACAAACACATTATTATAATGGCTAGATAAGAAATAACAACCTCAAGAGACAAGAGGCCAATTTAAAATAAATACTAAACAACATAATGGTGAATTCAATGTGAACTCAAATAACCATAAACAAAACAAAACCACTGTTTATTCTCAATACTAACTTTTGAACATGTTTAACTTTTTATTTTAATTTTAAAAGTTTGCTTTTAAATATTAATTGTGTATATTGTCACAATTATGTTCTGTCTAGTCGGCACCTGTTCTTGTTAGTCCCTATAATTAGTTTATCTTCTTCCACCTCAGTTTGGTCCCTTAATGTGACAAGGAGGTTAACAGACTGTAACAGCATATCCACAATGACATTCACACACGAACATTACAACTTATCTCCTTTGGAAATATACCTTCATCTGCCAAGCTGTGAGATATACTTATTAGGGATGCAAATTATCGATTAATTCATTAATCATTAGTTAATTGACCTTATCGATCGATTAACGATTAACTGATAAGCGGCTATTTTCCTGAGAATGTAAATTTCTCAAGGTATCAATAGTGTCTTACATAAAAAGCGAAATATTGTTTATATACTGAATAAAAATGCATGTTATATTGCTCAATTGATGTTTTATTGTAACAGTTGGGATACCGTACAGATAATGGCATTTATGTAGGCTAGTTTAACTAAATAAATTATGCACAGAAAATCAAAATGCATTAAAAAAAAAATTAATAATTGTAAAAAAAAAATCATCACAATAAGTGTATTGTGATTGTCACTAACATTTTAGTAACTAAACTGAATTTTATTAGGTTTAGTGACAACATGTTACAATGTTTACATGGTACAATTTCTGGTAAGCTACGCTTTTTTATTATTTCAATTCACTTCAATTATTGTGATTTGATTTAATATTGACTCGTTTGGATAAATATTAGGTAGGCTACACAAGATAGGGTTAATTTTGCTCAAGAAAAAAAAAACAACTCACCTAATGGTGTAAACAGAAAGCCCTATCAAGCTGGTAGTAAGCTATTATTTAAGGTTAAAAATAATTAAATATAATGCGGTTATTTTAATTATAATAACAACTTTATTTAATGATATAAGTAAAAATATAATATGTAATATTGAACACATATTTAGCTAAATTTTCTCTATAGCTATTTTTTTTCTTGCCAACTACGTGCTATAGCCTATATTATGATCATTAAATGGCTTTCCTGAGGTAAATGTGACATAATTGTTCTCCAGCTGTGTTATTGACCTCTTCACGCTGATGAAAAACACTGATTGATCGATATTATGTATGAGGAATATACATTTCGGTAAGTTGTACTGTATCTTTCAACAGTGTCCGTGTTTATTTACTACTAGCTAGTAGAGATGATCGGTTCACATGACGCTAGGGATCTGTCACGTAACATTTACAAGCGCCAAAGCGGTATATTGTTTGAATTTCGTAATAAAATTGACAGAATCTGAGAGCTGAGATTTTTTTATATCATAAAGTAACCTGCTCTGTCTAGTCTGTCGGTCTCCGTGTCCTCTTTGCTTCGCGATTTTTCTGTGCGTGAGAAAATGGATGTGTGGCGTGAGAGCGTGTGAAAAGTGTCAATTGCGTGAGTCTCACGGTGAATGCGTGAGAGTTGGCAGCTCTTGAAATGCTCCCACACTCCACTCCGTTTTGACCGCCTCATGTTTGGTTTCTTTTTTGCCACCTCAAGTTTGTGTCGGGTCTCTCGCCGCCCGCGAGAATCTCGTGTCACGTTCGCAAAGTTCAATTAGCCGACAATTAATTTAATTTAATCTAGTAAATTCTTGTCGACAATTAATCAATAATCGATTAACCGTTTACATCCCTATTACTTATGTATTTAGTTATGAAAGATATAACTGGATAGACATATAAATCACACAAAATTAGTTTCATGGAAAATATTTCATATATTAGAAATTAGAACTCAGCAAGATAACAATTTCCTAGTGAGTTGGTGCTTCTAAAAGGATCAACTCACCTCACTTTCAAAATATCGTGTGGGTGCAGTCTGATGAATGTCAGAGTAAAACAATTTGAAAGGCCCTATTTTTGAGATCAGCACATACAAGCTTTTTCCTTCCCAGGCTTCTCTGACACCTGTAAAATGTCAAAAACAAGCAATGCAATGGTGTTACTCACAACTGGTGAATCCATGTGTTACTACTGTAATATGTATTTTTATTATTATTATAACTGTCTAAATTGTTGTTTAAGTACATACGTGATTCTATTTCTGAAGAGCTGGACCCTGATAAAATCCCAACACCAGAGGATGATGTGGCATGAACTGGTGGTGGAGATGCCGGTGAGGAGGGACCTGAAGATACCACATGGATTGGTGGTGGAGATTGTGGTGATGGCACTGGTGATGGTGGAGATTGTGGTGATGGCACTGGTGGTGGACAATGTGGTGATGGCACTGATGGTGGAGATGACGGTGAGGAGAGGGCTGACAAGACCACATGGACTGGTGGTGGAGATTGTGGTGATGGCACTGGTGGTGGAGATTGTGGTGATGGAGATTGTGGTGATGGCGATTGTGGTGATGGCACTGGTGGTGGAGATTGTGGTGATGGCACTGGTGTTGGAGATTGTGGTGGTGGAGATTGTGGTGATGGCACTGGTGAAGATTGTGGTGGTGGCACTGGTGGTGGAGATTGAGGTGATGGAGATTGTGGTGATGGCACTGGTGGAGATTGTGGTGGTGGCACTGGTGGTGGAGATTGTGGTGGTGGCACTGGTGGTGGAGATTGTTGTGGTGGCACTGGTGGTGGAGATGCTGGTGAGAAGGGGGATGCAAAGCCCACAGAAACTGATGGTGATGAAGACTATTTTATGTGGGATGCGGGGTTGTTCCTCAACATGTAGCCTCAAATGATCTACATTTATTCTTGGGAATTAACAAATTATTGTTACCTCTGTATTGTCCCATTCATCCGTGCCACAAGGCCGTTCGTCTGTGGATGGTACGGTGCGCACAAGGACCTTTTAATGTTTAACACTTTGCAGATATTACTGTTCAGCTGCAATTTATAAAAGAAAACAGTCTCTTAAAGTTCTCAGGGAAAAGATGTAAGGTGTGTAGGGGAGCGCGGGGCACAACCTAACGCGGGGCTAGTTGTAACACACTTGTTTTAAATACTTCCACACATGCTAGGATGACGAAACTTGGTGTATTTACTAGTTGTCATATCAACACTATATAGAGAAAAAAATGCGCCAACATTTTTTTGTTTTTTGGAAGATATCCATAGGCATTTATTAAAAAGGAGGGTCAGTATAAAGCTGGTTTTGCTAAGAAGCTGCTCCTGAAAAAAGGATCGGTACCAACTATTCGTGTTCCTGCTGCACCTCCAGAAGAAGTGAGTGTAACGTTTTATAAACCTTTGCAAATCGCTTGCACGCTTCACGATGAATGCGGCTAAGGTTTACACTCAGGGTACATTACGGCATGTTTTCTATGTACAACGTTCTCAATATAATTCATAATCCCACTTTTATAATGAACAACGCGTTATGGTTATTGTGTTACAAACGGTGTACGCACAGAACATTATTATTTAAAGACACATGCACTTAAACGGTGTGCTGAAAACAGAGCTGTTTTTGACCAGGTAAAATGAGGGCTTTCTTAAGCATTAGACGATCTGCAAATGCAGCGCAGCCGATGACTTCCCTAAAGCCGAGCACAGAGCTTTGATGGGCGTACTGCTTTCGCTCTCTCGCTCTGGTCTAGGGGTGTGCGCGCGCCCTTCCGGGAGAAGTGCCCTTAGGACCCGTATAAGGATATTCCGCCGCATCTGACGTCACACAGGCCCATACTCGAAAAAAACTTTCCGAAACTTGTGACAAACCGGAAGGAGTATTTTTGGCACAGAAATACTCCATCAAACGTACAACTTAATTTTTGAAACTTTGTCCATGTTTAGCATGGGAATCCAACTCTTTAACAGTGTAAAAAACTCGGTATGCATGAAATAGCATTTCACCCCCCTTTAATGAATTGTAACAGGTGTGTGTTCAACATTGTGTAAAAACTATTTTACAGAGAAATCAGTGACATAACTTAATGGAATGTTAAACCATTATACGGGGCAATATCATCTATTTAAGTCTGTAACAGCAGAGACCCTAACCATATAAGAAATCTTATGAATAATGAAACATAAGGACAATACAGATCTGCAACAATATGTTTTATCTGTGTTCTAAATAAAATAAATATTCATGTGTATTTTTCTGTTTGCCTAAACATCATCCTGATCTCTGAAGATGAGGAAATCATCCACCCTGTGAGTACGCATTAGAGCCGTGATGCTGTCATTAACATATATTCCCATCTCCTGCTAAGCTTACAGGAGAAGTGGCATGTGACCGTGAGAAACACTGTACATTTTATGACCCAACAAATGTTTTTCAGGAAAGAAAGTAAAAAAAATTTTGTCTAGCATTCATTGTATTGCAGAGACAATTATTTGACTTGCATTAGTTGAAGTAGCCGTTTACCCAATTTAATTTTAACCCGTTCATGCTAACTCCAAACTTGCGTGTCAAAACCGTTATCTGTGTTATGGCGGCTCGGGGTGGACATAGTTGTAATGGTTTATTAAAATGGTCCAACTAACTCCTATTGACAATTCCAGTGAGTCCAGATCTATCCACTCAAATCCTCTGATGCAAAGTCACATGAGTTTTTTTGTTGAACTTTGAGGGATTTATTCATGAAACGGGTTTCCGTCTTAGTTTATACACCTCAATTGAGTGCATACGGGGTTTTTTTGTGCACAATTTATTTAATTTGTTCAGCGTTTTCAAAATTCTCAAATTTCGCATGCCTCTGTTTTTCAGACGAAGATGTAGGAGGGTGAGCGGCCATTTGAAAATGTGCAGGACGACGTTGATGCTGACGGAGAATATGTCCTCAGCATGGAGGAGGAGCTGTGCTTAAGGCTCGACACTATGAGGGAGTTTTTCCTCCAGCACCTGAAGGCCATCAGAGAATCTCTGTTTTCATCTCAGAGATGCAGGAGGAGTTAAAAGCCTTCAAGGACTCCATCTTGATGGAGGAGCTGAGTTTCTACACAGAGAGGCTAGAGGCACAGGTAAAATCTGACCTCCAGCTGCTGGAGGAACATTTTAATTCTGCTAAACATGGTGTTGAAGAAATGGTGAAAGCCATGGGGGAATCTGCGACCAAGAGGATGGACGCTGTGGACAGGAGACTCGACGGGCTGGCTTCAAGGATCACTGCAATGGAAGTGGAGGTCTGTGGTATGGTGGCTTCTACTTCTATTGGAGCAAGCACACCTCCCCCTGTGCTTACGACACGCCATGCTTTTGACCAGCCCTAAAGCAGAGCTAAAGCACTTTCATCCACCCAGGTGCCAGATGTGGGAAGCGATGAGGAGATCTTCCTGGACCTTCAGAGTGTGGCTTCTCCATCTCCGATCAGCCCAAGACAGGGTGCGATGTTGACTACAACAAGGTCCATTGAATCCATCCCTGACCAGACCTCAGAACAAGATGAAGCACTTTCATCCACCCAGGTTTCAGATGTGGGACGCGACGTGGAGATCTCTGTGGACCTTCAGAGTCTGCCTCTTGCACAAGCCGGTTCCTCTGGACTTCAGAAACAGCCCACTTTGCACAAGCGCAAGCTGGCCCAGTCTCTGGAGGATCTGGAACCCGAACTAGCTGGCAAACTCGGGCCCTACATGAGACTGAGGCACACTAGACAGGAGAAACTTACAGGACTCCAGGCTGCGTACCTCAATCTACAGGCTGAAAATGACTGGTATGTGCACATTTTCCTTTCCCTTGTGCGTTGAGGCTTAATATCAAATTTATAAATATTTATATAATTTGTCTTGTCATGAGTGTTAACCTGTTTGTTTGAATTTTTTATGTTTTTTTGGGGGGGTTTATTCAGACACCAAGGGGGTCTCAGACGAGGCAGACGTAATAAAAGGAGCTGGTGAGAGAGGTGGACTCTGGAGTCCTGGCTGGAGTCCTGGCTGGAGCCCTCGGGGGACCAAGGATCTTCAGGCCTACCTAGCAGAGAGAATTAAGACCAGTTTGAAGAAAAGGAGAAGAAGTGAGCTGGTTGTGGAGCAGGAGAAGAAAAAATTAAACCAATCTTTCCAAAGCTAGTGTTCAAGAGACAATAACACTTAACACCCTGACACTTTAGTACACTAGTTACTTGTTTATTGTCAAAGGCAGATGTTGTTAAAATGCATATATGCTTTGGCTGAAGTTTTCATTTGTGGAACCCAAACTTAAATGTCTTGTTATTTGTTGCTTTGCTAAGCATTTAGATTACATTTATAGCATTTACGTGTTAATTCAATTGTTTGTTGTTCTTGTTCTTAGTAAATATATTGTTGTTGTTGTGGTTAATATTTGTATTTTAATAAACATATGTTCAACAAATGTTCAACAAGTGTGCTTTTGTCAGTAGTCATTAGTTTGCCCGTTTGATATTAAGAATTTATTTCTGAGTTAAATTTTCTTTATAGCCCAACATAACATATGATTGTAAAATGGGGTCAAAGATGAATGTGTAAACGGTGTGAATATTTTGAATGCTTTTGTTCTTTGTGTGTATAAACATTGTAAATCTCACTATAGATCTATCTCTGTGTGTATTGTGGTGGCCATAAGGAAGCATGGTTCTGCAGAACCACATCCAGCACCGTGGATAGCACCACCGTGCCGGGTAGTGGTGTTCAGCAACTGGCCAGTGGTGTTCAGGACCATGGATAGCACCACCCAGTTGTGTTCAGGTCCACGGAGAGCATCGCTGTGTCATCTAGTGGTGTTCAGGACCATGGAAAGCTTCTCTAGCACAGCTCGGACAGTGAGCCTCAGCTGCTGGCTTTTGAGCCCAATCAGAAGCCATACAGGATCATAGAGTTACGGGGTCAGCCCCTTTGACTGATTCCCTGATCAGTGCCTTGACTACTGAACTAGGGAGCTGATTGAGACGCACCCCTGGTCTTTGAAAGCAGCCACACCAAGTGTACTTGTTCAGAGGTCAAAGGTCAAATTTGATTTACTCAGGTCTATTACTGTTTTCTTAACTTTTTATGTTTATTGTTTCTTATTGAATTGTAACATTTTAATAGAAGTGCGTGTGTGTGTGTGTGAGGACAAATGTTTTGTATCATTACCTGGTGCAGTTCTAGTATGAAAACTGACAGAAAATAAAGAAAAAAAAGTAAATTGGTGCTCCATTTTTACTTTTTTTGTGGATTATAAAATAATAAAAGTATGAAGCACTTTGGTGCTCTAGGCCAAAGACGCTTGGCTTGTGAGACCCTAAAAGATGTAAGTCTGGGTCAGTCACACAACACCTTCTGCAGCTGGCAATACCTTTCCGTGGTAGTCACATAAAATCTCGCCTTTCGAGAAGGGTCGTGTTGTAACCACTCCTATAATCAAGAGAATATTACATTCTTAATTACTGAATAAACACTGCACGTAGACAAACATTTCAGGAATTAATTTTAGTTCTTGGTGCAGTTAAAAGTGCAATAGGTAATGCTCTACAGAATTGTTTTTTTTATTATATTAGTTGAAAGTCTCCTAATATCCTGATAGCAATTACTATGTTAACCCTCTGGGGTCTAAGGTGTTTTTGGGGTCCTTGAGATGTTCTGACATGCCCTGACATTTGTGCTTTTTTCAGTTGCTTATAAACATATTAATGGCAAAAAAAAATTACACACTATTTAGCACAAACAGGGCTACCATAATATGTGAGCAACAAGAATGTACATGTCTGCATTTTTGAGAGAAAAATGTTTATGCGTGGTTATTGAAAAAACTAAAAACTAAAGTTTCTGAAATAAGGCCATAAAACACATACTAAATATGTGCCAATAAGACTTGACTAATGGATGTTGTCGCTTCGAGTTCTGGCTTCAAAATTATGTGAATAGTCTTGCTTTATCGTTCACGTAAAACAATACATTGATTTAAATTGTGTAAGACAGGTTTTGCTTGGAAAGCCAATATGCGAGAGGGGCGTGAACGAGGAGTGGTTTACATCTGAAAATACAATGTCCCACCCACTCTGCATAATGACCCATTCATTCAGGTGTGACACTGACTGAGCCACAATGCAAGGACAAAAGATATATTTATAAGAAGACTTATATTGACCATTTAAGATTTTGCTTACATCTATCTTGTAAATATGTTTTGCTATTTTATTGAAAAGGTTACAATTACAACAATAATTACAATTTCAACAATATTTCAAGTGTACTCTTTCTTTGTAAAAAAATGATTATAGGCCTACATTTTATCATATGTATTCATTAGTTTGAATATAGCCAACATTGGAACAGCTAACATCTTAGTTGATGACTTTATTTTTGACAAAAATAGTATTATATATATATATATATATATATATATATATATATATATATATATATATATATATATATATAAAACATATGAGCAGAAATTGCTAAACAAAAGCTTATTTGATGTGGCAGTATATTCTACAGTAAAAACTGTACCCAAATCTAGTCAACAAAATGTTGTCTTTCATATTTCGCCTGACTGTAACGTTGTTTTTATGAAATATTAGGGCATATAAATGTTAATTTGCAGTTTAATACGTTGCTTATACAAATAGCCTACATTTTATTTCAACATATTTCAGTCGATTTTTACTCATCTCAGTATAGCAATACAGTGTGCTAAAACATCATCATTAATTCACACACAGAAACGCGATTTAAATTTAAACGGTCTTTTTGCGAGCTGTGGTAAACAGCGCGCATCTCTGCCGTTCATTCATTCACACACAGAAACGCGATTCACTTGAGGTGCAAAAAAAACTTACTACAGTATTCCTCAGCTCAGTCGGATCCTTGCTCCTCAAAATACCAGCACTTCTGAGGTACATTTTCCATTATTATTATTCCTCACAGCGCTGCGAGACGGTGTAAACAAGTACAATGATCTGAATAAACTTGTGTTTTCTCAAGCTGATATGGGCGTTCACAGGTTTGCGTGGATTGCCTCAGTCATTTGCATTTGAATAGCGCGCGCTCTCCGTGGGTGGGGTAACATTAAAAATAATTAGATGAGAACGACTGACATCTCGCTCTTTTCTTACAGATTACATGAACTGAGAATATTTGTTTTTTTTTATATAAATTACTTCATTTAAAAGAAGAGAATTCAAGCTTCATGCCTGTGTGTCTGTATGTCTGTTTGACTGAGTATTCGCTGAGTTATTGTTCATTTTCGGACGCGTTTCAGAATGGACTTCACTGACAGAGAGAAAGCAGAACAAACATCATGTTTATTTTTCTTTATTTGGCAAAAAGCACAACACTTCGTTTTTATTGTGAGTATACACAAAAAAATAGACATTTAACAGAATCGATTGATGTATGAAACTTGTATGTAAGATCAAAGTCAACAGAGTATTTTGAGTCTCTTTTGCACTGATAAGAAAAAAAGCAAGCCTATCGCGCCGGCGCAATAGCCGACCCCAGGGGGTTAAGTGCCAATATGTTAAATGCAAAAATAGTTGGAAACGAGCCCTGCCTTTCTTTAGAGCACGTGCCAAGGCTGTGCAGCAGTTTATATTTTTACGGAAAAAAAACACCCAAGAAAATCACAAAAGACAATTACTGTCTTTGTAGCCCGTAAAGGAGACATAACACACACAAAAAGTGACAAAAAAATCAGACAGGCCAAATATTTTCTAAGGGGCAAAATTGCTCAAACCCTTCAACATGGTGTGAGCAATTACTATTATCAAGCCCTTAGAAAATCAACATCAGAAGAGATTGTGGCAGGCAATATCTCACAATGCTTAACTAAAGATGTGTTAAGGGTGATATCTAGTGAATTTAAAAAAAAAACACCAGGCTACATGACGACATAATCATGGAGCTGCTGCTTACACGAAAAATAATGAAAGAATGTTCTACATCTGAATGTGCTGAGATTGCTGGTTACCTACAACATCTGCAGGTGGACCCATTTGCTGTACACATAATGGGGTTTGCATATTTTAGCCCAGCATCTGAAAAAACAACCCGTTCTCATTCCCGGGGCGCAGTAGCGGTTTTTGGCACTGGCGGACCGGGCAATCGCCCGGGGCGGCATTTTTGGGGGGGCGGCACCGCCGGCTTGAGCAGAAAAAAAATAATCTGCGCCGTGAAGCGGTTTTCTATTATCTATCATTTCACTGTGTGGGGAATTGGCAAATTTGCGGCCCCTGCAGCTGCAGACGCCCCTGCTTGCTGAGAAGGGGGTCTCGCCCAGGGTGTAATTCAATGTAGAACCGCCACTGCCGGGGCGTAATATACTTACACTTTTGACACGTCCGTCAGCATATACTTTCAACGCACATGGCACCCATTAGCGTCAAAAGAGACGCACAGAGCTTTCCACTAACTCCAATGTAAACCCATCCGCGGTACTATTGAACGCCCAGGGCACGGCGAACTGAGTCAAGTCAAACAAAGCTGGTCTATTTCTAAATGTAATCGCGTGCATCTCTAATGATTATACTGTGTGTGTGTTGTAAAAAAACGTAAGATTAAACACAGACACAACAGACACACCCCAAAGCGGAGGCGTTAAAGCGGAGGCGTTATAGCGTTACCAGCGGCACTGAGCGGACTTTTGCCGCTGTAGTGGACACGCACCGTGAGGTGAAGTGGTCGAACACAAGGTGCAGCGACAAGTGGGTGCATTCCCGAGAAACTGTCGCGGTTGCGCGCACACGTCCGCCCGCTGTCTTGAACTTTTTGTACACGACGCGCAGCACAAATCATTGGAAGAGAGATTGATCCTTGCTGTTTGTGAGTTTCCAGAATCTAAATAGTTATCAGGACATCAACAGGAGGAAATTCACATGGCAGAGCATCCCCGCTAAACTAAGCCGGTGAGCAACGGACTTTCAAAATAATAATAATTAAAAAAACTGCGTTAACGTGCGATAAAAAAATTGTCTGCGTTAATTAATAAATGCGTTAACGCGATAATAACGCGTTAACTTGCCCAGCCCTAATATATATACATATATATATATATATATATATATAAACATTTGAATTGATTGGGTGAATCCACTGACTCCGTCAGTGTCTCCATGACAATGGATTATGGGTAGTTCTCTCTGCCAAATATTTTATCGAGATTTATGGTGAAATTGTCAAAACAATGAATATACTGTATGTATATATTAAAATCTAAAAAAAAACATTTGAATTGACAGTGAAGACCCATCCGGGGTGTTATGTTCACTCAGTTCGCCATGCCCTGGGCGTTCAATAGTACCGCGGATGGGTTTACATTGGAGTTAGTGGAAAGCTCTGTGCGTCTCTTTTGACGCTAATGGGTGCCATGTGCGTTGAAAGTATACGCTGACGGACGTGTCAAAAGCGTAAGTATATTACGCCCCGGGAATGAGAACGGGTTGGAAAAAAACAAAAACAGATACACCAATGGACCTGTCAACCAAAGCAAAACATGAGCCAAAATACAAGGACAATACTGAGCCTGATAAACCAGAACAGACATCTGAGGACATAACTACTGAGGTATTACTTAATATTATATATTTTTAAAAATATTTTATTTAACATCTTTCTTACAATAAAAATCTAATTTGCAGATTGAATACCTTTGGTCCAAAAAAGACTGTGAAGTGGTGGTTGCTGTTGTGTCGTCGGCAGAAAAGAAGACCACGTACACCATCCATCACTCAGAGTTCAAAACTCTGCAACCTCACAAGTGGCTTGTGGGAGAGGCAAGAATATTCATGGGCTATTATTATTTAAAATTGGCATGATTTAAATCACCAAAGTACACCATACATATTGTGCACATCTGAAAAGCTGTCAGTTATCTTTGTTTCATACATTTGCTCTTTTCATCAAGATAATTGAATGCTACTTCCAAACCATACTCAACAAAATGGGAAAAGACAGTAGCATTTACCTCCTCAACCATTACACTGCTCAAGTGATCATGACCAAAGAGAGAGATGCAGTGTGTAGACAGAGTCTGCGGAAGGTATCATTGTATAGTTAAACATTGAAGATTTGAAAACGCATGTTTAAAAAGATTTACTAATGTGAAATTGTCGAACATTTCAGGTGAACTTTGAAAAGTATCACGCAGTTATCAGTTTCCTGAATGTGGATGATAACCACTGGAAGTTTTTGGTGAAAGCTTTCAAAATACCAATAAGTCCTTCTTTATGGCTATGTGGTCAAAGCTGAACTGACATTTTAAATGGGATTCTCTCTTTTTTCCAGTATCTACATGCATCTTCCAGTCAGATTTTTCTTATTAATCCACAAGGAACTGATGAAGAGAATGACTCTAAATAAGCTGCAATCAGATATAGGTAAAAACACAATGCTTAAATAAAAGCATTAAGCCCAGCTCTAATTACTTCCAATCACTTTAACTGTATTAACCCGAACTGTGTAATATATTTATCACAGTCAATATTTAGAGCCTGGGTTCTCCCAAGGTTTTTTTTTTCTCCATTAGGTCACTTGATGGAGTTTTTCGGTTCCTTGCCACTGTTGCCTTTGGCTTGCTCAGTTGGGGATATTTTGGGAATATTAATTTATTTTTATCAATCAATAAATTCCACTAGAAACAAACTTTGTTGTATTATTTTAATTTAATACTGTGAAGCTGCTTTGATACAATTTGTATTGTGAAAAGCACTATACAAATATACTTGACTTCAAAATGAGGCATGGAAAAAAAGAGTGGGTGGAGATTGAGTGGAGAGGGTCCACAATTAAGCATACAATCCAGCGAGATGCATACAGCTGTGGTGTGTTTGTTATGCAGGGTTTTTTTTTCTAAAATGGTGAGTAAAACCTTTTTATTGAGACATTCTTACACTTACAACTATTGTTCAAAGATGGCAGGGAGGTTGTCAATAGTTTCCCTGAAGTTCCCTCCCACTTGGGCACCAATTCTTCTGTGACCAACTTGAAGGAACTGCGTCAGAAGATGGCTGAGGAAATCCTGACAGCCTCAGGTGATGGACATGAATGGGAACAAAGACATTATGAAACTGTTAGTGTCTTCTGTAACCCTGTTACTATTATAATATCTATACACTTTTTAGTGTTCAGAAAGGATAAGTGTTATGGTTTATGTGGTTTGACACAACCCCTTGGAGGTGGTCCAAAACTGACTGGGTAAGTACTTTCAACTTAAAACTTAAAAATTAACTAATTAATTGCACAATTTGCTGTAATTAATTGCGTGGAAAAGACCCGCTCATGAAAGCTGCGCGAGAATGAAACCTGATCGCCGAACACGGAGGGGCAGGATGGCATATTTTCTGCCTTTTCAATAGCAGCCGCAACAGGAAGTCGTTAAAACGAGGCAAAAAAAAGTACTGCTTTAATTGCGTTATTATTTTTTTAGCGCGTTAAGCATCTCAAATTAATCACAAAGATTAACGTGTTAATTCCCCCCAGCCCTAATATATATATATATATATATATATATATATATATATATATATATATATATATATATATATATATATATATTAGAGGTGGGCATAGATTCATTTTTTTAATCTAGATTAATCTAGATTAATTTTGAAATTAATCTAGATTAATCTAGATTAAAATGGCTCATTTGAATTCTGCCGAAGGCATTCAGAATATGTGTGCTACCCAAATAATGACTATAAAAGTAAGTCTTTGAGAACGGGTTTCTCAAGCCAGGTGGCGCATTAGACCAGGGGCTCATCTCCTGTTTCCAAAATGCATCACAAACTGCTTGAGAAAGCTGTTCTACTCATAGACTGTAAAAGGTTACTACTGTACTGTTACCGTCCGTAGGCAACATTAGGTAGGCCTATGCTATTATCAACTACTATAGGCTATCAATTAGGGATGGGCGATATGGCCTAAAATCTATATTGTGATATACATTGCAGCCTCTTGCGATAACGATATACAGTATATTATAATAAAACCATTTCAGAACAGATTACACAGACCCATGCTAAACAACTGCTAAATGTATTTTTTTTTAAAGGGTGTATGTAGTTTTGAGAACATATATTGTGCAAAACTGTAAGTATACAACATAATTTTGCAGATAAATAAAATTTAAGTACACTAGCTGCAGAGACTTAAGTAGGTCTAATGTTTATTATGGCTTGGAGCTTATGAAACCCCACATTTAAAATTAGAATGTTGTCTAACTGATGTCTTTTCAGTTAAAAAGAAACACAACAACGATTCTTAAAATCGAGATTATGTGGGCGTCGGAACCATTGTATACGGGTGGGACAAGACCCAACCACTTTTTAAGACCAATGATATTAATTGGACCCATTTACTTTTACCGTCTCTGATTCAGCGCATTTGTCTGTTCGCTCCTCAGAGCGCCGTCAGTCAAATCCATTCCACTTGAGGAATTCCCTAATAAATTAAACTCCATTTCCGCTGAATCGCTACATTACATTTCTCAATGAGCCGCAACTGACGAAAGTAACCGCCCGTTGTACCCTTCCAGTCAAATATTGCGTTGCAAACATCAATAACAGCTTTAAGTTGTCATTGCTGCTGGCAAATGTCCATGGTATTAGCGGGATAATCCACGGATAGCTGTGCATTTAATGCACGACGTGGAGGCAAAGAACCGCCCGACGTGAAGTGGAGTTTAGTTTACTTTAATTAAAAGGCACCAGAATACATGAAATGGTATTTACTCCAGTAACATTTTTCTGGGGGAGGACCCACCCACTTTTTTTTTTCTTCCGACGCCCATGTGCTACACCACTAAGATATATTGGAATGGGAATAATATACGCGCGCGCTGGTATTCAGTGATATCATGTTTCGTTTTGAATTTGAGGTGGTAGAACGGATTAGTCGTGTGTTAACTTACCGAACTGTTACCCCACACACTCTGTATATAGTTTGCTGCTGCTCGTCTGACGGCTTAAACCCGAACCAAGTCCAAATAATGGATGTTGCACCGATCTTTTTCACCAGCTTTCACTTTCAGCCGTGTTTACTTAAGATGACGACGAATATGCGTTGCAGCCGGGTTTACCTCGCGGCCGCGGGTAGATTGCGTCATCATAGCTTGTGTAGTATAGAGCCATCTCCCAACCCAACTTGGAGAATAGATTAACGGCGATATTTTTTTTATCGCGCGATAAGAGTCTCACGTTAACGCCGATAACGGCCCACCACTAATATATATATATATATATATATATATATATATATATATATATACAGTATATAGATATATAGATATAGATTTTATGTCATGCATGCCAAGGCTGGTTTCATGTGAAATGCCTCAACATGAGTCCTCCTGACTTTGAGAAGGCAAAACAATCTAACTGGGCTTGCGATCTTTGCAAATAATTAATTTTGTTATAACACCATTTTTTTCTTTTACTTTCTTTAATAATACCCGATTGGTTACTTTCTTTTCGTCTTGTAACAACTAAAAAAAGATGTTTGTGTGTCTGAATCTTTTATCTGTATCATTACATCTCTATATACACTGTGTAACAAATTATTATGCAAGTGACATATCAGTAGGATTTCAGGAAAATAAAAATTCTGATTTTAGTTTTTCAAAATGACTATTTTATTTCTCATTTCTTTTTTGAAAGCTATCAATTTCTGGCAGGTTTGTTCTATAGCTTGTCAGGTCTTCTTAGGTAAATAATAGAAAACCTACTTGAAGAGGTTGTTCCACATTGTTAAGCAAGTTAAAGTTCTCATGCAACATGGGGAGAACGAAAGATCTTTCTGAAGATGAAAAGCATGAAACAGTGCAATGTCTCGCAAAAGGCATGACAACAAATACTATACTGTAAAAACTGAACAGAGATTATTGAACTGTCAATTTGTGATTGACTTGAAGCACAGAAGATAAATGCCAATTAAGGATTTACTGTCAAAAAAATGAATTGCATTAAAACAGCAAACAGGCATTTGAAGCTGCTTGTTTCTCTGGAGTCTCAATAATAGTGTCTCTGTTCTGTGGCCGTTTTGACACAACAACACACGTAGAGTGTTGCCTTGACAACAGTTGTGGGTAACGTTATATTTTGAAGAATGGCAGCGGGAGTCTCTGAGAACACTGTGCAACCGTATCAGTTTGAACCGGAGTCGGAAAACAGGACGTTTCTGAATGGTTGGTTCATGTAATGTCACTTTGATCTATCTTTGTGTGTACTGGCAGGGTAGAGTAGTGAGATACGAACGCTATGTGTTTACTGATGTATACGTTAGTTCATTGACAGATTGATGTTACAGCTAATGGTCTGTTACGGATCTGTGAAGGAGGACTCAAATGCAGGATGACAATTAACAGCTTTATTGACAAACAGATGACACGACGAGGTGGGAGAAGATAGCAATCCAATCTATAGGTAGAGATGAGACAATGACAACAGTAGAGCAGCAGATGTAATGAGGTGTCCGTAGGCTGGAGTGTAGATATGGCAGATCAGAGTGAGACCAGAGGTAACCAGCTAAAGCCAGACAGGAACTTCTTATAGCTTGACGCTCAGATATCTCAGGCTCAGAACAGGGCTGCTTGCTGGACAGGACTGGAACAGGGAACAGGACAGACAGAGCCAATGACAGTAACCAGAGTGTAGTGGGACGTATATAGCCCACTGTAATTAAATTAATGTGCGTGGGGTAGTGCGAGTCCAATCACAAACTTGGTGGTACCGTATAAAAGAGAGAACCTGTAGTCACTCTTGTGTGTGTGTGTTTGCCGGTTTGGTGTCGCGTCATTGCCCGTGGGACCGCCCCTCTTTCTCCTAGCGCTTCCGCTTTCAGGATTGTTCGCGGCCGTTGGCGGCTCCGGCTCTCCTGTTGCATGCCTCTATGGCAGTCCCGTGTCTCATGATACTTTGAGGTAGCCTTATGTGTGTGCGTTGGCTGATCAGTCAGTACACGGGTAACGTTATACAACTGGTGGTAATGACGATGTGATTTATAGCTGCGGGGATCGTTCGCTGTGTGAGGCTTAAGTGGCGGCTGCTCTTCTTCGCCTGCCTCTCTGGCATTCCCGTGCTTTGGAGGGATGTTGTGTCCCGGGTCCTCTATACGCCGAGTTTGTGAATGAAAGGTATGTGAAACGCCCACTTTCTACAGCGCTCATTATTTTATATATTGTAAGTTGCTGATGTTTTTATTCTTAGGACGAATAGATGTTCTGTGACGCCTGGTGGGCAACGCTGACTTGACGCTGCTGCTTTATATATAAGTTAGCCCACGATCCTTATAACAAACTCTCCCTCCAACACGTGTGTGTGTGTGCGTATGTGTGTGCGCACTGTGCAGCCTAACGTGGCGCCCGTTCTCCAGTATTAACCACTCCAACCGATGAGTGTCTTCCACACTATACATTCAAATTTTGCAGTATTTTCATTTATAATTGTTTGTGTGTATTGAGTGATCTGATTTGTTTATTTTGAGTGTTGTATTTATTTTGATTTGTGAGTTCCTTCAAGAGGTGCTGGTAGAAGGTCAGTGAGAGTAATACCCACTGCCAGCACCAAACTTTGACTTTCATATTTTCATTTTCTGTAGTATTTTCTTGTTGTTGATCTAAATGTTTATTATTTGTGCATGTTTGAGTGAGGGTGTTGTATATTGAGACCATAAATAATTTTACACTCTTGTTACAGGAGCTGAGGCTTTGGGGCAGACCACTAGTAGGCCCGTACGTGGTGGTAGAGAGCTCGTCACAGAGTGCTGTGTGATTATTTCTTGACTTTATTGCAGTGTGTGTGCTGTTATTTGTACACGGGGTGTTGAGAGTGATATTGAAGCCTTGGGCGTGTGTCTGCCTCCTTTGGATTATGGTCTCTCCTGCATGTGTCTGTTGATGATTCTCAGCTTTTATATATTTTAAAAATGATTGTATTTAAATAAAAACTTTTGTATTATTGGTATCCACGTCTCTAGCCCCTTCTTGCTAATCACGTTCCTGTGTATCTTTTACCAATTCTTAGTAGTAACATCTATATTTCCCTATTAAATAGGGTGGCGTAGTCATGTGACGCTAGAGGCAGTGTTTCTATATTTGCCCCAAGTGTGAAGGGCCAAGGTCCCGCTACAAGAGCACTAACAAACTTTTACAACAAAACACTAAAGACTTAAGAGAAACGATACTGAGACACATTAGTACTCAGAGGGACAACATTTAACAAACTGGCAAACACAAGAGGGAAAGAGCACACATATAAAGGGAGCTAAGAACATGAGGAACAGGTGAGCACACTCAGACAAACAAGGACTTAACGAGGAGACAGGTGCTAACACTCAAACAAGGACTCAACTTAAACAAGGGGGCGTGGTACCGGGAAACAAGGAGGAAGGGACAGAGGAGCACATGGCAAACACAAACAAAGACACAGCCATGTGTTTAAGCACAACAAAAACATAGATACATTAAATAGAGACAACACAGACAACGCTGCCAGGGCAGAACCCTGACATGGTCATGAAAAACTTTTTTTCGGTAAATGTAGGCTTGTCAATGATGCGTAACGTTATCTATGCAGTGTTAGGTACAACTGTCAGGGCTGAAGCACTAACATTTTACTGATCGGTTTAAAAAATAAACAGTCTGTGAGACTATGACAGTCACTAGGCACATAAACAACATACTCAGACAGGAGCTAATACCTTTTTCAATGTTCTTGTTTATAAAGCAGTCTGGTGAAATGATTCATGCAAACATGAAAGCATTGACGTTGATCGTGGGGAATATTCCCTTCGAAAACAAACTCAGCCACTGCGTCTTCAGCGGTTCGGATTTAGGAACATCAAAATGATGCTGTGTTCGTTATTACACCTAAGAACAGAACACCACAATCGCTTAGACGCCATTCTGCTCATAGACAGCGCTCCAGCGTATCAACAGCGGCGGACTATGATTGACAGCTCGCTCACGAGCGAGGGCGGGTCTGTGTTGAAACGCTGCTGTCAATCAACAATCGTGGGAGGGGCGTCGATTTTGTGACGTCACAAAATCGAACGGCTTGATTTGAGATGGGGGAAAACATATAAGGAGATTTAAAAAAAAACACTGGATGGATTTTTATCATTTTATGATGGTTGTGTACAGGCACTGCCAACACACATTTCAGTACAATCAACTTGTAAAAGTGCATGTACCATTTTATGACCCCTTTAAATAAGCGCATTTAGTTTCATATTTGTTATAATGTTATTTTTTTCCATTTATGTTGATTATGAAAAGTATACGCAATATATCGAGAGACATGGAGTGGGACAGACAGACTTGTCGACAGACAAGATTTTGACCACTTCATTAAGTTATGTTTTGTAGAAAACCTTTCTTTAAAGTGAATTTCGTTTTGTATAAATTATATCTTAATTTTAAATAATAAAGTGCTAAGATTATCACAAATAAACAAAAGATTTTGATGCACGTCATTTATATTTATTCGTATATTCCACCCCATACTGCTAAAATTGGGAATCACTTTAAAACATGCAGACGCAGTTAAGACAATTTGATGTAGGCCTATTCCACTTAATACACAATAAAAGTACACACAGCTGTACTTAGCCCTATCGCCTAACGATTACAGCCCCATTGACTCCCTGTGCCGATGCATTGACGAAGTCAACAGTTGGATGTGTCAAAACTTTCTTCAATTAAACAAAGACAAAACTGAAGTTATTGCGTTTGGAAACAAAGATGAAGTTCTCAAAGTGAACGCATACCTTCACTCTAGGGGTCAAACAACTAAACATCAAGTCAGGAATCTTGGTGTGACACTAGAGTCAGACCTTAGTTTCAGTAGTCATGTCAAAGCAATAACTAAATCAGCATACTATCATCTGAAAAATATTGCAAGAATTAGATGCTTTGTTTCCAGACAAGACTTAGAGAAACTTGTGCATGCTTTCATCACCAGCAGGGTGGATTATTGTAATGGACTCCTCACTGGCCTTCCCAAAAAGACCATAAGACAGTTGCAGCTCATACAGAACGCTGCCGCCAGGATTCTGAGCAGAACCAGAAAATATGAACATATCACACCAGTCCTCAGGTCTTTACACTGGCTCCCAGTTAGATTTAGGATTGATTTTAAAGTATTATTACTGGTATATAAATCATTCAATGGCCTAGGACCTCAATACATTGCAGATATGCTCACTGAATATAAACCCAACAGATCACTCAGATCATTAGGATCATATCAGCTAGAAATACCAAGGGTTCATTCTAAACATGGTGAGTCTGCTTTTAGCTATTATGCCAGCCACAGCTGGAACCAGCTTCCAGAAGAGATCAGATGTGCTCCTACAGTGGTCACATTCAAATCCAGACTCAAAACACTTCTGTTTAGCTGTGCATTTACTGAATGAGCACTGTGCCGCTGTTCGTCCGACTGTTTGTACTGTACTGTATTTTACTCTATTTTTCTAAACTGTTTTAAATATTCTTATTTCTTTTAATTATTTTAATTTCTCCTATGTCAGCAGGGCATTTAGCCCGAAACTGTAAATGCCCACTCAGAAGGTGATAATGTGAAAGTGATTAATGTGGGTTTGAAAGTAGAACAGTATTTAAATGACGATATTAAAGTTTTCGTCTGAGAAAGAATGTGAACGCAGTGCTAAAGTGCTAAAGAAAGTGAAAAGAACGTGTGAGTAAATGAGGGAGAAAAGAAAGTTAAAGGAAAGTTGATAGATGGAAGTCGTAAGAAGATTGAAGGTTAAAAGAAGGTTGAAAGATTTAAGTCTTAAGGGAATCCTTTGAAAGAAAGATCTATAATAAATATTCTTTTTTATTTTTTAAAAGTACTGTATTTTATTTTATTTTTCTAAACTGTTTTAATTATTCTTATTTCTTTTCATTATTTTAATTTCTTCTATGTAAAGCACTTTGAATTGCCATTGTGTATGAAATGTGCTATATAAATAAACTTGCCTTGCCTTGCCTTGCCTACCCTTATTTCTGAAGGCATTATTGTCTTGCGAGATCAATGCGATGTTTTGGCTGTCGTGGACGCTCATTTTAATAATGCAAATGAGGGGCACGTTGATTGGTTGAAGGAAGGAGGGGGGTTGACACGCAGGTAACTTCAGGATCATTACAAACTGACATCATGGCGCAAGTGGTGAATGAACCCGACTCGGCCGCGACCTACGGGATTCAACCCTACATGTTTGAGCCGGACTCTGAACCAGAGCTGGAAAGGGAAGATGTAGAGTTGTTGGATGGACGTCTACATCAAGATGTCTCTGAATGGTAAAGACAGTCATTTTGACTGAGACATACATTAACATCGGTAACGAGCTAAAACGTTTGTTGCTATTTTCTCCCACATAGGTTTACCTTTTATTTAATGTCGATTACATTAACGGAGATGTAGTCTACTTATTTTATCAGCTTACAGTGGTTATTGAGATGAGACGTTTACTATCATGATGGCACCTTTTCCCAAACGGAGCTTCGAGGCCAACTTCGCCTGATATTGCCCCAAATTTGTAAATGATTGAGGTGTAAAATGTTTAGCGCACACACATAACGATACGCCAGTTGAAAGGGTTGTTGGGACAGCGTCATTAAAAAGGAATTTCGGTTTCTCCATCTTTCTCGACTGAACTGAATATGAGGGGGAGAGGGGAAGGGCAGGCTTCCTGCTGCGGTGTCCATATATGGTATATCCTACTACCTCATGACGTCAAGAGGGAGCTGAAATCAAAATCTCGTATTTGAGTGCGCGTGCACTTCCCGGGGGCGCTATGGCGTGTGGTGAAGAGTAGACGTGTCCTCCACTAGCTCCGAGGGAAATTGACTTTTATATATATTTTTTTTTGTACCTTTCTTTAATTTATCTCTTTGTGATTGCTTTTACGGTAGTTAGAAGACAATCTACATTACTTATTTCAACTTGGGCATTGCAAGATGTACAATACTCGACAGAAACAGGACACCCAAAAAGGAGGCCGCAAAACACCGCCTCCTCCTGACTCTGAAACACCGGACCAAGAGAGCAGTGCTGCTAGCACTTTGGACGCTAGGATACAAGCTATGATGAACGCGCTAAAGAATGATATTTTCTCTAAAATGGATACTGTTGCTGTTGGACTGCATTCTGAGATCTCGTCTGTTAGAGGGGAATTGAAAGCCTCTATTGAACCACTTCAGCGGTTAGTGGACTCTCATGAAACGGCAGTGCGGGATCTTGAGCAGGCCGCTAACGACCATAGCTCCCGTATAAGCGAACTTGAGGCTACTGTTAGCAAGTTATCCGCTCAGGTGAATCGTCTGGATGATAAGTGCGAGGACTTGGAAAGTAGATCTCGAAGAAATAATATTCGGGTGATTGGTGTACCGGAGGGAGTGGAAGGACCGCGTCCTACGGATTTTATTGCAGTCTTGCTACAGGATCTACTAGGACTGGAAGAAAAACCACTACTTGATCGTGCTCACCGCTCTCTGCGGAACGAACCAGCGGCTGGGACCCAACCTCGAGCTTTTATCGTGCGGGTGCATTTTTTCCATGCTCGTAACGAGATTCTACGGCGAGCAGGCGAATCTTCCCCACTCCTTTACAAGGACAAACGGATCTCTGTGTTCCCAGACTTTACATCCTCTGTCGCTAAGAAACGTTCTGCCTTTTCTGCGGTAAAACGCAGTTTGCGCTCCTTTCCGGAGGTAAAGTATGGGCTTCTATACCCCGCCACACTTAAGATCACTATGCCGGATGGCACTTCGCGGCGTTTTGAGGATCCCTCTTTGGCCAGTGACTTTGTTAAAAAGAACTGCAAGTAGTGTGATCATCTTGTTTTGATGCCAAGATCAGTCTAATGTCTGCAAGTAGATAACGTCACGTTAATTGTTTTGTTTGGTCTTCTATAAGTTACCCCGCCACATTTAAGATCACTATGCTGGATGGCACTTTGCGGCGGTTTGAAGACCCCTCTTTGGCCAGTGACCTTGTTAAAAAAACCATTATTTTGTCGGATGACACTTCGCGGCGGCCTGAAGACCCCTCTTTGGCCAGTGACTTTGTTAAAAGAACCATTATTTTGTCGGATGACACTTCGCGGCGGTTTGAAGACCCCTCTTTGTCCAGTGACTTTATTAAAAATAACTGTAAGTAGTATGGACATTCACGGTGCTAATGCCTACAGGTAGATTGTCTTTTCTTTTTGTATATTGGCCCTGGGTTATCTACAGTTGTTCGTGACACTTGTTTTTATATATATTTTTTATTTTTATTATTATTATTATTTTTTTGTATTTTTTTTGTATTTTTAATTTTTTTTGTATCAGTTGTTAATGCTTTAACAGTAAAAGCAATGTTGTTCTGGTCTCATTAGATGTTTTGGGCAATTCGTCTGGCTTAAGTTGGATTTTGTGACCTTTACAAACCCTGTAGGTACATTGGTTCAGTTTTCTTTTATTCATCTTTCTTAGTCAATTTCTCTCAGGTAGCACTATTCTTTTTAGCTTAGAGCTATTACGGAGCGTTTTGTGCCTTTAGTTAGGTTTGGGTTTGTGTGCATCTCATTTGGGGAGATGCTAACAATGGGGTGGTGTGGGGGGGTGGGTGGGCTTGTGTTTTATTTTTGTTGTTGTTGTCACGTGTTTTCTAGGTTTTATTGTATTGGTTTTTATTTTGTTTTACCAATTTATGCTGCTGTGGTGACGGTTTATTTGTCATTTTCATTGACATTCCTTTTCTGTCCTATTTTTGGTGGATGGCCCAATCAAGTTTAAACCTAAGTACTGATGGAGGTGATCTCAAGTTAGTGTCCTGGAACTGTAAAGGCCTGAACTCCCCTGTGAAACGTACGAAGGTATTAACTCATCTCAAAAACTTAGGAGCACAGATTGTTTACCTTCAAGAGACGCACTTAAAATCTACTCAATCTCAAATTAAAAGTAAGTGGGTTGGTCAATCTTATTTCTCATCATTTTATAGTAAGTCCAGGGGCGTTGCAATTTTATTTCATAAATCAATCCCTTTTGTCTGTTCTAAAGTGCTCTCTGATCCTAATGGTAGATATTTGATAGTTACAGGCAGCTTATATGGCACCCAACTAATTTTAGTTAATGTATATGCCCCAAACTGGGATGACGCTGAGTTCTTCAGGAAACTTTTTTCCGCTCTTCCGGATATGTCCTCCCACTTACTCATCTTAGGTGGGGACTTTAATTGTTGGTTGAACCCAAATCTGGACCGTTCCTCTAATAAATCTGTAACACTTTCAAAATCGGCTAAAGTTATAAAAGACTTTATGGAGAACTTTTCAATTTCAGATCCTTGGCGTTTCTTTAATCCTACAAGTAAAGCTTTTTCTTTTTTCTCTCCTGTGCATCGTACATTTACTCGGATTGATTATTTCTTATTGGATAATAGATTTCTTCCATGTCTCTCTTCTACCTCTTGCTCATATGAACCAATGGTTATCTCAGATCATTCTCCTGTCGTACTCAATATTAGGTTTAAAGGCTTGGTTCGCTCACGTTACCCTTGGCGTCTTAACACGTGTTTATTGTCAGATGAAAAATTTACTGATATGATTTCCAGACAAATTGATTTGTTTTTGAGTACTAATAAGACCTCTGATGTTTCTGCGTCTGTCTTATGGGAGACATTGAAAGCTTACATTAGAGGTCAAATTATTTCTTATGTGAATTATGATAGAAAGCTGAAGAGGAAGAGATTGGTCACTCTAACTAATCGTATTGCCCAATTGGATGCCGCGTATGTCACTTCTCCAACTCCTGAGTTGTATAAAGAACGCCTCACAGCTCAGTCAGAATTTAACACATTGGCCGCGGACCGTGCTGTTGAGCTGTTACTTAAGACTAGCAGTGCATACTTTGAACAAGGGGATAAAGCTGGTAGAATGTTGGCACATCAGTTGAGGCAGACTATCTCCTCTCACCAAATTCCAGAAATTGCCACATCTTCGGGCACTACGATAGACCCAGAAGAAATAAACGAAGAATTTAGAGCTTATTATGCCTCATTATATACATCAGAGACAAATGTGGGAAACTGTGATTTTGATGGCTTCTTCTCCAATTTGGAAATCCCTCAGGTTAATTTGGACATGGCAGATCAGTTAGAAATCCCAATAACTGCTCTAGAACTTTCCTGTGCTCTCAAAGCGATGCAGTCTGGCAAATGTCCAGGACCAGACGGCTTTCCTGTAGAGTTTTACAGATGCTTTCAAAATAAACTAGCCCCGGTTTTGATTGATATGTTTAATGAATCTTTTCTGGCTGCTAAACTTCCCCCTACACTTAATCAGGCTTCTATTTCTCTTATTTTGAAAAAGGACAAGGACCCTCTTATTTGCTCTTCGTATAGACCAATCAGTTTATTAAATGTTGACTTCAAAATTTTATCTAAAATGCTTGCTCTTCGTTTGGAAACTGTTCTTCCAGATATTATCTCTCCGGATCAAACTGGGTTTGTTAAAAATAGGCACTCCTTTTTTAATTTGAGAAGGCTCTTTAATACTATTTATAATCTTTCGTCAACACCCTTACCTCAAGCAATTATAGCATTAGACGCGGAGAAGGCCTTTGACCGTGTGGAATGGGCATACTTATTTTATACTTTGGAGAAATTCGGCTTTAAGGAAAATTTCATTTCTTGGGTGAAGCTTTTATACTCGTCCCCTTTGGCTTCAGTTAGAACAAATAATAATCAGTCTTCTTATTTTCCTCTTTATCGTTCAACGCGGCAAGGGTGTCCTTTAAGTCCTCTTTTATTCGCTGTGGCAATTGAGCCTCTTTCCATTGCGCTTCGTGGTGACCCGCATATTAAAGGTATTGTGAGTTGTGGGCAGGAACAGAGAGTGTCTCTATATGCTGATGATCTTCTTTTATTTATTACTGACTTCTCTGTGTCAGTTCCGGCGGCACTCTCTGTTCTTTGCTCATTTGGATCCATTTCTGGATACAAGTTAAATTTAAGTAAGAGTGAGCTTCTACCTCTTAATAAAGCAGCACATGAATATCCACTTCACACCCTGTCGTTTAAAGTTGCTCAACACAAGTTAAAATATCTTGGGATTCAGGTTACTGCTAAGTTCAAGGATCTTTATTGCGCTAATTTCACTACTCTTCTGTCTCAGGTACAAAGCAGTTTTAACCGTTGGTCAGTGTTGAACTTATCCCTAGCTGCTCGGATTAATAGTATTAAGATGAATGTTCTTCCCAGGTTTTTATATTTGTTTCAATGTATTCCGATTTTCCTTCCACAAATTTTCTTTCGTAAATTAGACGCCATTATTTCGGATTTTGTTTGGAATGGGAAGCCACCAAGATTGCGCAAACAGTATTTACAGAGCCCGAAGAAGCTAGGAGGTATGGCCTTACCCAACTTTAAGTTTTACTATTGGGCGGCTCATCTTAGAATAATTCAGTTTTGGCTGCATTCTGGTCCACAGTTATTGTCATCAGTTTGGTTGGGAATGGAACAATCTTCCTGTAAGCCTGTTTCACTCTCAGCTTTGGCTCATTCGCCTGTTAAGTCACCTATAAAAAGTTACACAAAAAATGTCATTATTAAGACAACTGTGAAGATTTGGAATCAGTTTAGACGTTCCTTTGGTCTTCAAACATATTCTATTTTGGCGCCAATAACAGCTAATTACTCCTTTCCTCCATCGTTAATTGATCGTGCATTTGAAGTTTGGTCCAATAAGGGTATTAAAACATTTAAGGATCTCTATATTGATAACACTTTCGCCTCATTTGAACAGTTGTCCCAAAAATTCTCCCTCTCAAAACAACACTTTTTTAGATACTTGCAGATCCGTAATTTTGTTTTTCATAGGTTCCCCCAGTTTCCTTCTATACCCTCTGACACACCCCTTGATATTTTTTTAAAACCAGCTCCTGCTTTGAAGGGTATGATCTCATTCATTTATGCCCAGATTCACTCACTCAGATTGGTTTCTTTGTCGTCAATTAAAGCGCTATGGGAGGAAGATCTGGGGATTGCGTTCACTGACGATATGTGGGGGAATGTTCTCGACAAAGTGCACCGCTCTTCAATTTGTGCCAGACATGGACTCATCCAATGTAAAATTGTACACCGTACTCATCTGACTAAGACCAGGCTCTTTAAGATGTTTAGTAATATTGACCCGACTTGTGACCGATGTCACCAGGCAGCAGCAACACATATACATATGTTTTGGTCTTGCCCAGTCCTAACAACTTATTGGCAAAATATTTTTGATTCCTTGAGTGAGGTCACAGGGAAGAGATTAGTGCCTGATGCGGTCACTGCACTTTTCGGGGTAACTCCGGTTACAATATCATTGTCTGCGGAACTCAAGATGTTCATAGCCTTTGTTAGTTTGTTAGCGAGGCGCTTGATACTTTTGAAGTGGAAGTCTCCTACACCTCCATCGTACTTTCATTGGATTAGGGATGTCCTTTACTTCGCCAAACTAGAAAAAATTAGACATTTGTTAAGGGGCTCCCAGGCTAAATTCTCAAAGACGTGGGATCCCTTTTTTGAATATGTGGGGAAGTTGACCTTCCCAGATAATCCTGAATAAATTTAGTGTCCCGCGTCTTTGCTGCAAACGATTGGGCAGTAGTCCTCGGATCGTTACTCACAGCTAATAATTAATGTGTTTTTTTATTTTATTTTATTTTATTTTTTTATTTTTTTATTTTTTTATTTTTTTATTTTTTTTATTTTTTTTTATTTTTTTATTTTATTATTATTATTATTATTATTATCATATATATATATATTTCATTTTTTTAGGATGTTATGTTTCTGTATTCTATATGTGTAGAGGGATTTTGTTTGTTCTTGTTTCATGTTTAAAATTGAATAAAGAGATTTGAAAAAAAAAAAAAAAAAAAATATCGGCTTCCCGGCCAGTGTATAATCGTTAGTCGATCATAACATACATTGATTCTCGTGGAAAAGTGAAAATTGCAGGTTATGACTCCTTTAATAAACTAAGCTGAAAGCCAGTGCACCATAACTGTTGTAAAAAATAATGGTTTTAAGCTTCTGTCTCTGTGTGTGTGTGTGTGTGTGTGAGAGTGCGTGTCAGCAAATTCGAGGGAAGTCTATGTTGCCGTATAAGCTAGAAAGAAGTACAAAATTGTTCGTGCGTATTTTATATAACAGGCAGGTGAAAGACTGCACAGAGAGAATATAAAAAATAAGCTATAGCCTATATCACAACAAATTATAATATTGTTGTGATAGTTGAAAGTTATCGTTCAAGTAAGTGGAGTTCGCGTCACGTGATGTTCGTTTTTTCTGAAAATGACGTATTTGGGGTTGCATGGGCGCCTCCGTAGATTCGTAATCAGTGGCTCTCGAAAGTGGGCGTCAAGTTTTGAGCCAGGTGGGACAGAAGATTGGTTGAAACGACTGACGTCAACGCGGTGGCGAAAAGGCAACCTATGGGATGACGAGGAGTCAGCAGTTGAAAATATTTGAATGCGTTTAGGAGTTTTCTCGCAGTGGATCTGACACCTGTGAGATCAGAGATGGATATCGCGGGATTCACGATCGTGCACAATGTTGCTAATAAACTGGATGGAATTCAAGTTCTGTTGCTTTTATATGAAAATAAATATGTGATGCGATCTGGGAAAACCCGTCGGATGTCGCGCTGGGCCGTTTTCAGTAAATTCCAAAATAGTTTGAATGTCAGTTTTTTTGTCCAATTTTTTTTTTCATTAAATTATTATTCTATAACATCTTTTCTCTTATCTCTGAAAATATCTTGGCAAAATTCCCTTGTTTAGTACAGAAAAACAGCGATTTATAGTGTCAAGCTGAAAATACTCTCTTTCTCTAATGCATTCTATGCGACCATTTTCTCTAACGCCCGGCAGAGGTGAAAAAAAAAAAAAAACAATCGCTGTATATCCCATACACCTGTCCGTCTCTTAACACTACAGTGAATGTGTATATTGCGCATTTCGCGCCAATCCTGTTTAAACTATAACGTCACGCAGTTTTATAACAATCGCGAGATGGACAAGAAGCGTCTCGACAGTGACAGTTAATTAAACCCGTTTTTCTCAAAATTCCATTCCAGAAAATCATAGCGATCGGCCGACTTCAGATAAACATAACTTTTGCTACCAACAAGCTATGATAAAAATAAAAGCAGATTTGGAAAGGGCCTAATACCAGCTTCCATGTGATATCAAAATCTGTAATAGGTAAAATTTCACCATGTGGTGGGTTTTCCCGGATCGCATCACATATAATCAACAAGACACCCAAAGTAGCATATTTATTTAATTCCATTCAAAATACATGTTTATCTATTTTTTTGTCTTTAATACAGACATATGTGGGGGTTTTTTTATTTTAATTTATAAAAATGCATAACCCATAGAGATCGCACTGTCAGAGAGTTTGGGAATATTCACACATAACGTAGGCTATACACATAAAACATGATAACAGAGTTTTAAAATCAAACATTTTAAAAGAGAACAATACATCACGGTTGTTTAAACCAATGAACATTAAGCTGTGTCGTCAGTAAGTCGTTTCCCATCATGCTTTTGATCAGCGCAGTAGGTGGAGAGCAACTGCGCGCGACTGCAGAATCCGACACGTGCGTCTTGCGCTCGCGAGAGTTTTTTGACATACGTCAGCATGACATCAGAGCAAGGCAGACCGCTCTCGGACACATTTCTAACCGGCATGCATCTCGCGCTGATCACCGGTGATCGGTTCTGCGCAGATTTTGCTCATCTCAAACAAGCCTATTTTGTTCGTCGCTTGGTGTGGACAAGTGTTCGGTTTTATCAGGTATGTCCCTTTATTGTCAAAGTAAACACAAGATTGTTAAAATGGAATAGTGTTATGTTTTGTAGGTTAAGAGCGAAGGTATTTAATGGGAGATTCAGTATTTGGAAAGAAAGAAAAATAACCGTGTAATACTAAAAGTGTGAAAAAGCGTTTCGACAAGCGTTGTTGTGTTGTGGGAGAAGACGATGTATGTAAGTGATGTAAGGGAACTGTATTGGTTTCATTGAACGTACTATTTGGAGATAAAATGCGTACGTATGTGTAAGGCCTTTTGGAGTGCATGAAACTGTAAGGCGTGGGACCGAATTGCAGGGATTGGGAACATGGTAAAACTGATGTTTTGTGTGTGTGTGTGTGTGTGTGTGTGTGTGTGTGTGTGTGTGTGTGTGTGTGTGTGTGTGTGTGTGTGTGTGTGTGTGTGTGTGTGTGTGTGTTCAACTGAAAAATGGCAAGTCCGAAGCGAGCATACCATGAGGTGGAGGGGTACGTGCATGAAGTGTCGCCGGTGGTGCAGGCCAAGTCGGGCAATGCGCGCTATTTTACTGCTTTACTTCAGGAGGCTGACAAAAACAGTCGTGTTGTTGTGTTCGACGTGCAGAAACACAACTGTTTGCAGTGTTAAAGATGGGCAAAGACAAATATTTTTATGCTACCTCTTGGTCTATTTTAAATTAACTTTGTAGGTAGACTGTCTGCTGGAATGTCAAAATATGTTCATTGTTCAAAAATATTTAAATTGTAGCTTTGTAAGTGATGTTTCTTTGAAAACCAAACCAACACTTAAAAAGAATTGTATGCAGAGATGCATATATTGCAGGATGAAATGTAGTCTGTGCAAAAGCAACATGGCAGTGAGTAGCATGAAGATGTATATAAGGGTTTTTATGTGATTTTTATTTTTAAGCAGTACTCAAGTTGTACATGTATAAATGGACATCACGAAGTCATTCAGCGGTTATTACATGTAGAACGTTTAAATTTTAATATTGGATGTGTAGAAATGAAGTAAATTGAAATGTTAGGAACTAAGAAGAGTGTTTAAGGGAACTGTTGTTGTGTATAGTAAATGGAAGAGCAATGTGAAGCGGGAATGCAGGTTGTATTGTGTGTGAAATGCAAAAACTGAATGAAGATGTTTTGTGTGTTTTGCAGGACTCCAATGAAGCTCAGTGGTGTAGGGTTTTCACCCTCAAAGCAGATAAAGAACACCAACGACATACTTGTCAACAGCAAGTCAAAGGCGTCGATCGTTCGGCACTTGGCCTTTGCATTTGAGGACAAACTGATTCCAAGCAGCACAGTCAGGGTGCTCAGTGACATCAAAGATTTGCGAGAGTTTCAGAGGGTAAGTGTAAAACATTTGTTTTCAAACTTCCAAAAAATGTGTTTGTGTGGAACACAAATTAAGTTGCTGACGAAATCAATGGACAAACAGAAAGCTCTTACATTTTTGATTGAAATATGTTCATGAATGTTGTAACAGTAGATGAAGGGATAATGGGTATGGAATGACACAATGTTTGTTTTTGGGTTAACTACCTCTTTAAAGGAATATAACCAAAAAATTAAATTCTGGCATCACTGACTCACCCTCTTTCTTCAGCTAAACGCAAAATAAGATATTTTGAATATTGTCGACAACCAGACAGTTTGTGCACAACACTGACTTCCATTTTAGGGAAAAAATACTATGGAAGTCAATGGGGTCCATCAAGTCTTTGCTTAATCAGAATCTTCAACATATTTCATTTTGTATTCAGCAGAAAACCTATTACATACAGGTTTGTCATTTACTCACCCTCAAATTATTTCAATTATAATGTTTGGGTGAGCTATACTATTCCTTTAAAGAACTGTATAGTAAATTATTAAAATAGGGTGCCGAGAGAAACGGGGGATGTGGAAAAAGTTGTAAACTTCAAAAGGTGCTGCACTTAAAAAAATAAATAAAATAGTGGAATCATGTAGGCATAAGAGAAAAGGTGTGTAGGCCATTAATGAGATTACAGATATTATAAGCGTCTAATTGGAGACAAACATTACATGTTATGTTACTATGAATGTACATAAAGTAGTGTCCCAACAGTGATTATTTGTACGTTTATTTTTGTAGGTCACGGTCAACATCAAGATGATACATGCTTTGGAGGAGAAGGAGACCGTTGTCCGGGGGCAAAGGGTACGACGAAAGAGTGTCGTAGTTGCGGATGCCAATGACTTGCTGTTGCTCACTCTCTGGGGGCAGCATGACCTGGTGCAAGGCTCCTGGTACAGACTGGACAACGTGTCTGTGAGACAGTTCAAAGGAATGGCCACGCTGAACACCACCGTGCAGACGACCATCAGCCAGATAGAAGATTGTGGTGCAGCTAAAAAATTCACAGACACTGACCTGCAGACAGTGGTGGGAGAAATAGTGGACGCAGAAGTGAAGGTGGAGCACTTTTGCCCTAAACACCACTTGTTACAAACAATAAATGCAAGTACTTTGATGACTCGCTGCAACGAATGCCAAGCATTTTGCAAAACAACCAAAACAAAAGTTGAGTTTCAAGGCCATGTCAGCATTATGGTCAAATCTGCACTGCAAAAGATTCATCTAGATCAGGGGACGGCAACTGGCGGCCCGCGGGCCAAAACTGGCCCGCCAGCAATATTTTCTGGCCCGCCGGATTATTTTGGTAGTCCTAAATGCTGCACAAAACTCTTCCACTACTTGAGAAAAGCCGTAGTCGCGCGGCGATTTCACCGCCGCATACTGTGTGAAACACCCATAGGGAATCATGCGGCGCGGGATTACATTTTAAAGTATAACTGGCGTTCACACCGGACGCGAATAGCGCGTCAAATTCGCGCCTGCCGCGTCTAGTTATAGGTAGACTGGGTACAGTTGAGACATAGGTACAGTTGAGACACCTTTAATAACTTGCGTTCGCAGCAAGCACAAGTTGTGATTTTTGCTGTGCACATGCGTATTAGTGTCCTCTTTGTTTGTGGGAAATTTGAACAGTGGACGCATCTCCGATCCGAAAATATCGGGTAAAGTTTTTTTTCTAAAGTAGGACGTTCACTTCACCATGCACTCTCCACAATGAATAGCTTATTATCCCTATATGACTGTTAAACATAACTGGTATCACCACAAACTTTATTCTGTGCCCTAAAAACTGGCATATTTCATGGTATTGTGTCATGCAAGGTAATTGCAAAATCTAGAGAAATGTGCGAGGTGGCCAGCGGGGTATAGTTGAGACACACGTGTACCAACCCCCGATAGAGCTCTATTAGGAAACACACTGTTTAATTGTTCAGTGTTATGATAACAGGTTAAAGGTCGTAATTAGCCAGCATAGGACGCAAATGAAAATAAAATTTGATATTTGTGATATTTAAACTGTGTATTATTAATAAATATTGTTTAATATCTTGTTCCTGCTTTATAAATTTTAACCAGTGCTAATTTAAATAAAATGAATGAATATAAATGGTTGAATAAACAAAAATGTTGCCCAATTGTTATTTTCTTTATTTTTTATATTTACAATGAATGGTAAGTTATCTTTACATCATTAAAAATGGGTGTCTCAACTGTACCATGCACTGTCTCAACTGTACCACATATGGGTACAGTTGAGACAAGGTTGAGACAAAAAGCACCTTATTTTTATTAGGTAATTGTGGAAAATATAAACTACTTGTGGGTATTATTGATTGATAATATCTTTGTCTACAAGCTAATGAAATGTCATGTGGCATGCCATGTGGAAATTCACTTCTTTTCAGTATCTATTTTTTGTGTGAAAAATCAAAACGCAAAAAGTGTCTCAACTGTACCCAGTCTACCCTACGCTTGACCACTTTGTGTCCGTTCGCGCGTCAAAAGACGTTAGCGGTCAGAACTCTGGTGTAGCCTACTTTGGACGGAGCGGGCGGTCTGACTGACAATAGCCCACTCGCACTCCCGACATCTTTTGACAGCGTATCCGCACTTAATTCTGACCACCTGTACACCTAGCTCTGAGGAGCTGTTTGGTACTGAAACCATTGTCAGTCAACAACATTCTTTTTTTGCAAGGATGTTTGAAATAGTTCGGCAGAAAATAGCCTACTTCATTTCGTCAGTAGGGCAATATGATTTTCGTTTATGTTGCTTAGAAATTTGAGTGATAGGCTTTGTCCTATTTAATTTGTTATTTATATTTCTTTCTTTTTTTCTGTGGCATTTTTTTTCTCTGCTGACAGTACAATGTTAAAATAGCCTACTATTTATATTGACACGAACACAATTTTTGTATAGCATTTATAATTATTATAGGCTACTTAATCTCCTTCTTTCCGTTAGAGACATTTGAATGTGAGATTATGGAAACGAGATCTAAATTTTGTAGACCCGTCAGGTCGGGAAATAAAGCGGGGGTAACACCGAGTATATTTTAAGCGGTTGCTGAATAGAACCTTGTGGGAGCGGGACGGAAAAAAAAACAGTCCCGCGCAGACCTCCTTAAACCTTAGGTGTGTATGTGTGTGTCCCGAATAAATAATAATAAAAAAAAAGGAATAAAGTTCAAAAGTCGGACTGTACGGAATGAGGCATGATTGCTATTCACACCTTTATTAAAATGGCTGTAATCTGTTACCACAATAGTACTTGATCTGTTTAAAATGATTTCCTTGATATATGCATAAATTAAAAATTAAAATTAAAATTTGTCTAATACATTTTTTCTATTTTTGATCTGAGCACAATCAGAAAATCAGAAAACCCGTCCTTATTCGTTTTTTTTTTTCTTTTTAATTTCAGTTCAGGAAATAAATAATGGAAAAACAAGTCGTTTTTCATCTTTTTATTTTTGGTTTTAATAAAAAATAAAATAAAAATAAAAAGATTGAATGAATGATCCACGGACGGTGACGGACACATCATATTCCACAATTATAGGCCTATATAAGAGTATTTAATTTGTGTCCATAGGCCTACTCCTAGCCCGCCATCTACTGGCTAAAAAAAATATTGGCCCGCGGCCAAAGTTACTTGCCGACCCCTGATCTAGATGATGTGCAGATTCACGATTTACTAAGATTGGAGGCAGGTGAATCGGTCGATTCCCACAGTCTGGTTGCAGACATTCTTGTGCACGACGAAATGTGCATCCAAACATGGAGAGAGTTTGTTGTTAAAGTCTCCTTTACTGACAAAAGTGCCAGCAGCAGTTCAGGACTGTCTGTAGCAGTGGAAGACACGGCACACAAAACGACACCAGTGGAAGACACGCCACAAAAAACAACAGAAGATTCTGCCATTGAGTTACAGGGAGAAGACGCTGCAGACCTGGACGCTTTGTTTGAAGGACTATAAAGGACCACTTGCTGCACCACTGACAAGGTGCTGTTGAACTGTAACAGTGCCCTTGATACTTCTCATCTGTTACAAGTGTCCATTGCTCTGTTTTTATTTTTTTTATTTTGTGATTTGCCTTTTCAATAACTTCTGTCTGTTCAACCATGCAATCACACAGCACTGTGTGGCTTGATTGTTTTAAATAAGAAATTGTGTTGCAGGGAAACTAAAATTGTTGCCATACTTTATTTATTTTTAAATTGTTGTATTTTAAAATATTTCAATCAAAGCAGACCTCAATCTGTTAACTGTACAACAGCAATATAATGTACAGCAAAGCTGAGAAAACTAACAAGAGATTTGTCAAATGTCTGCAATAAAAATGTGTGCATTCAGCAAATGTTGAGTTTATTTTTTTCTACTCATTTTGTATATGTTTCAGGTTTTACAAACAAAAGTAAATAACAGCTTATGGCAAGTATATTGTGTATAATAATTTTGCTGCTGATAATTCTAGATGTAAAATGAGGCAGAAAATGCTCGCTGCAGATGTTGAAGGATAATTTTTGGGTAAAAAATGCTTAGTAAAGATACCTTAATGATTTAGTACAGTTAAAACCTATTATAAGAAAGACCTAATGCATGATCATCTTCGTGTAGCATATAGAAAAAGCGAAATGGCAATAAACAAATGTTACAAGGTGTTAACTAGATGCAAAAGTTTGTTAATAATAATGAATTATAAAAAAAAACTTGATTTCAAGACTTCAGATGTAATAGTGGGTTTTGCAAATATTTAGGCATGGTCAATATTGATAAATCTTGTGTAGTGTTTTAAAGAATAAAATAGATATTGTATCTAAAAAAAAGGTGGAAGTAGTCACTTGTGACAAGTGCACTTGTGAGTATTTCTGCATTGATTTGGATCATATAATGTACATATCATAATGTTCAAAACCAGTGCAGTGCAATTCTCTGGACTCTCTAGATCAATAATTATCAGAAAAAGTATAACTTCTTCATTTGGATGGCTATAATAGGGTCAGTTCAATATGTAGTCTTGACCAAGTGTCCCAAAAGCAAACATGTTAAAAACCTACTTTTGCGAACTACTCCTAGGTTTTTCGCCTGATCGGAACCAGACCAGTCTAGGACAGTTCTCTGGACTCTCTAGATCAATAATTATCAAAAAAAAAAGTTGAACTTTTGCATTTTTCGCATGGGCATAATTGGGTCAAAGAAAATGGGCGTGGCAAAATGCACTCAAAAGCCTATAAATCCTAAACAAAAACTCAGAACTTCACGAAAATTGGTGGGCATATGTGCCATAATATTCTAAACAAGCATGCAAAATTTCATGTAGATCGGACCATAGGTGGCGCTATAACTGTTAAAAAGCTTTGAAAACCATATATTTCCTATAGTAAATTGCCTGTATTGGCTGTAAATGGACTTTTCCATCTATTATTTCAGTGGTTAAAAGCTTTCTAAATAAAACTTAACCCTCTGAGGTCGGCAAACGCGCCGGTGCGTTTTGCTGGATTTTCTCCACATTGTAGCACTATAAACTTAAATTACTCCGTCATTTATGGTCATACAGAAAAAAGAAATATAAAAAAAGAATCTGTGATATTTCTACTTTTGTATGTGTCCACTTACAATCAAATCAAAACATTGTGCTTTTGTAAAATAAAGAAAATAAACAGGGTGTGCGTTCTGCCTCTCCGTCGCGGTGAACTTTTTTTTCTTGAGCACGTCTATAAACTGAAACAAAACTCAGCGAATACTTCTCACACATTTATGAGCCATACACCTTTATAAACATTTAAGTGTGTACTTTTAAATGATCGGATTCAAACTGAAAACAAATATTCTCTGTTTAAGTAATTTGTATAAAACCAACAAGATGTCCAGCTTCTCAAACGCTACCTAATTATTTTTTATTTGACCACGCACGCAAAAGATATTCACATGCAAATCTCCACATGGGACGCGAACGCCCTCGTTACCTCAAACACAAAACACCAAAACACTTCACAAGTCTCTGCTTTTCATCGAGTTTGGAAGACGCGCCGTGAGCTTACGTTGGATTTACATCAGAAGAAGAAGAACGCGATTTGAAGACAAGAAAGATGTAAGGTAAGAAATTCTTACATATTAGTTTGTTATTGTTGCATAAATTTCACATTGCAGTTGAACTGTTGCTAGATATATGGTGAATATTATAATATTTAGACCGGTGTTTACTGTTACTGTGTTTGTGGATATCTGCTCAAACGTAGATATGTATATGGTAACCATAATGTTTCATATTTGAGCGCGAGCGCGTTTGAATGTATCATATTTTGGATCGCGATCGCGTTTGAAAAGCAAAATGCACCAAACGGCTTCATGTTTTTACTATTAGGCTATCTCATTTCATATCATCATAACGAATGGAAACATTTGAAGTAACATGATAATCAATATATTTTTCTCTAGCTTAGTTGTTACTGAAATCTTTTGGAAGATTTATAGGCTGCTATATGTTATTGTTATTATTATTTTATCCAGCACTGTGCATAGCCTATGCCTACAAGGCACAACAAACCTGGTTCTCTTACGAGAGGTCTCTTACGCTAGGGGAAAACCTCTTTTCCTCGAGATATTGAAGGCAAAAATTATCCTTAATTTTGCAATAATGTAAAACGCATTGCAGCAGCATGCAGACATGGGCGAGACAGCTCGCGCGCCCATTGGCTGCTCTGCGGCAACTGCACCAGCCTATCGATAGAGGCTCCTCATGACGTCAGAACCAATGAGGGCGCTTCGCGCCCAATACGTCATGTCCCGCCGAAATCGGGTGGGGCCAGGGCTATAAATACGGCCCAGAGAGGCTGGTTTGGTCAGTTTTTTATCTCTTCAGCGGGCTCACGCATCGCTGGATCCTGAGAGGAAGCCGCGCCGTCTGATTACAAGCACCCAGCGGGATTACTCTGCATCTGAAGCTGCCGGTCGACAACTCGCCGCCTTCAGTCGCCGTTCCTGCTGACGCTTTCCGGCGTACATATCCTTTTCTCTGTTACTGTGTTTTGTGTATGTGTGTGTGTTCGCCGCCGCGACACACACTCTCATTGCACTAAAAGAGCCGGACGTCTTTTTCAAGACGCCCCTTTCCCCCCAACCCGCAAAGCTCGCCGGTGCGCCCGCTTGCCTTGCCTGCTTGGAGGATGATACCTGCTCTCCCTCTGTTCGAGCCGCGCAAACCGCGCCGTTCACAGGGGATGTCAGGAGCGGACGGTCACGGGGCTAGCTTTCTCTCTCCCTCTGTTCGAGCCGCGCAAAATGCGCCGTTCACAGGGGAGGCTGGAAGCGGACGGTCGGGGTTAGTTTTTCTTTACGTACAAGAAAGCTACCCTGCCTCTGCGCCCCATTCACGCGTCAATCATGACGCTCTTATATGCTCGTGCATCTGAAAGCCTTTGTGTTCCCCCCTGTGGCTCAGTGGCGGAATTTTTGGTTTTTCACACGAGAGACCGGGGTTCGAATCTCGGTCTGACGGCAGATTAATTATGCCTCCAATGCTTCGCTCTGTCAGTTCCCTGAAAGGCGACTGCAGATGTGCATTTTGCAGCCAACGAGCGCCTTGTACAACCCGCTCGCCTGCACCCAAACACCGTTTCTATGGTTCCCGTGCGTCACTGGCGAAAGGAGAAAAGAGCGTTAATGTCCCGCCGCGGCTGGGCCGAATTCTATTTCTCATACATTTCTCATTCCCCTCTGAAGTTCAGGCGACTGGAAATGTCATACTGCAGTGAGCGAGCCTGTTGTAATGCACGCACGCCTGCAGACAAACGCCAGCATGTTGACGCTCTGTTTCTATGGCAACTTCTCGCTCGTTCAGTTCCAGTAAATGCGACTGTTCCAGTGTATTCTGCAGTAAACAAGTCGGCGACACAGCCCGCTTGCCTGCTCACAAACGCCGCTTTACGGCTACCCAGATAAATCCCATAGAGTGTATTTCCTGGTGTTCCGGCCACGGCCGATGGTGTTATGAGTGTAGACGAAATGCCAACTGCCCAGTGCTCATTCCTACACAGGAACACAGCCCGTCGCACAGGGCTCGCGCACATGAAATCGACCCAGATCGATTGCGCATTAAATGTGGTAAATGTGCCCACTGCCCAGTGCCCACAAACACTACGTTCTGCATGTCTCAAGGTTTCTGCAAAACGAAACCAACATGCATTCGCTCTGCTCAGGCAGACAATGCTCTCAGTGTTGTAAATGTGCCCGCTATCCCACGCCCACATTCACACATAGACATGACAGGTCTTACGGGACTCGCCCAGCCCTCCCCCTCTCGGTTGACCACCGCAGAGGAGTCGAGCGCGGGCAATCTGCCCGCTGTTATCAGCGCGCCCCCTGCCTCAAATGTCATAAGCGCGACGCTTATGTTGCAGCACACTGAAGCCCCTCTGTCGCTGAGCGACCAGAGCGCGCTTCGCATTCAACCCCTAGCCATTCGTGCAAACGCATGGGCAAGGCTACCCGGGGTTTCGAAGTGGGTGCTAGACATTATAGAAAGAGGCTATTCGCTACAGTTCGGTCGACGCCCGCAACGCAGAGCGGCGCGAATCGATACTACGGTGAAAAAGGAAGTAGCACACCTACTTCGGGCCGAAATAGCGAAGTTACTGAGCAAAGGGGCTATAGAACCCCTATCACAAGCTCAGAGCGAAGGGGGCATGTACAGCAGATATTTTCTGGTACCCAAAAAAGACGGGGGTCTCAGACCCATTTTTAGATCTAAGACGACTAAACAAAGCACTTCTGAAACGACGGTTCAGAATGCTCACGACCAAGAAAATCCTCTCGCAAATTTGCCAAGGGGACTGGTTCATGTCGTTAGATCTGAAAGACGCTTATTTTCAAATACAAATAGCGTCACGTCACAGGCGAATTTTGAGATTCGCCTTCGAGGGCCAGGCAAATCAGTACACAGTCCTGCCATTTGGCCTATCCCTGGCACCTCGCGTATTCACGATGTGCATGGATGCAGCGCTCGCACCCCTCAGGCTCCGAGGCATACGAGTGCTGAATTATTTGGACGATTGGCTGGTTCTAGCTCGATCACAGTTGGAGCTCATAGAACACAGGACCATATTACTCGATCACCTCGAGAATTTAGGTCTCACAGTCAATTGGGCAAAGAGTTCACTGTCTCCCAGTCAGAAAATATATTTTCTGGGCACAGATCTGGACTCGCTGTCTATGACAGCACAGCTGTCGCCGCAGCGCAGACTAAGTATTCAGCGCATGACAGAGATTTTTCGCCACGGCGCTTATTTAGTCCCGTTCAAAAAGCTTCAAAGGATGCTGGGTCTCATGGCTTCAGCATCCTCAGTGCTTCAGCTGGGTCTGCTTCGCATGTGCCCGCTGCAGTATAGGTTGAAAGCGCGCGCCGCGCAGAGCTTGGACCTCCGGTCTCGCGCGCCTCAAGGTCGATCAGAAATGCGTCGCAGCTCTGAAACCTTGGACAGTGACCGACTGGTACCGGTCAGGTGTAAGCCTGGGGACTTCCTCGAGTGTGAAGGTGGTGTCTACGGACGCCTCAACCTCGGGATGGGGAGCGCTGCTCGAGGGCAGACCGTTATTTGGCCAGTGGTCAGAACGGGAAAAGCTTCTGCATATAAACTGCCTGGAAATGATGGCAGTCGACAACGCGCTGATGCGCTTTTGTCCTCAGATAAAAAGACACCACGTTTTGGTCCGTTCGGACAACATGTCAGTGGTGGCTTATATAAATCACCAAGGAGGTATCAGATCCAGAATCCTTCACAGGCTGACGGAACGCCTCCTGGTCTGGGCTCAGCACAATCTGCGCTCGCTCAGGGCAGCGCATGTGCCCGGCCATCTGAATGTGGGACCAGACAGACTGTCCAGAAACAATCTGCCGACAGGAGAATGGTCTTTACATCCACAGACAGTCAAAATGCTATGGAGGACATTTGGCAGAGCGGAAATAGACCTATTTGCGTCTCAAGAGAACGCTCATTGTCAGGAATTCTTCTCCAAGAGCAGGGATGCGCTGGCCCCGCTGCCCGCTCTATGCGTTTCCCCCTGTCACGCTCCTACCCCAGGTGTTAGAGCGAATCAGGGAGAGCGGATGCCCAGTGCTACTCGTCGCCCCATTTTGGACAAACCAAGTCTGGTTTCCAGTCCTGATGCAGCTGACGAGTACCGCCCCGTGGCCGATACCGGTGAGGAGGGATCTCCTCTCGCAGGCGAACGGCTCGATCTGGCATCCTCGCCCGGAGCTTTGGTCCCTACATGTGTGGGCCATCAACGGGTACCTGTTTACCTCCCAGCGGGAGTGTTAAACACGATCACGCAGGCTAGAGCTCCATCTACGAGGCGGCTCTATTCCTCAAAATGGTCTGTGTTCACTAGCTGGTGTACAGCGAGTGGCACTTCACCCTCACGCTGTGGGGTGCCGGAGGTTCTCTCCTTTTTACAAGAGCTTCTGGATAAGGGCAGAACCCCATCCACGCTCAAAGTTTATGTGGCGGCCATAGCAGCGTTCGCTGAACCACCGCTTGGCCAGTCATTAGGAAGGAACGATCTGGTCATTCGCTTCCTTAGAGGAGCTAAGAGGCTGAACCCTCCCAGACCACCCTCAGTTCCCGTTTGGGACCTTTCCACGGTTCTGGAAGCCATGAAAGGTGCCCCATTCGAGCCAATACTGTCAATAGACCTGAAACTCTTGTCTTTCAAAACAGTGTTTCTTCTGGCTCTCGCTTCAGTGAAGCGCATAGGGGATTTGCAAGCGCTCTCAGTGAGCGCAACGTGTATGGAGTTTGGGCCGAATGACTCGAGAGTCATACTCAAACCAAAGCACGGATATGTTCCTAAATCCCTCAACACACCGTTTAGGGCACAGGTTATCTCCCTGTCGGCCCTGCCGGTATCTGAAGAGGAAGGGGACGCAGTCTATCCAGATGGATAGTTGATGCTATAGCGCTAGCTTACACATCCAAGGGCCTGCAATGCCCGATAGGTGTCAAAGCGCACTCCACAAGAGGCATGGCCTCGTCGTGGGCTTGGTCCAGTGGGATTGCCTTGCAAGATATCTGTATGGCGGCAGGCTGGGCCTCCCCGTCTACATTTATAAGGTTTTATAACCTCGAGGTTCCCGCTTTGCAAGCTAGGTTGCTCTCGGTTTAATTTTTCAGTATTGCCCGCCCGATGCTATCGGCTCGGGATGCTGAAACTGCTAGAGCGTCGATCACTGATCGCCTATATACTTCTGTGGGCAATACGTTAGTCCCCCATATTTACCAGTCCAGGCTGAGTTCGCCCTGGCTGTGTGGAACACTTGATATAATATGCTCTTATCAGAGCTCAATGTTACAGGAATGATGCTATTCTAGCCCCTCTTCCCAGATTCTCTGTGAGTCCCTTGTGATTAAGCACTGTATGAGCCCCGGGCACCTGCCCTTGGGACGTTAGTGTTATGTCTCAAGCACGCACGGCGTTTTACATTGTGTTCCCCTAGCGTAAGATATTCTTACGCAAGTACGAGAGACCTCTCGTAAGAGAACGTACTCGGTTACTAACGTAACCTCGGTTCTCTCTAGAAGAGGGAACGAGTACTTGCGTATCTTGCCGTGCATGCGTCATGTTCTGATTCGCTTCAGCGATGAAAAAAACTGACCAAACCAGCCTCTCTGGGCCGTATTTATAGCCCTGGCCCCACCCGATTTCGGCGGGACATGACGTATTGGGCGCGAAGCGCCCTCATTGGTTCTGACGTCATGAGGAGCCTCTATCGATAGGCTGGTGCAGTTGCCGCAGAGCAGCCAATGGGCGCGCGAGCTGTCTCGCCCATGTCTGCATGCTGCTGCAATGCGTTTTACATTATTGCAAAATTAAGGATAATTTTTGGCTTCAATATCTCGAGGAAAAGAGGTTTTCCCCTAGCGTAAGATATTCTTACGCAAGTACTCGTTCCCTCTTCTAGAGAGAACCGAGGTTACGTTAGTAACCGAGTACGTTTTCATTATATTATATATTGTTGGAAACATTTGTGTGTGTGTATTCTGTGAATTTTAAAAAGCAATTTTAACCAGAAAAATCTAAAATGTATTCCCAAAATCGTGCAGGCCTTTCACTTGATATCAGTATGTTCACTTTTTTTTTCTTTCAGGGCCCAGATGCCACTGAGTCCTGCTGACTTCAACATTCACATGAGTCTCTGTACATGAACATGGTAAAGTGAAAATCAAACTTTTACATACATGCTGCTGATATATTATTGTAGCAGAGTTTGTGCTGAATACAGTGTAATCAGACTTTAGCCATGAAAATGTCACAAGTAACAGAAATAAGCACAAATGTCAGAGCATGTCAGAACACCTCCAGGGTCCAGAAAACAGCTCAGACCCCAGAGGGTTAATGTCTTAAATTCTTATGTGCTTAAAGGCCTTAAATGCTTGAACCCCGATAAATGCTGCTTGCAGCTTTAATTGATATTAAAATTATTGTATACTGAGAAGACTGAACATCATTTACTGATATTGTTGCTTTTATAACTTTATTAAATGCGCATCTGGAACAGAGAAAAATATATACCACTTAGCGCCTCTAGTGGACATTTCTCCCGAAATGTGCATGGAAACGTACCTGGAGGTACTTATTTCAGGTTCTCTTACGAGAGGTCTCTCGTACTTGCGTAAGATATCTTACGCTAGGGGAAAACCTCTTTTCCTCGAGATATTGAAGCCAAAAATTATCCTTAATTTTGCAATAATGTAAAACGCATTGCAGCAGCATGCAGACATGGGCGAGACAGCTCGCGCGCCCATTGGCTGCTCTGCGGCAACTGCACCAGCCTATCGATAGAGGCTCCTCATGACGTCAGAACCAATGAGGGCGCTTCGCGCCCATTACGTCATGTCCCGCCGAAATCAGGTGGGGCCAGGGCTATAAATACGGCCCAGAGAGGCTGGTTTGGTCAGTTTTTTATCTCTTCAGCGGGCTCACGCATCGCTGGATCCTGAGAGGAAGCCGCGCCGTCTGAGTCAAGCACCCAGCGGGATTAATCTGCATCTGAAGCTGCCGGTCGACAACTCGCCGCCTTCAGTCGCCGTTCCTGCTGACGCTTTCCGGCGTACATATCCTTTTCTCTGCCACTGTGTTTTGTGTATGTGTGTGTGTTCGCCGCCGCGACACACACTCTCATTGCACTAAAAGAGCCGGGCGTCTTTTTCAAGACGCCCCTTTCCCCCCCAACCCGCAAAGCTCGCCGGTGCGCCCGCTTGCCTTGCCTGCTTGGAGGATGATACCTGCTCTCCCTCTGTTCGAGCCGCGCAAACCGCGCCGTTCACAGGGGATGTCAGGAGCGGACGGTCACGGGGCTAGCTTTCTCTCTCCCTCTGTTCGAGTCGCGCAAAATGCGCCGTTCACAGGGGAGGCGGGAAGCGGACGGTCGGGGTTAGATTTTCTTTACGTACAAGAAAGCTACCCTGCCTCTGCGCCCCATTCACGCGTCAATCACCAGCGAAAGGAGAAAATAGTGTTTTAGTCCGAGCTGGACTGACCTCAATATTCTCACACATTTCTCAGTTCCCTGATCAGGCGACTGGAAATATAAATATTGCAGCGCCGGCAAGCAAACGCCGAAGAAAACGTGTTGACGCTCTTATATGCTCGTGCATCTGAAAGCCTTTGTGTTCCCCGCTGTGGCTCAGTGGCGGAATTTTTGGTTTTTCACACGAGAGACCGGGGTTCGAATCTCGGTCTAACGGCAGATTAATTATGCCTCCAATGCTTCGCTCTGTCAGTTCCCTGAAAGGCGACTGCAGATGTGCATTTTGCAGCCAACGAGCGCGTTGTACAACCCGCTCGCCTGCACCCAAACACCGTTTCTATGGTTCCCGTGCGTCACTGGCGAAAGGAGAAAAGAGTGTTAATGTCCCGCTGCGGCCGGGCCGAATTCTATTTCTCATTCCCCTCTGAAGTTCAGGCGACTGGAAATGTCATACTGCAGTGAGCGAGCCTGTTGTAATGCAGGCACGCCTGCAAACGAACGCCAGCATGTTGACGCTCTCTGTTTCTATGGCAACTTCTCGCTCGTTCAGTTCCAGAAAATGCGACTGTTCCAGTGTATTCTGCAGTAAACAAGTCGGCGACAGCCCGCTTGCCTGCACACAAACGCCGCTTTACGGCTACCCAGATAAATCCCATAGAGTGTATTTTCTGGTGTTCCGGCCACGGCCAATGGTGTTATGAGTGTAGACAAAATGCCCACTGCTTCCCCAGTGCTCATTCCTACACAGAAACACAGGTTTCTCTGATAATACTCGCGCTATATAAAAGCCTTTGTGTCTTCCCCTGTGGCCCAGTGGCAGATTCTCAGGTTTTCACGCGGGAGATCCGTGTTCGAGCCTGGGTCTAACGGCAAAAAAAAAAAAAAAAAAAAATTTTTTTTTTTGCCGTCAATGCTCGCTCTGTCAGTTCCCTGAAAAGGCGACTGCAGATGTGTATTTTTGCAGCCAACGAGCGCGTTGTACAACCCGCTCGCCTGCACCCAAGCACCGTTTCTATGGTTTCCGTGCGTCACTACCTCCATTCTCACACATTTCTCTGGAAATGTCAATATTGCAGTGGACGAGTCTATTGTAATACACGCACACCTGCAAACAAGCGCCAGCATGTTGACGCTCTCTGTTTCTATGGCAACTTCTCGCTCGTTCAGTTCCAGTAAATGCGACTGTTCCAGTGTATTCTGCAGTAAACAAGTCGGCGACACAGCCCACTTGCCTGCACACAAACGCCGCTTTACGGCTACCCAGATAAATCCCATAGAGTGTATTTTCTGGTGTTCCGGCCACGGCCGATGGTGTTATGAGTGTAGACAAAATGTCCACTGCCCAGTGCTCATTCCTACACAGAAACACAGCCCGTCGCACAGGGCTCGCGCACATGAAATCGACCCAGATCGATTGCGCATTAAATGTGGTAAATGTGCCCACTGCCCAGTGCCCACAAACACTACGTTCTGCATGTCTCAAGGTTTCTGTAAAACGAAACCAACATGCATTTTTGCTCTGCTCAGGCAGACAATACTCTCAGTGTTGTAAATGTGCCCGCTATCCCACGCCCACATTCACACATAGACATGACAGGTCTTACGGGACTCGCCCAGCCCTCCCCCTCTCGGTTGACCACCGCAGAGGAGTCGAGCGCGGGCAATCTGCCCGCTGTTATCAGCGCGCCCCCTGCCTCAAATGTCATAAACGCGACGCTTATGTTGCAGCACTCTGAAGCCCCTCTGTCGCTGAGCGACCAGAGCGCGCTTCGCATTCAACCCCTAGCCATTCGTGCAAACGCATGGGCAAGGCTACCCGGGGTTTCGAAGTGGGTGCTAGACATTATAGAAAGAGGCTATTCGCTACAGTTCGGTCGACGCCCGCAACGCAAAGCGGCGCGAATCGATACTACGGTGAAAAAGGAAGTAGCACACCTACTTCGGGCCGAAATAGCAAAGTTACTGAGCAAAGGGGCTATAGAACCCCTATCACAAGCTCAGAGCAAAGGGGGCATGTACAGCAGATATTTTCTGGTACCCCAAAAAAAAAAAAAAAAGACGGGGGTCTCAGACCCATTTTAGATCTAAGACGACTAAACAAAGCACTTCTGAAACGACGGTTCAGAAGGCTCACGACCAAGAAAATCCTCTCGCAAATTTGCCAAGGGGACTGGTTCATGTCGATAGATCTGAAAGACGCTTATTTTCAAATACAAATAGCGTCACGTCACAGGCGAATTTTGAGATTCGCCTTCGAGGGCCAGGCATATCAGTACACAGTCCTGCCATTCGGCCTATCCCTGGCACCTCGCGTATTCACGATGTGCATGGATGCAGCGCTCGCACCCCTCAGGCTCCGAGGCATACGAGTGCTGAATTATTTGGACGATTGGCTGGTTCTAGCTCGATCACAGTCGGAGCTCATAGAACACAGGACCATATTACTCGATCACCTCGAGAATTTAGGTCTCACAGTCAATTGGGCAAAGAGTTCACTGTCTCCCAGTCAGAAAATATCTTTTCTGGGCACAGATCTGGACTCGCTGTCTATGACAGCACAGCTGTCGCCGCAGCGCAGACTAAGTATTCAGCGCATGACAGAGATTTTTCGCCACGGCGCTTTAGCCCCGCTCAAAAAGTTTCAAAGGATGCTGGGTCTCATGGCTTCAGCATCCTCAGTGCTTCAGCTGGGTCTGCTTCGCATGCGCCCGCTGCAGTATTGGTTGAAAGCGCGCGCCGCGCAGAGCTTGGACCTCCGGTCTCGCGCGCCTCAAGGTCGATCAGAAATGCGTCGCAGCTCTGAAACCTTGGACAGTGACCGACTGGTACCAGTCAGGTGTAAGCCTGGGGACTTCCTCGAGTGTGAAGGTGGTGTCTACGGACGCCTCAACCTCGGGATGGGGAGCGCTGCTCGAGGGCAGACCGTTATTCGGCCAGTGGTCGGAACGGGAAAAGCTTCTGCATATAAACTGCCTGGAAATGATGGCAGTCGACAACGCGCTGAGGCGCTTTTGTCCCCAGATAAAAAGACACCACGTCTTGGTCCGTTCGGACAACATGTCAGTGGTGGCTTATATAAATCACCAAGGAGGTATCAGATACAGAATCCTTCACAGGCTGACGGAACGCCTCCTGGTCTGGGCTCAGCACAGTCTGCGCTCGCTCAGGGCAGCGCATGTGCCCGGCCATCTGAATGTGGGACCAGACAGACTGTCCAGAAACAATCTGCCGACAGGAGAATGGTCTTTACATCCACAGACAGTCAAAATGCTATGGCGGACATTTGGCAGAGCGGAAATAGACCTATTTGCGTCTCAAGAGAACGCTCATTGTCAGGAATTCTTCTCCAAGAGCAGGGATGCGCTGGCTCACGTCTGGCCCCACTGCCCGCTCTATGCGTTTCCCCCTGTCACGCTCCCACCCCAGGTGTTAGAGCGAATCAGGGAGAGCGGATGCCCAGTGCTACTCGTCGCCCCAGTTTGGACAAACCAAGTCTGGTTTCCAGTCCTGATGCAGCTGACGAGTACCGCCCCGTGGCCGATACCGGTGAGGAGGGATCTCCTCTCGCAGGCGAACGGCTCGATCTGGCATCCTCGCCCGGAGCTTTGGTCCCTACATGCGTGGGCCATCAACGGGTACCCGTTAACCTCCCAGCGGGAGTGTTAAACACGATCACGCAGGCTAGAGCTCCATCTACGAGGCGGCTCTATTCCTCAAATGGTCTGTGTTCACTAGCTGGTGTACAGCGAGTGGCACTTCACCCTCACGCTGTGGGGTGCCAGAGGTTCTCTCCTTTTTACAAGAGCTTCTGGATAAGGGCAGAACCCCATTCACGCTCAAAGTTTATGTGGCGGCCATAGCAGCGTTCGCTGAACCACCGCTTGGCCAGTCATTAGGAAGGAACGATCTGGTCATTCGCTTCCTTAGAGGAGCTAAGAGGCTGAACCCTCTCAGACCACCCTCAGTTCCCGTTTGGGACCTTTCCACGGTTCTGGAAGCCATGAAAGGTGCCCCATTCGAGCCAATACAGTCAATAGACCTGAAACTCTTGTCTTTCAAAACAGTGTTTCTTCTGGCTCTCGCTTCAGTGAAGCGCATAGGGGATTTGCAAGCGCTCTCAGTGAGAGCGACGTGTATGGAGTTTGGGCCGAATGACTCGAGAGACATACTCAAACCAAAGCACGGATATGTTCCTAAATCCCTCAATACACCGTTTAGGGCACAGGTGATCTCCCTGTCGGCCCTGCCGGTATCTGAAGAGGAAGGGGACGCAGGCTTCCTTTGCCCGGTCAGGGCGTTAAGGGCCTATGTGTCTCGCTCATCTGTTTTCAGACAGACAGACAGAGCAGCTCTTTTTTTTGTTCAGCGGACGTTCTAAGGGACTAGCTGCGTCAAAACAGAGTCTATCCAGATGGATAGTTGATGCTATAGCGCTAGCTTACACATCCAGGGGCCTGCAATGCCCGATAGGTGTCAAAGCGCACTCCACAAGAGGCATGGCCTCGTCGTGGGCTTGGTCCAGTGGGATTGCCTTGCAAGATATCTGTATGGCGGCAGGCTGGGCCTCCCCGTCTACATTTATAAGGTTTTATAACCTCGAGGTTCCCGCTTTGCAAGCTAGGTTGCTCTCGGTTTAATTTTTCAGTATTCCCCGCCCGATGCTATCGGCTCGGGATGCTGAAACTGCTAGAGCGTTGATCACGGATCGTCTGTATACTCCTGTGGGCAGTGCGTAAGTCCCCCATATTTACCAGTCCAGGCCGAGTTCGCCCTGGCTGTGTGGAACACTTGATATAACATGCTCTTATCAGAGCTCCATATTACAGGAATGATGCTATTCTAGCCCCTCTTCCCGGATTCTCTGTGAGTCCCTTGTGATTAGGCACTGTATGAGCCCCGGGCACCTGCCCTTGGGACTTTAGTGTTATGTCTCAAGCACGCACGGCGTTTTACATTGTGTTCCCCTAGCGTAAGATATCTTACGCAAGTACGAGAGACCTCTCGTAAGAGAACGTACTCGGTTACTAACGTAACCTCGGTTCTCTCTAGAAGAGGGAACGAGTACTTGCGTATCTTGCCGTGCATGCGTCATGTTCTGATTCGCTTCAGCGATGAAAAAACTGACCAAACCAGCCTCTCTGGGCCGTATTTATAGCCCTGGCCCCACCTGATTTCGGCGGGACATGACGTAATGGGCGCGAAGCGCCCTCATTGGTTCTGACGTCATGAGGAGCCTCTATCGATAGGCTGGTGCAGTTGCCGCAGAGCAGCCAATGGGCGCGCGAGCTGTCTCGCCCATGTCTGCATGCTGCTGCAATGCGTTTTACATTATTGCAAAATTAAGGATAATTTTTGGCTTCAATATCTCGAGGAAAAGAGGTTTTCCCCTAGCGTAAGATATCTTACGCAAGTACTCGTTCCCTCTTCTAGAGAGAACCGAGGTTACGTTAGTAACCGAGTACGTTTTATAGGCCCATAAAACCATAAACATTTGATCCAAATGAAACGCAATAATGGATTTCAATAATCAAGCAGAGAAATACTAAAGTCAGAGCTTTGATGAACTATTAGGTTAACTTTTGATCAGGGAGAAAAATCATCAACACTTCAACACATTAACATTTAAAACACTGACTTTATTTACATAAATCACAACATAAAAATATTAACATTTTAACATTTTAAAATATAAATAAAAAACATAAAGAAGAGAATTGAAGTGATGCAGTGATGAGTGACAGACAGTGATTGAGTTCAGACAGGGCTGCCAACTCTCACGCATTGAGCGTGAGACTCACGCAATTGACACTTTTCACACGCTCTCACGCCACACATCCATTTTCTCACGCACAGAAAAATTGCGGAGCAAAGAGGTACTTTTAATATTAAACTAATTCTCAGCTCTTAGATTCCGTCAATTTTATTACGAAATTTAGACAAAAATACGTTTGGCGCTTGTAAATGTGACGTGACAGATCGCTAAGCGCCTCAGTTCAAGTGCACGTGAACCGATCATCTGTTACTCTTTTATTTAAAGATGCAGTACAACTTACCGAAAGTATTCATAATATCGACCAATTAGTGTTTTTCAACCACGGAAAGAGGTCAATATATAACAGCAGGAGAACAATTATGTCACATAACGTTACATTTACCTCAGGAAAGCCATTTAATGACCATAGCATGTTAATTGAATAGAAAAAATAGCTAGAGATGAGATTTTGCTGAGCACTATATTACATATTTATTATATTTTTACTTATGTCATTAAATAATTGTTATTATAACAAAAACTGCATTATATTTATTTCATTTGTTATTTTTAACCTTTAATAATACCAGCAGATTGGGCCCTCTATGTTTACAGCATTAGGTGAGATTATTTTTTTTAATAAAATTTAAAATAAACATGTATCCAAATTAGTCAATATTGAATCAAAATCGGAATCAAATCATAAGAATGGAATTGAAATCTTGAAATTTTTGTCAAGCAATAATAAAAACTGTATCCTACAGTCATTGTACAATGTAAACATTGTAACATGTTGTCACTAAACTTCATAAAATTCTATTTAGTTACCAAATGTTTTGACAATCACAATTACACTTATTGTGATGCAATTTTTGTTTTTTACTTTTTGTTTTAATGAAAAATACACAAATTGTCACACAAAATCAAAAATCACATCATGTTTCTGTTCAGTATATTGTTTTTACTTCAGATATGGTGCGGATCTAAAATGGGTTTCACATTCCTGCTTCCTTTTTATTAACTCAACAGTCCAATGACCATCATTAAGTCAAATATTAACGAACCTCTGACTCTTTAAGTTTAGCTTCCAGGCAGGGGCGGACTGGGACCAAAAAGTGGCCCTGGACTTTCTGGCCCACAGTAGCCCACCACATCCCACATCATAACACATTGGCTCATTAATGTGCAGAATAATATTTAACACCACTTATAACATAAATAACGTAGCTGTCATGAAGAGGAACAAAAGTTTGATTGGTTTGGAACGACATGAGGGCGAGTAAATTATGAATTTATTTTTCAGGTTAACTGACCCTTTAAAATGAAAGGTTACAAAAGTGGGTTTTTGCAGAGATGAAATTGAAAAGTTCTTTTGAGAACCCAAAAAGCTTCTTCAGTGATCAGAACCATTATTTTCTTACTTTTAACAATCTAAAGGACCTTTTCTTGTAATGGAAAGATTCCATATTAATAAAGGCTGTTTATTGGCATTGATGCTTCCATGAAGAACATTTAACATTTATGAGTTTATGAAATTTGACCTGCTTTCAAATCTGAAATTTGAAAGCTTGAACAGCTTTCATTGACCTGACCTCTGACATCAGATCCAGTATGTAGAAGTGAGATTTATTCTGGTTCACACATTCTTTCCCGCCAGTTTTACAGATGTTAATGTTCATAATATCTTAATGTAGTTGCATTTAGCTTGTGCAATTAAAATAGTTTACGTTTTGTGACGATATACACGAGATTCGCTATAATCCTGCAAACACGGAACGTTCTCGAATATATGAACAAACGTTCGTTCAATGCATCATTCATGGAACATTTTTTTCTTGGATGTTTTACATTTTCTGAAACATTTTAGTTGGATGTTTGTTTAACGGTTTTTAAATGTTGCTACTTGTTTCAGAACCTTCAGAGAACATTTAAAAGTAACATTCCAATAGTTTCAGCAAAATCATCACATGGAATGTTCCTTTAAAGCAGGGGTCGGGAACCTTTTTTGACCAAAGAGCCGTTTTTTTATTTTTGGTTAATGCATTTTTCCAAAAGAGCCACAGTAAAAAAATTTAATTTATACTAATAATAAAAAAAATTTTTTTTAAATGTGTCGGGCAAGGCAGGGGGCTGCTGAGTAGCAGAGGGCACCTCGGGGGAAGACCCCTGGGACTTAACGGCCTCTTCCGCAGGGGCGCATTCCTCTTCGTCCGGGCCGAGAGAGGAGAGGAGCCTTTGGGCCACCTGCCCGATTCGGGCCGAGCCCAAGAAGGTCGACCTCCTGTTCAAAATACGGTACCGCCTGATGACCATCCGAAGCCTCTCGCTGAGGGTGTCGACCACCTGCATTCTCAGGAGCTCTTTTTGCTTGGTGCAGTCCGGCTTGTCACACTCCTCTTCCTCCATCTCCTCTGGGTCTCGGGGGTTCGATGAATCCTCTTCCAGAACCTGGTGCACCTCCAGGTCAAGAGTAGACACCATCGGGACGGCCGGGTCGGAGGCCCTCAGGGCAGTCAGCTTGGCCAGGCATGCCCTCCTCTTACAGTGGCGGAGCTCGTCGTCCTGTGACCCACCGAGATCTCGCTGTGGGTAGGGATGTGGCAGTCAAGCCGGTTGGAGAATTTTCCACATGCTGGAACTGGGCAGAGTCCTGCACGGGCGTTCACTCGCCCCGACTCCATGGCCAAGAGCAGCTTCCTCTCCTCTTGGTTCTTCATGCCATGGGTGAGAACCAGGTGCTGGCCGAGGCGGGCATACATGCGCACACACAGCGGGCATGTTTCAACGGGCATCTTGATACAGGACAACAGACAACGGGCTCACGGACTCAGTCGTTGGAGGTCTAGTGTGGACTGACTAGGTCGACTCACTGCATAAAGCCTCTTACTGTACACTTACCTGTAAACGGAGTGCAATCACGCATAAATATTCTCCTCTATTGGTTCTTTATTTGTTTTAAACAGCAGACGTAATATTAATTCGTCTCTGGTCATAATTTAGAGCATATTAACCGTTTTGCCGTGCTGCTTATTGATCACACAGTAAAAATGCCCCTCGCCGCGGCCAAAACCAGTCGTCTGTGGATGAGAATCCACAACAAGGACTGGTGGGACGTTGTCCTGCTTCACTTCACAGATGCGTAAGTGAAATGAGAATTTTAAAATGACGGGAAACGTATTAATATGACACTTTATTCAACAGGAAGAACAGCTCGTTCCGCACGTCATACGTCATTACGCTAGTTAACGTCATTGCACATGCGCAGTCCTTTCAGTTTAGGTTTTCAATCCGATCAAGTGTTTACATGTTCTCTCGATCGGATTACAAAAGGGATAAACCACCCCTTTCAATCCGATCGAAATTTCATTCGGATTGAGCTCAATAGGATCGATTAAGGTGTTTACATGAAGGTTTTTTAGTCCGATTGAGCTGTCAATCCGATTATAAGTGTCCATGTAAACGCAGCTATTGACACTCGAGCAGACAGAAAGCTTTCACTGCACACGTTTCGATTAGTTGCGCACGCGTATGGCACTCACCATACAAAAAAAAAAACGCATTCAAATCTCACATTACATTCTATATTCCTCTGATAAACCCTGACATTTATATAAACATCTTAAACTTACTAAATGCTTCCAAACTATAAGCTTAACCACCTAGAAGAAGCTGTTTATAGCCTACTTTTACATAAATCAATACAATACTGCTTAAACCAATCACACCACGTATACAGATGCTCAATATACCCTACTTAACCAAATTACTACTAAATTAATAGCAAAACAAATCAGTAACTTCTTGCGTTCTGCTTCGGGGCCATTAACTTCACCTCAGCAATCGTCTTATATTTCACCGGTGGGTTTTTAATGGGAAAGCCAAGGTTTGACAACCGCACTGGATGTCAGATTCTCTGCCATCTCTACCTGGGAAAACAACCAAATTAATACACAGGTTAATAAACAGTAACATTAAATAAAAGCGTAAATATTTACATAATAACCGAATAGATACTCACTGACGCAGCATTTGATTTTTTGTAATTTCACTGGGCTTTTATTCTTATTTGCCTGCAAAAAAGATGTCCGTTTCTCTGCCGCGAAAACAACGACATTATGAAAGTCATCGCGGCTGGTTTGAAAAACTGCATTAAAAAAGTTGTTCCCAGTCCGAGATGTTTTTTCACAGGACTGACATTGTGCACAAATAACGTTTTTACTTTCCTCAACCTTAACTTTTTTGACCGGAGAACCCATTTAGCACGTGCTACCATAGACATCATATAATAAAGGCACATGTAAAAAAATAAACGATACATTTTGAACATGGAGACATTTAATCAACAAGTATTAAATGAAATACAAACGATGTTTTCACAGTGGAAAGGGAAAAAATATTTCATTTCTTTTTTTTTTTTTCTTTTTTTTTTGTACTGACCGCAAGTTTTTGTTTGTACCTTTTGGTTCTTGGACATGTGTTGAGTTGGATGGTTGCTCTGTCAGTTTGTGTTTCCTGGATGGCACAAGGAGATGTGTCAGTTGGTGTAGGATGTGTTCTGTGTGGTGGTGTGTGCATTTGCAGTAAAGTATGATCAAACTCTGTATCTTCGAAGTCTTGTTTAGACTGTCCAGCTCTTTCAGTAGTGTCATCAGTCATGGCAGTTGTGTTGGTCTCCAGTGAAGCTATAAATTCTGATGATAAACTCATTGTGTGTCGTGACTTTCATTTCTGGTAGTTCAAGCAGACAATCAACAATATCATCATTAGATCTGCAGTGTTTTACATCAACAAGTGCGCTAACAATGCTATTGCCAATTTTTGCTTTAAAAATGTTGCCAGAGGAAGATTTCATAGTCAGGTTTCCATGTTTTAACTTCTATTGCAGTTGATTTGAATTGGGTTTGACATTTTGGACACAGTATTTTTGAACTGGATAGTGACAGGTTACTTATGGGATGTTTTAATGGACAGATATAAGTGTTTGTTATTTGTGCGCCAATTATTTCACAGTTTTGAGTGACTGAGGTTGTGGTGGGAACAAAGACTGCAGTGCCTTGAGACTGAATGCTTGTAAACTCAGTTTTGTGGTCATACTGTCTCACTGATGTTTGACAGACTGTACCACTGTCCAATGTGAAGGCAGTGTTCGTCCAGACTGGCAGTTCTGCAGAAGATGTTGTGTCACATATGGTGTAAATGGTTTTCGCTGGCTCCGGTTCTGCTGGTTCTACAGCTGGCATCTGCATCTCAGCATCTGTCGAGGAGCTGTGAGGAACCGAAGATGGAGCAGGAAGGAGTGGAGGGATGTTCCTCACAGTGAATACACACACATTTGATGGAATATTGAGTATTGTACTGCAACAGGACAGAGCAGTGAGGCATGCACACCTGGCAAGAGGATCAGCTGCTCCCAAAATATCCAGAATCCCGAATAAAACATTGCTAAACAATTGTACTGTATACTGGCTATGTTGGAAATATATTTAAAAAATGAGAAGAGTAGACCATAATGATATATAAAATATTTATTTTTATTTAAAACAAATAATCAGTCGTCATCCTCCTCTTCTTCGTCGTCTGCAAAATACTCATCAAAGTCCTCCTCATGGGGCGGATGGTTGGGGCTGTTGGGACGAGGAGGAGGAGGAGGAATATGACCTCCTCTTACGATCTCCTCCGATGAGGATGTGTGTTCGCTGTCAGTGCGGCTTAAAATGGCACAGTGGTTGCCTTGGGGAAGAAAAACATTGAAAACATAAATGAAATGTGAATTATTACCACAAGCTTTAATTTGTTAATAAATCAAGTTAAAAAAGATGAAGATTTGGCAGAATGACAAAGCATTTTATATCAATACTGATTTCTACTCACCACATCACTTGCTCCTGAAGTCACCACACCACTGTCACTCCTTGTGTCTTTGTGCACACACTGAAACAAAGAGAAAAATACACATAGGCTATTATTGTCTTTCCAGGGTGAAATTCACACCTTTGCACCTTTCACACCAAACACAATGAATACTTGTTTGTTAAGAAATCAAACATCATCTTCATCCAGGATCCAAACAAACCACATGCTGCTGTGTCAATCACACTAGCCCCGCCCACTGTACGATCTCATTGGCTGGTGAGGGCTGGTGTAATGGGAGTTCTGATTGGCTAGTTTGAATACACAAACTCAGGTAAGGGTTAGAGAGGTCATTGCAGGTCATTCCTTGAAACGGTTAACTGTGGGATCATCTGGAGATCCTGAATTTTTCACAGTTTTTTTCTCAAAACCTGAAATGGCTTCTGAAGGGTGAGTAATTTCTAACTATTATTACATTTAGTTGGGTTAAGCTGCCTTGTTTTTGTTTGTTAAAAGACCAAACTGAATTTTCACCTTTAACATTTTTATTGTGGAGTCTGTTAATGTTGCTTCCAGTCCAGATATCTAAAAAGTCTTAAAAATCAATAACCATTTACTAGATAAGCATTATGTATCTTGTTGTTTTCTGAAAAAGAGATAAATCGAATTTCAATCTCCCTTTGCCATTTGGGGATAGTGCAAAAAAAAAAGAAGCTTTTTCTACTTAGTATATTTGTCTTGTTTCCAGTCCAAATATCAAACTTAAAAATCAAGATCCATTTACTTAAAGGAGACATGTCATGCTTTTAAATCGTTCCTTTTTACATATAAATCATACATTTGTGGTCTATATAAAGCGGAACTGCAATGCTTGGGTCTTAATTCTTCATTATTATAGCTCCACAGGCCCCCTTTCTACCCCTTTTCTGATGTGCGTCTGAGAGCAACTCGTTTTGGTGCGGTCTCTTTAAATACAATTGAGACACTTCATACCCCGCCCCCTCTCCAGGTTGCAGAGGTTCAACTCCACCCCGTTCGGCCATTTTTGTAGTTTGATAGCAGAGATACGATTATCTAGCGGCACAGAAACGTTTTATTCACACGTTATTAACAAAATGTCAACAACGGAAGACTTGTCCAGCCAGCCTTACATGAAAATGAAGACGACGAACCTGTAGAACAACGTCTTCATATGGATGTATCGCAATGGTGTGTACTGTATTTACACATGAAACTTTGGTCTTCCGACCTTTTACCACCGTGTCGATTTATTTTGATTAATATGTGCGAGGGAGAGAGAGCAAGACAGCGTCTAGTTTGGAGACGGTGATGTCTTGTTTACACTTTCGCCTGGCTCTGAAGAGAGAGAGTGCGCGCGACCGGGTCTCTCTCTCTCTCTGCTCGTTCTTTCAGTTAAACATGCGCCCTTGTCACAAGCGCGGCAGTTCATCATTAGACGGTGTAATGAAGCGTGTGGGTTACTACATCCAACAACCGAACATTTTAACTTACCCTCTCGTAACTTCTGCATCCTTTAGCTTGGACTACAAAATTGCAGCGAGAAATAATAATGGCGGATTGCTCGAAGTGTTGGGCCGGAAGTCAATGTCCTTATTTGGCAGTTCCGCTGCAAATACTGTGACGTAATAGTTCACAAAACGTCATAGATAACAGAAAAATCGGAACAGGTTGAAAAATATGACCAAAACAGAATATAAAGATATCAACGAAGCAGCTGAAGAGAATAATTAAAAACTTTTCTGTACTTCTAAACACTCCAAATATACAAAAAAAAATGCATTTAAGGGCTAAAAAAGTGGATTTAGCATGATATGTCCCCTTTAAGTATTAAAATAACGTTAGATATTTTGTACAGTTTTCTGTGGGAATTAATCAAAATTAAGTGAACAAGCAAAATTTTTCAAAACTTGGTGTATTAGTGTACCAGTGGGTACCAGGAGACCTCACTCTGGCCCAGACGACCCCCAGTAACTTCTGACCCCCTGATGTCACGCTGTGACCCTCACTCGATCGCCCCATGGGCTTTTTTACCCACTTTTCACAACTTTTGCAAATTTTTTCACAGCCCAGAGAGAAGCGCATATATAATATGTGTATATATGATCTGAAGCTTGTGAAGCTCGAAAACATCGGCATAGGGATTTATGTCGCACTCTGGAAAAACGACAAAAAGACAAAAATGGTGTCTCAATGTTTTTTTTTTAATCTCTGCCCTCTCAAGCACTGCCTTTACACTGGTGGTGACTACCCTTTCATTCATAGAGCAAGTTTGACGATGACATAATGACGATCACAAAAAAAAAAATATTCAAGGACAAAAAGAAAAGGTAAAAAATGAAAAAGAGAAAATGGAAAACTCCATTTTCTCCAGTCTCATGTTGTTCTCAAGATGTTGGTGGTGATTTTCTCAGAACGCAGGGATGTGTGTGTCATGCATGGATCCTCAAGAAAAACAGTTACTTACTGTGACCTCAATGTCATCTAGAAAACGGCTGATATTCCTGTTGCGCCTCATCCCCTTTGCCCACTCGGCACTCTTCTCCTTAAAGGAGTTGAGGCACTTCTGCACCCTTGTTTTGGCTGGCGTGTTTCTCTGAGCCATTTTCTGAAAAAGATCAGATTAATAAAAATGATTAATTTAGTGATTGCCCAATAATTCTGCAGATATTGAGTATGCTAACGTCATAGACATATTGAACATCTTTGATTGCCTGTATAGGTCTCTACTAGAGGTGTGAATCTTCACTGATCTCCTGATTCTATTACGATTATCATTTCAGCGATTCGATATCGCGATGCGTCAAATACATTTTTCTATTAAAGTCATGTAGGATATTTAATTCATAGCTTTTCAAGCTTCAAAAACAAAACATTCTGCAGTGCTCTAAAATACATTGGAAACATAAAACTACAACACTAAGCACAAGGCACTTCCTGAATGTGCAAAACTTAACAGAATATGTAAAGAGAAATGTTGTTAGGCATACATTTAATTGTAAACAGAAATAATAGATTATGGCCCGGTGGATTATTGTCCATGTCCACAATTCGATGAATCGATTATTTGATTAATTTCAATACCTCTAGTGTCTATTAGGGCAGGGTCATATAAAATGTATTTGATTTTATGATTGTAATCAACCTGAACTATGATCTCTCAAACACAAGTGGCAGCACTTGAGTTGCCAGTCCAGGGTATTTGTCAATGTTGCTAACAGAAAACATTACATTTTCTAGTTATGATATGTTATCAAATAGTGAGGTATAGGCTAGGAGCATAAGCAATAGGCCTAGAACTAGTAATCACAGCTGTGGTGCAGTAATTATGATCATTATAATATCTCAAATCATTTCGTTAGCATTAGTTAAGCAGAGTAAGATCTTTTTTAGTTGATGTCACAATAGAATGCAACCCAACGTCAACTAAAAAGAGTTACACGTTAAATTATTGACTTTATAGATCTTATTAATAACTTAATTCCACATGTGTTTTGCATATTTGTCACATTATATACATTACACATTATATACACATTATATACAAAGGTGAGGCATATGACTTTCTGCAACCAGTATGTTACCAAGGGAACCGTTCCTTTAAGCAAGGGGGAGAACAAAAACACTAACTACTAGTCCCCATTATCAGGCGCTCTGTCATATCATTATGTCTGCTGGACCCATGGTATGGCAGCAAAGTTTCTTGATTATTACGCAGGAATGAGAGTATAGTTCCTAGCCATATCAGCCTAGAAAATCGCAACTTTACATTTTCCGTCGGTCTTAGTACACGATGTAACTACAGAAGAGTCAAGTTTTAAATAGGAAAAACTTTTAAACTCTTTGGTCATTTTTTTGAGAGAGATGCTAATGGTCTTGTCCGATTCAATGATCTATGCTAAGCTATGCTAAAAGTGGTACCGCCAGACCCAGAGTTCGGCTGAATGGATTCGAAAACGGTAAAACTCAACTGTTTAACTCTGGGGGAGTTGGAAAATGAGCCTATTTCCAAAAAAAGTGGAGTATCCCTTTAACTATTAACTATAGGTAGGATGATACACCTAAGTAGCAGTGCTTCGCCCCAATATAGTCCCAAGTCAATATCTGCCTAGGAAATCTCCTAGTGTTAATCTGCATCGCTATTTGTACTCGTTGTGAATATGCAGGCCACAAGAAGTAATTCGTTTTAAAAAAAAATTTGTATTACTTTTACTCATGACACACGTATGTGTGAATCTCATGAGTTACTGTTGGCTTGCTATCAGCTCAAACTAGACTGCCCATTCACCCCTGACCCCCAGCATCAGTGGGCCATTTTTCCACTGAGAACTGTTCCTTGCCAGATATTACTCATTGTCAAAGTGTAATGCCAAAGGTATATACATAATAAAAGAGACATACCCCCCTCTCCCAAGTGAAGACTCATTGTGTGTGAACCTTTGAGGCCTATCCTCGGCTCTGTCATTTTCTCGAGGAAAGTAGCGTGGAGTTCTATCTCTTTTTCTCTTTTGTGATGTCACTTGTCTGTCAATTGAGATATCAATGTCTCTGAATCTCCCTCCATGGTTAACAAAGGAAACTCTTTTGTTGTGTTGTCTAGAGAAAGAGCGTGAGGGAAAATTATACATGGAGCTCCTCCTTTGAAGTTGTGTTTGAGGTCTCGAATATTGGTGAGAGAAGCGGATTTGTTGTCGAAGGAAGAGAGTAATCCTCCTCAACATCGTCCTCAAAAGTCTGGCCGAGTGTCCTCCTCCATAGTACCGCTGCAGTGCTGGCACTGTGGCACTGATGGCACAGCCGAGCCTGTACAACATGAAGAAGAGAGGAAGGTTTTAGTATAATTTCAGTTTTGCCATTTATTTAATGTTTGTTAAACTATTAAACATATCGGCTCGACTGATTTGCAGAGGGGGATTTAAAGCTGTTCCCTTTTACTGGTGATTCACCTTGTAGTTTTTACTTCATATAGCCTTTTTTTGTTGATCACATATTTTACCATTGCATGTGTTTTAACAGCTAGAATGTTACCAGTCAATAAGCTTAACACTCCTATTATGTTGTGGGTCAATTTGACAATTTGTCCATTTATTTTTTCTAAATAAAAAGTGTCAATGGAAAAGATGCCAGCTTCACTTGTGTTGAATGCAATAACATACACACATATAGCACACACATACATTATGTTCAAAATGTGGAGAGAAAGACTGAAGGGATCATTTTGCTCAATAGGGTAAAAAAAGCCTAGTTGGGGAAATTAAAAAAATCTTGTTTGTGAGATAGGACAAGTCTTTAACAAATAGTTCTTAATTTATTACATGGCTTGGTTGAATTCCGGTGTGTTATTTCTTGATAATAGACGAAGTATAACACACCGTTGCCATGAAAAACAGAGCGTTGCCATGGACGCAGTTCTGGTCACTCAGGCAATATAATCGTTTTTAAATCAATAAACTCCTTTTTAAATCAATATTTTGTGTCAAATTATTGATCATTGAGCATTTGGAGAACACGTAAATGGATCAGGCTAGCAAGTGCACGTCATTGTGTCATTACGTCAGTGAAAAGGTCCGCTTTCGGTGCTGAAAAATTGAAGTGCTACTGGTTTGGTTGCTGTACAGCATTTTTGCTGATATGGAGATGGAGAGGCAGCATCGGCAACAAACACTCTTTTCAAGGCCTTGATACAGCGTGGATATTCACGCTCTTTCCTGAGAAATGCACTTAAATCATTTCACACACCTAAACCTCCCGCCCCGGACACGACAAACAGGAATATAATTATTCCTTTGGTGGCGCATTTTTCGTGTTTTATTACACAGCTCAACCGGTCCGTTAAATCGAATTTTTCAAAGTTCTTGATTTCCACGAACTTCCTACAACACCATAAACCCATCGCGGCCTATAGGAGGAACACAAATATTTTAGATGTTTTAGTACAGAGCAAGCTCTCGACCCCTTCACCTAAAGGTGGGCAAGCGCAAGTATTTCACCCCATCAAGATGGGTGAAGAATAGATTTAATGGCCAGGTTTTCAAGTTGTCTCATACTCTGTCAAATGAGAGTGTAAACTCTATTTATCTCATATACTGTCTCAAATGTCGAAAACAGTATGTAGGCCAGACCAATAATGAACTGAGAGTAAGAGCCTACCAACACGCGCACAACATAGCCCTAAACCTACCCGTTGGTGACCGCTGTGGCGTAACCTTAATAGGCATAGCCCTTACACTGCCCTAAACTTAACCACTCGAACCCTGAGCTAATTTACCCCGGGTCACAGAACCCTTCGGATCATAGCCCGGGTTCTCTTAACCCTTTTTCTGAATTTTATATTCACTCTCTTGTAATTTTGTTCTATATTTTGAATTTTGCAACCTTAACGGTTCTCCCCGGACTCATATAAGCCGCCATTGGGTTCCCCGGGTCATCTTACCCCCTTTTGAGTGGTGTAATTTAATTAAACTATTTTATTTATTTATTTATTTATTTATTAAGTAAACAGAATTCATGTAGTTTAAAAATCCTGAGAACATAATTCATGTTATTTAAAATCAATAGAACATAATTCATGTGGTTATAAAATAACTTGAGGCCATTGTATGGTTTGTGGGTTTACTAATTATTACATCGGTTATCTAAGGGATCAAGAGGTCACACTAATAATATAATTGAGAAATAAGAGGGGGTGCGTGCTTGTGAACTTGGTCTGGCTCGGGTTGGTCTTGAGTGGTCAGTGGACGGATGGACCGAGCACAAGCAGAACCAGACCTTAGGTTTGAGCCTTGGACGTTTCATTCCCCTAACCAGCCAGTGCCTCCGTCTCTGAGCTTTGGACCGGCCCTTGTCGGGCCTTGTTTGCAGTGCACGTGCCCCCATAACTTTTCTTTAAAACCACAAACAGTGTTTAAGAAGTTTTTGCAAGCCACATTCAGTCATGAGTCACTCTTTTCTATCCTTTATTCATGATATTTCTTATTGTGTGAAAATCATGACGGGTACTAGAGTCTTTGGGTTGCAGCAAAATAGAGCAGTGTGTTGGAAAATATTCAATAAATCATTTAATATACAGCAACAAAATAGTTGTTTGTATGCAAGTTGTTTATAAGCACTGATTGAAGACAAAGGAATGTTGTTGTTTGTATGCACAAACAGGAGGAGAAATATAAATAAATATGACTCAAAAAGTGAAGTTCATGTGATTAAAAAAGATTTCATGTATTTATTTTTATTAAAAAGATTTATCAGAACAAAACCAGATTTTTTTCTGACATGAGAAGGGAATGTATTACGGAAGCCCTGAACCGCAACGTAAAAAAAAAAAAAAAGTAAAAAAAAAAAAAATGTAAAAAAAAAAAAAATGCTATCATTTCGAGATTAAAGTCGAAATCTTTCGAGATTAAAGTCAAAATGTTTCGAAATTAAAGTCGAAATGTTTCGAGAATAAAGTCTTCCGTAGAAGTTGTGTGTGTGCTTGCCGTTATTTCACATTGCCGCACAGGCATTCATGCGTGTGCGTGTGTGTAAATACATGCGCTTGTGAAGTCGAACTGCCGTCTATAATAGACACCGTACGTTCTGGATACATTTTAAGTGCATCATTCTGTATCCAATCATTTGGCCGGATCCCGTGATTTCCTCAAATATAATAACCACTGGTGGTTGAGGAAAGATTCCCTGAAATGATTGTAAAGCGCTTTTAAGTGTAGGCCTACAGTAGACATATGAAAGCGCTATATAAATGCCTCATTCATGCATTCATTCATTCATTCATAAAGCTGGATATCTTGATCCAGTCTGACAGTATATTTTATAAAGTCCTATAGCCTAATGTCATGTTCGTAGACCTGTAGAATATCCCTTTGTTGAAAGCCCAGATAAAAGTAAAAAGCTATTATTTTGTGTAGATCCAGTTTACACACACACACACACACACACACACACACACACACACACACACACACACACACACGCACGCACACGCATGAATGCCTGTGCGGCAATGTGAAATAACGGCAAGCACACACACAACTTCTACGGAAGACTTTATTCTCGAAAGATTTCGACTTTAATCTCGAAAGATTTCGACTTTAATCTCGAAACATTTCGACTTTAATCTCGAAACATTTCGACTTTAATCTCGAAACATTTCGACTTTAATCTCGAAACATTTCGACTTTAATCTCGAAACATTTCGACTTTAATCTCGAAACATTTCGACTTTAATCTCGAAACATTTCGACTTTAATCTCGAAACATTTCGACTTTAATCTCGAAACATTTAGACTTTAATCTCGAAACATTTCGACTTTAATCTCGAAACATTTCGACTTTAATCTCGAAATGATAGCATTTTTTTTTTTACATAATTTATTAATTTTTTTACGTAATTTTTTTTTGTTTTAACCGATTTTTTTTTTTTTTTTACGTTGCGGTTCAGGGCTTCCGTAATGTATTAGTAAATATACACATACATATAAATATGATACAAGTTGTTGACCCAAAAGAGGGTTTCTTGAATAAATAAATTAATAAATATTTCATAAATTGATATATTTTGTGTTCTTTGATCATATAATAAAAATATTTAATTGAAAAGCATTTTGAAAGATCTCATTTTTCATTATCTGGACACTTATATTTGATCTAGGGCTGTCACGATGTTAGATTTTTCACACCACGGTTATTGTGGCCAAAAGAATTCACGATATCGATATATCGCGATATCTATAGAATCTATTTCGGGTAGTTATCAGTCAAATTCATTTTTACTTTGTTTATATAGTTTTTCTTTTTTACCCAACAAACATAAGGATACTGATAGACAAGGCACATGCATTTTTTACTTCTTGCGTACTCAATCTATGGCAAATTCTTGTGAAGGAAGACAAGCATGTGAAGTTTATCTGGTTTCAAACTGAAGCAAAACACTGTCTGAAGGTTTCCTGAAGAACTGAAAAGCTCTTAAACCTATTGTTGCACCGGCGCCAATAAAGTCATGCAGATAGCAGATTTGAATAAAAAAATCAAGTGCAAATACAAATACAAAAATAAGATGAGTAAAGAAAATGGGGTTCTTAATTTTAATAATCACCCTTTATTAATATATGAACACAGAAACCCCCTGTTAACAGTTAATGTCACATTTCCCATTCCATGACTAGTAAAATAATAGCCGCGTCGCGTCTATGACAACTCGAGGTATCGCACACGCACGCGCGTCTCAGTTTATGGCCAGCAATATCATTATTCAAGGACATTATGGAATTGAGATAATGTCTGTACTATGTTATGATTACACTGTACAATTAAATAATAGTTGCTGAGTCTGTGATCTGAACACTTTACCTCAGAGCGTCCGTTAACTGAATGAATTGAGAACATCACCTGAAAATCCGATAACATCAGCAATTTTCATTCAAGCAGCTGATTTCTGTAAATGAATGTAAAATTAAATGTATATTGCAGCACAGGGTGAAATCATTTACGATGATTTGAGACAAATATAATATAAAGTTAATATAAAACGATGTAAATGACGCTCTGTGTTGCGGCAGGATTTTGAACATGGTCCTGAGCCGTTGCTGGGCGTCGCGGCCGCCGGTGTGTGTACACTCATAGAGAATGTGTTCGAATTTTAAAAACGTGGCGCTGCGCTTCTCGTCCGGAGTGCGACCACCTTTAATGTGCTGTTTTCTTTGAAGCCGAAGAACTCTGTTCTTCTTAATACTGGCGAGCTTACTTTTTTCGGGTGTGAACAGAGTGTTCCACTCTAGCTGCGCGGGCGCGGACGAGTGCTGCGTCGTCTTCTTATTTGATAGGTGTCAGCGGGTGCAATACTGCCACCTGAGGCTGAGAGGTCAACCAGGTACTGGCGCTGGAGTATTTACGTGTCATGTTATCATAAGAGTCCTATTCATTTTAAACATTGTGGTTATCGCCAATACCGGTATATTGTCACACTCTAAATTAACACGATGTCGATATTTCATGCTTTGAATATCACGATTATCGTCAACACCGGTATATTGCGACACCCCTAATTTGATCCTTACATTAAAATATCTTACAGAATGAATCCTTACATACATAAAAATACTACAAGGATTCTCTTTCTTATAAAATGTTATTTAGTGTACTCCTTCTACATGTCTTAAGGTTTTGCAATATTTTCTACACTGTTTTCAAGTAGTATCTTCACAGATGAAGGAACTATAAGTGCTCTTTAAAGGGTTAGTTCACCCAAAAATTTAAATTCTGTCAGTAATTACTCACCCTCATGTTGTTCCAACCGCGTAAGACCTTCGTTCATCTTCGGAACACAAATTAAGATATTTTTTATGAAATCTGAGTGCTGGGTCACTCTCCATAGGCTGCTAGGTGGCCCAAACTTGCTGGCCCAGAAAAGTTAATCAAGAGAATCAAGAGATCGTTAATATAGCCCAAGTGACTGCAGTGGCTCAATCTTAAGTATATCAAGCGACGAGAATACTTTTTGTGCGCAAAAACAAACAAAAATAACGACTTTATTCCACTATTCATTTCCTTCTCTCTGGGCCTCTAGTTGGTTCGCGTAGTGTTTTTGCGCTGCGCGTCACACACATGACCAGCGTCGGCCAATAGTGAGCGTACGTGGTGACGTGTAACACAGACGCGCTGCGCAAAAACACTACGAGGCCCAGAGAGAAGGAAATGAATAGTGGAATAAAGTCGTTATTTTTGTTTGTTTTTGCGCACAAAAAGTATTCTCGTCGCTTGATATACTTAAGATTGAGCCACTGTAGTCACTTGGACTATATTAACAATCTCTTTAATAACTTTTCTGGGCCAGCAAGTTTGGGCCACCTAGCAGCCTATGGAGAGTGACCCAGCACTCAGATTTCATCAAAAATATCTTAATTTGTGTTCCGAAGATGAACGAAGGTCTTACGCGGTTGGAACAACATGAGGGTGAGTAATTACTGACATAATTTTCATTTTTTGGGTGAACTAACCCTTTAATCTTCCATTTTCATATTATCTTCATTTTCCTTTAAAAAGGACTAGGATTTTTGTGGGGGAAAAACAACAACATTTCACACGACGAACGATTGTTATGATGTCATACGATATCGTCCCCATCAGAGCTTTGCATATCTCATCTTTGAACAATCAAAAACCACATTTAAAGTTAAAAATATAACTCATCCCATCTGAATAGCAGTTAAATACAACATTGACTACACATATAAGCCGTTTTTGGCATGAAAATTCATTTGGTTGATTTTAAATTAATTATTTTCCTTCTGAGGAACACATTAAATATTAAAAACAACATCCAGAATTAAAAATATGATCCATCTTACCCGAATATTAGTTGATTGAGTGTAGAGGATATCTATAGCATGATTTGAGGCATTAAAACTCGATATTTTGTTCTAAAATAAATATTTTCCCTCATGAAGAGGAAAACCACATTCCACACGACGAACGATGCTCGTGACGTCATCCGATGTCGTCGCCATGAGTTGAGTACTTTAAAAATGAATAACAACATGCACAACACAGATACAAAAATATGTTCACAACAGCATGATTAGGCACAACTCTGGCTACATGTACACACCATTCCCATGCAATTGTAACAAGAATTGGATTTTATATTGCCATTTTCCCTCGTGGACTGTTGTTTCATTGTCTCTCCACTCTTGCTCGACCATGTGCGGAGGAGAGAGTGACCTAATTACAATAAAACATCGTGTAACTCTTTAATTTAAACTTTTTTCACAAAAATCCTTTTATTCATATGTCCTTTCACTTATTTACTAACAATTCGCCGACTTGGATTTTTGTTTTGACAGTTTAAAGCTTAGTTTAGCCGTTTTTCAAAAAAACAACAACACTTTTTTTCAACGGCAGTCTATTTAATGGGGCGCGCAATGCGCGCGCTCGCTCTCTCACACTTCACTTGTTGGATGTGCAGACACGACGATCGCTCTGTAGTATCGCATTTTAAAAAAAAGAACACTATTTAAGATAGATTCATTAGAAAGATATATTGTATATTATAAAATATATTCTTATTATATAAATATATAATATATTTCCCTGTATTTATATTTTTGTTTACATTTATTTACAAGCCTGTCTGAAGAAGGTATTACATATACCCAGTGCCATAGAGAGAGAGAGTTGCGACACTCCCATAGACCTCCGTTGTAAATAATGGCGGCGCTTTTAACCGCCTACTTCCGGGATATGAAGATCGGAATAGTTCCAAACACTGTCATGTGGGCGTTGGACACCATTCACTTACATTGCTGCGCGTCGAGTTGTTCCAGAGTTAAGTTGCCGAAATATCGACCTCTTTTGAATTGTCAACTGTCTATATTGTATCAGAGGCCCTTTGCGATGCTTATACTGGTCTTCATTTGTACATGCACAGCGTAATTATTTATATTTTATGTTGGTTGTTTCAACCAATTTTCAAGCACTGCCTGCTAGCTAACGTTAGTTAGCTAGCGCGACTTCGTCAGCTAAGAGTTCGGTAATGAATCGCTACCACCTTTATAGCAACTTTTATTTAATTAAATTTTTTGGGATATACTAACTTTTCATTATGTTATTATTGTCTTGAGTGAAGCGGCTTGTGAGAACAATGCTGGACCTTTAGGATTGTTATGGCCATCACCAGTCCTGTCTGTTTCATGGATCACCTGCCCCTGGTTTTTGTTTTTCTTGTTCACACACACAAGCACACATTTTTGTTGTCTGTCATTGTATAATAAAAAATATTTTATTTGAAAACCTTCATTTGTATCAGCCATGCTTAAATTCGTTTTTAATCTGTTATAGTTTTGATAATGTGTATGGCCTTAATCTTAAAATAATATTCTTAGTCTTAACATGATCATGTTTCACGTTGTGGTCCTGGGGGTGGCCACTTTCATCAGAAGAAGTGAGCTAGCTTCTAAGCGAATTCTGAACGGACCGCCACGGCAGACCTCTTGCGTGATCATGAAGGTAGGCTAATGGCTGAATCAAAATTTATAAGCAAAATCACGGGAATCAATAGCCTAATACAGCCCAGTTGTGCTAAAATAAATATCATGAGACGTCCATCATCAGATGAATGATATGGAAAAGTTAAGTTAGAGCCGCTAAAGCCAGTGCTACTACCCATGCGAACATGAACACTAAGCTTTTCCCTCCAAAAATATAGCCTAAAACTTATCTCCAAATGCAAAACTGACATTAACAAAATGCAATAATGCAATAACAGCTGAAAAAGTACTTGGGTGTGTGTTTTATTTTATTTTTACCGTTCAATAATGCAATCGCTGCTGTCTGTCCCATAGAAGAACATGACAGCCAGCGTACGTTTTGGAACTATTGGGGCTTACATGAACCACGTGACAGCCATAGCGGCGACATCAAAGAGTGTCGCAACTCTCTCTCTCTATGGCTCTGCATATACCAAAACGTCGCGATAGGCTTGTTCTCCATTTTATTTTGATTGTTTACATTTATTCATCTGATTTATTTTTGGGATTTCACGAGATACTGTTAGGATGGATGTCTTTAGAGGCCGTGTGAGACAGAGAGATACTCCACGTTACAGACTCAGACTCTCCAGCAGTTCTCCAGCTCTGAAGAGAACAAACAGTCATTTTCCTCCAAAAGCACGTTTCTGTGCGAGCGAGACAGATTTCACTCCTAGACAAAGGGGAAGAAATGAAGTCAGAAATTCTCAAATGTTTTTTTTATTTATACTTTATTTAACCAGGAGAGAACCTCACTGAGATTAAAATCTCTTTTACAGGAGTGTCCTGGCCAAGATAGGCGGCCCACTTATTCAAACACACATATAACAATAAAACAATAAATTGGTATTAAAAATACAATCTCAGAAAAATGTGCAAGTCATAAAATCTTTCTCTAGCGCATGTGTAAGTGTTCTAAAATTGCTGAAAGACACCAAATGCTTCAGCCTCAATGTCATTTGGAGAGAATTCAATCTGTTGGTACAACATAATTAAAAGCAGTTTCACCTAACTTAGTTCTAGCTCGAGGTACATGCAGACTGTAATAAGACTGTGAACGCAATGAATAGTGACCTACTTTTTGCTTAAGCATACCACTAAGATAAGATGGTAAAAAAAAAAAAAAAAAAAATGCTTTTCTATATCAATAAGTACCAATGCATTTTCCTTCGTACAGCAAGAGAAGAACAAGAAACTCTGTTGTGATGTGTAGAAAATGTACAATTCGTAATAAATCTTATGGCACCGTGATACACAGCATCTAGGGATGCAAGAATATAAGAGGGAGCATGCTGATACACTACGTCCCCATAATCAAGAATCGGCAAAAAAGTCTAGACACAAGCTTCTTCCTTGCATTAAATGAAAAGCAAGACTTGTTTCTAAAATAAAATCCTAATTACTTCTTTAATTTTTGTTTCAAGTAATTAATGTGTGAATTAAATTTTAATGTGTCATCAATTATGATGCCCAGGTATTTATACTCTGACACTAATGTCATCAGTTTTCCTTGTAAAGTTCGAAGAACAATTTAATTATCTAAAGATTTTCTAGAATTGGAGAACCACATGAATTTAGTTTTTTCAACATTTAAAACCAGCTTTAAAATAAAAAACCTTGATTGGATAGTATCATAGTATCAAATACTGATTGTAAATCTCTGAGCTTCTTGTTTTGTAGGAGCAGAGCAATAGATGACAGTGTCGTCTGCATAAAAGTGAAACCTTGCTTTTTCAATATTAACATCAAGACAGTGTATATATATATATATATATATATATAGTAGATAAGTACCCAGTACAGATCCTTGGGGAACTCCCTTAACCACTTCCTTTGAGTCTGAATTGATACCTTGCACCTGCACACATTGGGTTCTTCCCTTTAACCCTCTGAGGTCTGAGCTGTTTTCTGGGCCTGGAGGTGTTCTGACATGCTCTGACATTTGTGTTTTTTTCTGTTACTAGTGACATTTTCATGGCTAAAGTCTAATTACACTGTATTCAGCACAAACTCTGCTACAATAATATATCAGCAGCATGTATGTAAAAGTCTGTAGTTTTGAGATAATGACATTTATGCGTGGTTTGTGAAAATACAAAAAAAAATTCTCACTGAAATAAGGCCATGAAACCCATACTGATTATTTCTTCACAAGACTTTTGAAAATTGTATGACATAGCCTAGAATATTTGCTCCAAAACTATGTGAAAATCACCCTGACTGCTCATTCAGATAAGACAATATATTGATTTAAAATTTCTAAGACGTGTTTTGTGTGACAAAGCCATATGCGAAGAGGCGTGATCATCTCATGAATATGCAAGCTTTTAACACCTGAGAAAGACAAAGACACTCCCCTAACTGCCCTATTAGGAGCGATCAGGCCCTGTCATTCAGAGCAACCTTGCACAAAGAATGAGGAGATTTTAAAAAGAATGGCTTTTAGATTGTTTGGATTTATTTACAACACAATCCAAAAATACAAATGACAAAAGAGCACATTGAAAACAATGATCCAAAGACAGAGACCTTTGTGCCATTCCTAAAAACATTGTACATACCTTTAATTTCCAAGGTGTTTGATTTTCACTTTACCATGTTCATGTACAGAGACTCATGTGAATGTTGAAGTCAGCAGGACTCAGTTGCATCTGGTCCCTGAAAGAAAAAAAAAAAAGAAAAAACTGTGAACATACTGATATCAAGAGAAACTATAGGGCTGCACGATTTTGGGAATAGATTTTAGATTTTTCTGGTTAATTTCTTTTTAAAATTCACAGAATAGGCCTACACACACACACACACACACACGTTTCCAACAATATATAATGAACACCAGGTTTGTTGTGCCTTGTAGGCATAGGCTACGCAGTGCTGCATAAAATAATAATAACAATAAATTAAATCTTCCAAAAGATTTCAAGAACAACTACGCTAGAGAAAAATATATTGATTATCATATGTTACTTCAAATGTTTCCATTCGTTATGATGAAATGAAATGAGATAATAGTAAAAACATAAAGCCTAATGTTTGGTGCATTTTTCCTTTCAAACGCAATCGTGCTCCAAAATATGATACATTAAAACCCACAGCGCGCTCCAAAATATGATACATTAAAACCCACAGCGCGCTCCAAAATATGATACATTCAAACGCCATCGCGCTCCAAAATATTAAACATTATGGTTATACATATCTATGTTTGAGCAGATATCCACAAACATTATTTAACAGGAAACACGAGTCTAAATAGTATAATATTCACCATATATCTAGCAACAGTTCAACTGCAATGTGAAGTTTATGCAACAATACCATAAACTAATAAGTAAGAATTTCTTACCTTACATCTTTCTTGTCTTCAAATCGCGTTCTTCTTCTGAGGTAAATCCATGTAAGCTCACAGCGTGTCTTCCAAACTCGACGAAAAGCAGAGACTTGTGAAGTGTTTTGGTGTTTTGTGTTTGAGGTAACGAGGGCGTTCGCGTTCCATGTGGAGATTTGCATGTGAATCACTTTTGTGCGAGTGGGCGTGTCGAATTAAAAAGTAATTAGCAAGCGTTTGAGATACTGGACATCCTGTTGGTTTTATACAAATTACTTAAACAGAGAATATTTGTTTGCAGTTTGAATCCGATCATTTAAAAGTACACACTTAAATGTGTATAAAGGTATATGGCTCATAAATGTGTGAGAAGTATTCGCTGAGTTTTGTTTCAGTTTATAGACATGCTCAAGAAAAAAAAGTTCACCGCGACGGAGAGTCAGAACGCACACCCTGTTTATTTTCTTTATTTTACAAAAGCACAATGTTTTGATTTGATTGTAAGTGGACACATACAAAAGTAGAAATATCACAGATTATTTTTTTATATTTCTTTTTTCTGTATAACCATAAATGACGGAGTAATTTAAGTTTATGTTGCTGCTATGTGAAAAAAATCCAGCAAAACGCGTCGGCGCGTTTCTCGACCTCAGAGGGTTAAATATGTTTTAAACCACGAGACTACATTGTATGACAATCCAACACTTCTAAGTCTATCTAACAATATATCATGGTCTACAGTGTCGAACACTTTAGATAAATCAATAAAAAGACATCCACAGTGTTGTTTTTCATCTAGGGACCCTACAAGGTCATTTAGAACTTTTAGGACAGCCGTAATAGTGCTGTGTTTTTTACGAAATCCTGATTGGTTGATAGTCAAAAGTTAATGAATCTGCAAATACTGTGTCAGTTGTTCACTGATAAATCTTTCCAAAAGTTTTGACAAAATACAAAGCTTCGAAATAGGTCTGTAGTTATCTGATGAAGTAGAGTCGCCCCCTTTTATCAAAGGAACGAATGCAGACTTCCAGATCTGTGGAATTTCATTGGTTGTTAAGGAAAGATTAACAGATGCGTCAATGGTGGTGAGATAATATCAGCCGCTAATTTTAAAAACAATGGTTCAATAAGATCAGGACCTGATGATTTATTTACGTCTAGGTCTTTTAATGCAGAGCAAACATCAGACGAGTTAATATGGTTAAAAACAAACTCTGTTGTCCATAGATTGTGCTCTGCATTAAGGAATTCAGAATTTACAGTAGTATAATTATTAAGTCAAGTCAAGTCAAGTTTATTTGTATAGCGCTTTTCACAATACAGATTGTATCAAAGCAGCTTCACAGTATTAAATTAAAATAATACAACAAAGTTTGTTTCAAGAGGAATTTATTGATTGATAAAATTAAATTAAATATCCCCAAAATATCCCCAACTGAGCAAGCCAAAGGCAACAGTGGCAAGGAACCGAAAAACTCCATCAAGTGACCTAATGGTGTCCTAAAACTCCATCAGGTGCCTTAATGGAGAAAAAAAACCTTGGGAGAACCCAGGCTCAGTCGGGGGCCAGTTCTCCTCAGGTGCCTTAATGACAAACACGGTGAGTAATGTCTTGTCCTGTTATTATCATGCGTCGCGTCTGAATGCGTTGTTGTTTTTGGAGCTCTATCGATTTGATTTATAATTCTTGATTTTTCTCGCTGCCTGCTGTGAGTGTGTTTGCTTCGGAGCTGTAAGCTCCGTCTTAGTCTCGTATTTCCTTGTTTTGAACCATCATTTACTACAATTTCTAGTTGTTTATATTACTACTAAATACAGCTTACCCAACCCTGACGCATAACACGCTAGTAATTCGCTAGCCTGTTAACGCGCCACCCTTGCGCTCAGCTATTTTTATTTATTTATTTTCTCTCGCGCCTTTGAGTTCATAAAAGCTCAGGTGAATAAGAAACACTCAACAAACACGGTGAATAATGTCTTGTCCTGTCATTATCATGCGTTGCGTCTGAATGCGTTGTTGTTTTTGGAGCTCTATCGATTTGATTTATAATTCTTGATTTTTCTCTTTAAACCCGCTTACAACGAACATTTTCTACTCTTCCTCACTGAGAAGCACTACTGCTCAAACCTCATTGTTACAACGCGGACTGTTGAGCAGACGCGTCTCAAGCCTATTAGTGATCCAACGCTGCATACTCTTAAAGGTTACGTCCGTGGATCACGGCTGAACGCGTCTTCTCCACACTCACTTATAAACAAACACTTTTTTTTCGCCTATCGTGCGTCTACTCTACACCCCTACCACTAAAAAACCTCATAGTTACAACGCGGACTGTTGAGCAGACGCGTCTCAAGCCTATTAGTGATCCAACGCTGCATACTCTTAAAGGTTACGTCCGTGGATCACGGCTGAACGCGTCTTCTCCACACTCATTTACAAACAAACTTATAATATAAATTAGTATTAATATTGATAGCATCACTGGTAGCTTCGTTGCTAACTCACTGTCCATCTGTTAAAATGGCGAATATATCAGATGTAAGTAGTCTACCGCTTGGTGCAGGTGAGGACACATTTGAGCTTCACGCACTGCAGTCTGAGCTGGAAGCTGTTGAGAAACAGATCCACAACCTTTTATTGAGACAGGCCGAGCTGAGAGACCGGTGTTTGGCTCTTGAAACATCACGCGCCGACGCACACAAATCAGTGTTTAACGTTACTAACCCGCTGACTCCGACCGCGTCTACTCCGTGCGTTCCTCAGCATCGGTCGCAATCAGCCATGGTCTCGTTCACTCCGGCTCCAACACGCCACCACGAAGCCTGGGTGGTTCCTCAGCGGAAGACGCGAGTCAGGTTTAGACCAAGACTTTCTCCGACCCTCCCGGTTTTCGAGTTATCGACACAAAACCGCTTCTCCCCTCTACGCGAAACAGAACGCGATGCTGTGATCATCGGCGATTCCATCGTTCGGCACGTACACGCTACGTTAGGTACAAGTAAGGTGCAAAGTCACTGCTTCCCTGGTGCTCGTGTTTCTGAAATCGCTGCTCGCGTTCCCGAGATCCTGAACGGTGACGAGCGCGTCGGAACTGTGGTCCTGCACGCGGGAGTGAACGACATCAGGCTGCGCCAGACGGAGATTCTGAAGAAAGACTTCAGGAATCTAATCGATACGGTACGCAGCACATCGCCTGAAACAACGATCATTGTGTCAGGACCGCTTCCCACGTACCGACTAGGGCATGAAAAGTTCAGCAGATTATTTGCGCTAAATGAATGGTTAATGTCATGGTGCAATGAGCAGAAACTGCTCTTTGTAAATAATTGGAATCTGTTTTGGGAGCGTCCTAGGCTTTTCCGTGCTGATGGCTTACACCCAAGCAGATTCGGAGCGGATCTTCTGTCAGATAACATCTCCAAAATGTTAAATACCCTTTGACTAGTAACCAAAAGTCAAAATCATAGTCTCTGCTGCACCAATTCAACTGATATAAATACTAGTGTAGAACATTGCATAGAAACCGTGTCTATTCCTCGTTTAGTGAGATCAAATAATAAACCTAATGCAGGATCTAGGAAAAATCTAATTGTTATTAAAACAGAAAATGTTGCTATTAGTAAACAAAAACTATTTCTAAAGCTAGGTCTTCTAAACATTAGATCACTCACACCTAAGGCAGTTATTGTAAATGAAATAGTCACAGATAATAGCTTCGATGTACTTTGCCTTACTGAAACCTGGCTTAAACCAAATGATTATTTCGGTATTAATGAGTCTACTCCTCCTGGATACTGTTATAAGCATGAGCCCCGTCTGATTGGCCGTGGCGGAGGTGTTGCAACCATTTATAAAGATATTCTAAATGTTACTCAGAAAACGGGTTATAAGTTTATTTCATTTGAAGTACTTGTACTAAATGTTACGCTCTTAGATGTTAGAAAAACATCCCTATTATCTCTAGCCTTGGCTACCGTATATAGACCGCCAGGGCCTTACGCTGATTTCCTAAAAGAGTTTGCAGATTTTCTCTCAGACCTATTAGTCAATGTCGATAAAGCATTAATTGTTGGAGATTTTAACATACACGTAGATAATCCAAATGATGCGTTAGGAGCTGCGTTTACAGATTTATTAAATTCATTTGGGGTCAAGCAAAACGTCACCGGACCAACTCATCGTCTTAATCATACACTCGATTTAATTATATCACACGGAACCGATCCAACCGATATAGATATCATTCCACAAAGTGATGAAGTCACTGATCACTACATGGTAACTTGCATATTACGTACTGCTGTAATATGTCATGCGGCGTCGCGTTATCAACCAGGCAGAACAATCCTCCCATCCACCATAGATAATTTCTCAAATTGCTTATCTAATCTGTCTGAGCTGCTGCCTGAACCCAAACAAACAGATGAACTAGAAGAACTAACTAGCACTATGAGCACCATTCTCTCTAGAACATTGGATGTGGTTGCACCTATTAAATTAAAAAAGGTCAGAGAGAAAAATAAAGCACCATGGTATAACAATACTACGCATGTTTTAAAGAGAGAAACCCGTATTTTAGAGCGTAAATGGAAACAAACTAATTTAGAGGTCTTTAGAATCGCGTGGAAAGACAGTATGTCACGTTATAAAAAGGCCCTAAAAGCTGCCAGGGCTGAGCACCTCCGCAAACTAATAGAAAACAACCAAAACAATCCAAGGTTTCTATTTAACACCGTGGCTAGACTAACAAATAAACAGACGTCACCCGAACAAAATATCCCGTTACAGTTCAGTAGTAATGATTTCATGAACTTCTTCACTGAGAAAATAGAAAGCATCAGAACCACAATTATAAACGTTCAATCTTCAATCGCGCCTTACAATTCAGCTTCAATTATCACCCCGAAAGAACAATTACAGTGCTTTACAACTATAGAACAAAAAGAGTTAAATAAACTTATCACTTCATCTAAAACAACAACATGTTTATTAGATCCTATACCAACTAAACTACTGAAAGAAGTGTTATCTGTAGTGGAAGAGCCTCTCCTCAATATTATTAACTCGTCTTTATCTTTAGGTCATGTTCCAAGAACATTTAAACTGGCAGTTATAAAACCTCTCATTAAGAAACCACAATTAGATCATAATAATCTAGCAAATTATAGACCCATTTCAAATCTTCCATTTATGTCTAAAATATTAGAAAAAGTGGTGTCCGCTCAACTGGGCTCTTTCTTGCAACAAAATGATATCTATGAAAAGTTTCAGTCTGGATTCAGACCGCATCATAGCACTGAAACTGCGCTCGTTAAAATCACAAATGATTTACTTTTAGCTTCTGACCAAGGCTGTATCTCAATACTAGTTTTACTTGATCTTAGTGCTGCGTTCGATACTATAGATCACACAATACTCTTAGATCGACTACAAAATTATACTGGTGTTCAAGGACAAGCACTAAGCTGGTTCAAATCATACCTATCTGACCGCTACCATTTTGTCTATTTAAATGGAGAAAAATCGATCATAACTCCAGTAAACTATGGAGTGCCGCAGGGATCTGTATTAGGCCCTCTGTTATTTTCAATATATATGATGCCACTTGGAAATATTATAAGGAAACATGGAATTAGTTTCCATTGTTATGCTGATGACACTCAAATATATATTTCATCACGGCCGGATGAAAACGCTACATTTTCCAAATTGACAGAGTGTGTTAAAGATATAAAAGATTGGATGACGCGTAATTTTCTTTTATTAAATCCAGACAAGACAGAGGTAATACTTATCGGTTCAAAAAACCGCCCACAAAACCTCGCACAATACAACTTTAACATCATAGGATGTCCTGTTACTTTATCCTCTACAGTAAAAGACCTGGGTGTTATACTCGATTGCAACCTGTCTTTTGAAAATCATATTTCTTATGTTACAAAAACAGCCTTTTTCCACCTTAGAAACATTGCTAAGCTACGTAATATGCTATCAGTTTCTGATGCAGAAAAGTTAGTTCATGCATTCATGACCTCGAGACTGGATTACTGTAATGCTTTATTAGCTGGTTGTCCTGCATCCTCAATAAACAAGCTACAGTTAGTCCAAAATGCCGCCGCTAGAGTTCTTACGAGATCAAGAAAATATGATCATATAACACCGATTTTATCATCACTGCATTGGTTACCTATAAAGTTCCGTATTAATTACAAGGTATTGCTACTGACTTATAAAGCCCTAAACGGCTTAGCTCCAGTCTATTTAACGGATCTTCTATCGCCCTATAATCCATCGCGCTCTTTGAGATCACTAAATTCAAGGCTTTTGGTCATACCTAGGATATCCAGAACCACCAAAGGAGGGAGAGCATTTTCACATTAGGCTCCAATACTCTGGAATAGTCTTCCTGATACTGTTCGTTGCTCAGACTCGCTCTCCCAGTTTAAAACTAGATTAAAGTCGCATCTCTTCAGCCAGGCATTCATATAATCCTACAGTTCAAACTACAATCCGGCCTCTATCCAATAGAGGCCGGATTAATCTGAGACCCAGATGCAATAGTGACTATTAAAACAGTTTAGCATTTGTGATTTATCTACTACAGGGGTGCCCAATCCTGCTCCTGCCGATCGACTGTCCTGCACAGTTCATCTGAGCCAAGGGTTAGAGCCAAGATTTGGATATTACTATAACATCCGCATTTGTGTTTCTAGCCCAGATATGAACCACATCCAATTTAGGTAACAAACTACGGATGTTAATATGGATAAGACCCAGTCCTGACCTAGATTTTACTTCAGTTGGGGTAGTAAAAGTTGAGGCGCATGTATAATATGGCCCTGGGTTTGGCAATACGTTCCCAGACATTAGTAGCATGAGAACTATAAATCTCCACTAACAGATCATAAGGCTGTTTGTATTAAAATGTTGCTTTCTTCTGAAGCTAGTTGTAACAGGGGCTCTTCTTATTGGAAGATGAATAGCTCGCTACTTAACCATAATGAGGTTAAGTCAGAGCTGGAAAGAATTATTGAGTATTATTGGAGTAAAGCTAAACAAGAAAATTCATTTGGTACCAATTGGGAAGTGCTAAAGTTTGAAAGTGGGAAATATTTAAGAAAATATAGTTCTAATTTGGCTAAAACTGCTTAAAGATTTGGAAGTTGTCAGTTACATTTTGTCTATTTACTAGGATTTTACCTGAAAATTTGTCAGATAGTCAAAGAGCATATTTAGTTGACTTGCAAATTAAGTTAAATGATTTTAAATTAAGAGCAGAAGGTGCTTTCATTAGGTCAAGGCAAAGGTGGCTAGAATTTGGAGAACAGATGTCATATTTTTTCAAACTTGAGAAAACTAGGGCTAAATACAATTCTATTTATCAACTAAATATTGAGGGGTCCGTGTCAGAAAATCCTAAAGAAATTTCCCAATATTGTTATAAATTTTACTCAAAACTCTATAGTTCTAAATTTAATGTAGCTGATTTAGATACTTTCTGTAAGCACCTTGGTTATGTTAATTCCATCAATCAGGATGAAAAAGTTTTTTGTGATTCACCAATTACTGTTGATGAGGTTAAGGAAGCAATTTTTCAGCTAAAATGTAACAAGTCGCCTGGTAACGACGGGATAACGGCTGAATTTTATAAGGAGATCATTTCCCCGTTCCTCCTCGAAGTGTACATAGAGAGCTTAAACTGCTCTGAGCTTACATCAAGTATGAAGCAGGGTGTCATTTGTTTAATACCTAAGCCTAAAAAGGACACACTTTCCTTGGACAACTGGAGACCCATCAGCCTTTTTAATAATGACTATAAAGTGTTTGCCCTTGTTTTCTCAAGCCGTTTCAAGTCGATTTTAAACTCAATTATTGACGAAAATCAATCAGGTTTTTTGAAAGGCCACCATATTTTCAATAATATTAGGCTTGTCTTCGACCTGATTGATTACTCTGATCTTATCGAGGATGACAGTTTAATTCTTTTTTTGGACTTTTTCAAGGCCTTTGACACTATTGAGCATCCTTTAATTTCACTACATCCAATCTGTATGTCACTCTTTCGAACTTATGCACAATGCATTTAACCATCGCTTTTAACGCTCTGCCGGATGTCGGATCTGCCGGATCAGATTACACTACAAGTATAATGGACAAGACTGCCGCCTGATGAACACCGTGACGTTAAGCCTGTGATCCAGGGGCTGAAGAGAGTTGAACCAGGAGGCAGTACCTATTGTCTGTGTCGTGTCTGTTCAGCCATGCATATTTTTAGTTCAATGATATATTGTCAATAAGAGAATGTATTGTTTGTGTTTAATAGTATTCTTGTAGTCTCTCATCCTCCTAGCATAGAGTCCAATGAGTCCAGTGCTCCAGTTATTCTGAAGATGAGAAGTGCATTCCACATGTACGTGGCAAAGAACGTTTCAGAATGCTAAAAGGGTAACCTTATCAATTTTATGGTCCTGGCTGAAGCTATTAGGTGGCCACATAACGGGGAGTTGGTTTCATACTTATTCAGTCGTGTCCATTTGTAGTTCACCTGTATGTTCCAGGTACAGGTGTAACATTGTTGGCAGGGTGTGGCCATATGATGGACAACAGACAACTCTCCTGCCTGCCTGATGAACACAGCAATGTGAACAACAGATGAAGCAAGTTGACGAAAGCGTTTATGGCAAGTACCAAGACCCACATGTATTTGATGAATGAGGCTCTTGTTGTTGTGCCCATATTTTAAGACTTCAAGACTTCAAGGGTCTTCTACTTTCAGCTTTGGCCTGACTACGCCTGCTCAGCAACGTGCACGACTGCTTCAACAAAAGCACCCACAGCAGTCGCAGGAAACGGCATTGATGTCGATAAATGGGATTATTTCGCCAGGGACTGCTATCATCTGGGAATCCATCCCCACAATTTGACGAACAACACAATGGCCACACAGCACGGTATCAAACTCTACTGTTCAATTAATATTGCATTATGGTCTGGGACCTTTGTCAAGTGGAGGAGTCTGTTCTCCCAGTACTTCTAAACTCTAGTATAGCACAGTCAATGTGCCAATTCTGTCTAGGGCAAAAACCTCTATACGAATGTGCAGTGCAACTCAACACAATGGCCACACACCAGGGTGTGGACACTTCCATGCTCCGTAAAGCCATCTGGAACTAGATCCAATGCAAGTTCGGGATTCGGTCAGTCTCTCCACTCACAGTTTCAGAAATATGTTGCAACATTGAATGTTTATTCATTCTACATTTCCAAGGGAAAGAACGTTTCAAGATGCTGAAGATGTCTCAGAGACTCCCCCGGGGCCTTCAAAGAAGCACAAAGCCTGAGGTGTGACTGTCAGAGGTAATGAAAGCACCTCAGAGAGCTTCACCCCTTCACCGGGCTCCTGGATGCAAACAGCCCAGGCTCCCACAGATACAGAGGAAAACAGTGTCAGTCAGACAACTTGCAGTGGCAGAAAGGAAGATACTTCACTTCTGCGCTGGGCTTGTGGATACAGAGGCCCTGTGAGTCTCCAGAGGACAGACATGCTGTATAATGTACCAGCAAACAAGACTTTTGACCTATATACATTCTATATATGCACTTTATTTTATATACAAACTGAGTTTTATAGTTTTCATTGTTGTTTTTTTTTACTGCTGACAATTAGAGTGAGTCTACAGGAATAACATAGATGACACAGAAGCGGCTGGTGCAGGTTAACGTTACTGACGAACACGGCGACGTGAAGCCCGTGATCCAGTGGCTGAAGCATGAGAGCTGCCATTCTAATCTAGAATATATCTATAAACTTAGAGAATGTGGCGTTCGTGTCCTCAACTACCTCAACGACTAATCTTTCTTACTAATATTTCTTTCATTCTAACTCCAAACTAAATTCAAATTTTGACAATAAATGTTAATTTTGTTTTTGTGTTTTTTTTAGAAAACGAGAAAAGGGGAGGACTTGTTATTGTGCAATTGTGTTTGATGTTCAATTACATTGAATTTAATTCATGTTTGTCCTTTCCTATTGAAAGCATTCTTTGAGCATAATGTATAAACTACTGGTGGGCAAAGTGTTAATAATTTGGCTATTTATACTGGATAATTGTAATGGTAGACTACTAAAAAGAAAAACATTTAATTAAACAATAGGTTAATGGAAATTGTATTTTATTAACAAGTTTAATCAAAGGTAACATTACAACACAAAATGGATTTTTTTGGCAAAAAAAAAAAAAAAAAGTTTTGCAGAGAGGAAATTGTCAGGGTGAATTCCTCATGGCTCCCCTGCCTCCCACTGCTTCAGTATCAGGGAAACCTGTGGAAGGTTGGAAGTCCACCCCTGCTTCTGGATCCAGGCCTCGATCCCAGTCCCAGACGGCTGATGCCGACCAAAGTGTTCTATAAAGACAAATCACGAGGAGCATTAGCCATTGTGGTGACATGTTTTATGAGATTTCACTAATTGTCCATCCCTGACACACAATTTTTGTTACAAAATGTATATATTGATGCTTACCAAGGACACGACGTTCACGGAGCTTGCGCTGCTCGCTACGCCAGCGGTCGTAGCAGTGCCGCTCGTGCTCGCCACACAGCTGGTGCCCGTCCAGAGTCACAGGGCAAGACTCAACCAGCATGTCAAATGCTGTCCGTTCATCCACCCTGTCCTGCCGGCTCGTGGACGCACCAGACCCACTTCTACAAGATCAATGAATAAACAATAAAGAAAGTGCCAATGAATGACTGCTTTGAGTAGCAACATTACAAATAATAATCATCTCGTTCATTAGATTTCATATTGTTTACCGTGTTTTTCCAGCAATGTCCTCAACCAGACGCTGAGCATCTGTCGTGGAGCTGTGAGGAACTGAAGATGGAGCAGGAAGGAGTGGAGGGATGTTCCTCAACACCAAGCCCTTCCTGTCCATTTCCTCTAACAAGCTAAGAAAGGAAAAACAGTGAATACACACACATTTGATGGAATATTGAGTATTGCACTGCAACAGGACAAAGCAGTGAGGCATAAAGGTTAATTACACACCTGGCAAGAGGATCAGCCGCTCCCAAAATGTCTCGAATCCTCTGGTACTCCCAGAAGCGCCCGGTGTGGGTGAAGTCAGCCATCTCCTTCTTGGCCTGCAGTACAGTGGCTTGGATGTCCTCCTCAGACCTTCCTCCCTTTAGGGAAGTCATTTTGAAGAGGGTCCAAGGCGCCATTCAAATGACGTTGAGTGGGACGCACTTCGTGGACGCTGCGCAGCGCCCCCTGGACGATTTATGCGGGGCCCCGTGACGCCCCTTCCAGATAGGGGCCGTCCCCAAGGTCCCCTGAGAGGTGGCCCCAAGACTCTAGACCCCCCAGGGGCCGCATGGGAGGGGCCAGAAGTTACCTCCCCAAAACCGCAGTTCGGGCATCGGCCACCAGGTGGCTCACCAACGTCCCACCCGCATCCTATTCGACGGGCGTCGAATAAGCAGGGGGTGGGCGTCCACGGAGTGCCTTAACGTCCCCCTTACAGCCTATTCACCCTTACCGGCTCCGCGCCATTGGCCGAACTCGCGGGGTGGGCGGGGCCGTCCACGGAGAGCCTATTTGTCCCCTTACAGCCTAAACGAAGCCAGGGGGCGGGGATCGATCCCGAAAACGCCCTCTGTCCACGGACAGCCTAAACGTCCCCCTTACAGCCTATCTCCCGCCCGCCCCGCGCCGTTGGCTGAAGTCGCTGGGTGGGCGGGGCCGTCCAAGGAGAGCCTATTTGTCCCCTTACAGCCTAAACGAAGCCAGGGGGCGGGGATCGATCCCGAAAACGCCCTCTGTCCACGGACAGCCTAAACGTCCCCCTTACAGCCTATAATTCATGCCTTTTGTCCACAAAGTGCCTATTGTGTCCCCTGACAGCCTATTCCTAGGCTGTCCGTGGAAATTGCATTAAAAGGAAATTTTTATAAATAAAGTGGTTATTGGTGGTCAAACCTACTGTACACCACTCAGGGGACACAGCACAACACACTGAAGTACATTTCACCCATTAATTGTGCAAAATTAGCATAAAATCATACTGTCCACGGGGAGCGTACAGGGGCTCCATCGAACCCTTCTTCTTCTGAGGAGGGAGGTCCTCCTCCTCCTCCTCCTCTTCCTCGTCCACCCCCACCTCCTCCGCCGCCCCCTATTCCAGTTCTTCCTCCTCCGCAGGAGTTTGATGAAGTAATGGAAATAATATAATATAGTATAGTATATTATTATTTTATAAATAATATAGCCTGTCAAACTTTTCTAGTTGCATTTGTTTTGTTCATTTTTTGTTTGATTTTTATTTTTCTCCAGTATTTCGCAGACGATGAGGAAGAGGATGACTGAGGGGGGGTTTTTTATATAAAAATTTGTAATAAACATTGTATATATCACTATGGTCTTCTCTTCTAATTTTCTTTTTAAAAATATAGTTTAAGCCCTCATTCCCATCTTTGAAACCGGCATAACTCAGGAACCAAAACAACTTGGGGCTCCATACTCCGGGTGTGTGGTGGACCTAAGGGTACCTTCCCATGCCCGAAGTATGGAGCTCCAAGTCAGTTTTGTTTCCTAGATAATACCGGACAAATCTGGACAGGAAGTGGCCGAATCTCGAAAACGAAGACGACTTGGGACTCCATACTCTGGGGGACATGGGGGTCCCACTGGTACCTCCCCATGCCCAGAGTATGGAGCTCTAAATCGGCTTGGTTCCCAATATACACCCGGTCAAAGTCCCATTTTTGACCGGGCATAACTCCAAAACCAAGCCGACTTGGAGTTCCATACTCCCGGGTTGTGGGGGGACCATGGGTGCCTCCCAACACCCGGAGTATGGAGCTCCAAGTCGGCGTGCTTTCTGAGATACACCCGGTCAAAGCTGGACCGGAAGTGGCCGTATCTCGGAAACGGAAGGGCCCAGGAGCTGGGGACGGTGGGGTCAGAAGGGGCCCTATGGGCCATCCCCATGCCCGGAGTTTGGAGTTCCAACTCGGCTTATCCCCCAAGATACATCCAGTTATACATAAGGGACTTTTGGACAAAACGCTCTCTATCTCGGAAAGGACGAGCCCCAGCGGATCCTCCTTTGGGGAGGTGAGGGGCCCCTAGGGACCCTCTCAGACCCCAGAGTCCCGAGCCTCTGGGACCCTTCCTTCTGAAGTGCACCCTTTCCTGTTGGGCCCCATATCTCGGACCGTGGGGGCGCTAGAGCCTCGGGCTAGGGCCCATTGGAGAGGGCCCCTGGGGACCCTACTTTGACCCGAGTTTGGTGTCGCTAGGCGGCCGGGTCCCCGAGTTATAGCCGTTCAAAGTACGCTGTCCGTGGACATTACATTAAAAGGTCATATTTCATAAATAAAGTGGTTATTGGTGCTCAAACCTACTGTACAGCCCTCAGGGGACACAGCACAACACACCGATGTACATTTCACCCATTAATTGTGCAAAATTAGCATAAAATCATACTGTCCACGGGGAGCCTACAGGGGCTCCGTCGAATAACTTGCAGATGGGATGCTGTTTTCGACTTAGACATTTTCAGCGGGTGAATCCCTGTAAGGAATTGGGGATTTCAGCATATTTGCTGAAGGCCAGTGAGTAACTTATTAAGCTACAGGTGGGATGCTGATTATATTAATGGGTCACATTTCATAACTACAGTGCTTTTATGAGGTGAAACCTACTGTACACTACTCAGGGGACACAGACCCACACACTGATGTGCATTACAGCTATTAATTATGCATAATTTACATAAAATTCAACCGTCCACAGACAGCATATATGGGACCCGTTGGATAAGTTACAGGTGGGATGCTGTTTTCGACTTAGACATTTTCAGCGGGCGAATCCCTGTAAGGAATTGGGGATTTCAGCATATGTGCCGAAGGCCAGTGAGTAACTTATTAAGCTACAGGTGGGATGCTGAGTATATTAATGGGTCATATTTCATAACTACAGTGCTTTTATGAGGTGAAACCTACTGTACACCACTCAGGGGGCTTTGCTTGTGAGGACATGGCTTCGAACCCAGCTCAGACCACCTTATGGGATCACCCTGATGTCATGGTCCATCTGAAAACAATTTTGACCTAGACAGATAGGCTGCACATATTATTTGACTTAACGACTTTCATTTCTCTTATCTATCTAAATATTCTATATTAATAGGTCACACACACACACACACACACACACACACACACACACACACACACACACACACACACACACTTAAACAAGTCATTAATGTGTTGTCCACAGACTACACATTAATGACTTGTAAAATTTGTATGTGTGTGTTTGTGTGTGTGTGTAGAATTATTTATTTACATAGGTCATTGTGAATAATCAGATGTTTATAAACAATATGTGTTCTGATATAACTGATGTACATTATAGCTATTATGATTAATTATCCTTCAAATTAAATGTTAGATATAACTGATGTACATTATAGCTACTACTTATGAATAATTAGCCTTGAAATTAAATGTTAGAAATTTTGAGCAGCTGGATCTTTCAAATTTAATTTTTGCTGGATAATATTAAACTTTAACGCAGTAAATACAATAAATACCCTTTTAGGAAAAAAATGATGACAGACAAAAAGTGTAAATTCAAAAACAAGCAAGTATATTTATTAGAAAAAAAGCACACAAAGATATAATAACAATATAATAACAGATTAATAATATAGAAAAACAATAGATGAATAATATTTAAACAATAAAGAAAACACTAAAAACCACACTGAATTAAAAAAAGAAGAAAAAGGTAAAAAAAAAAAAAAAAAAAAAAAACTGTTCATTTCTTTCTCCGGCGATTTTCAATGGATCTCTTCACTTTCTTCGCCGCCTCTTTTGGCGAGATCAGCCTTGGTCTAAGCCTCGCCCTACGGCCCAGAGGAGTCAGGACCACCCTCAACTTCTTTTTCTCCACCTCAGCCGCCATTACTTTAGATCCTTGTTGCTCCTCCTGTCAAAGAAAATACATGGAGAACAATTTATCATTAGTCTGCAAATCAAGACAACATGTATGGATGTAGTCTCAGTACATGATATCACTTTACCTTATCGGACCCCAGAGTTGACACACCGGACTCCGGTACAGCATCTTCTGGGCTGGTGCTGCTAGACGTTATGTCTGAATCCTGTCTACTCTGCTTGCGGGGCTGAGGTGCCCTTTTCATGGGCCGCTTTCTCTTCTGCGGTGTCCTTGCTGGTGAGCGTTCCTCTCCTTGAAGCGCCGCCTGAAAGAGCATGCGGTGCTCCACGGCCTGCTTTACTGACAAGTTGGTGACGTAGAACTTGTCAGCCGTTCTAACGTCGTGGCACATGAACTTGGCCAACTTCTGCCGATCATCGTCCGCGTGCGTGAACTTGGCCTACAAACACAGAGGAAAAGAAGGGAAAAACAAAGGCAAATTGGTAACATAAAACAATACACAGTGATAACCAAAAATATGTGCTCATGTGAGAAGACACTTACATGGCTGGCGATCGACGTCCGGATGTCAGTGAAAGTCGGGCATCCAGGGAGGCCCATCTCCTTCCACGCCTCCTGGAAATAGCCATTTAGGTTTTTGCAGGGGTTGGGCTTGGATGTGAAAAAAAAGAATCTGGCATCCTCCCCGCCCGGCAGTTTGTCTTTTATGGAGAGAAACTTGTTCGCCCAGGCATATTCATAATCCAGGAGGGCAATCTGGGCTGGCCCGAAGGCTTTATTCGTCTTGTGGCTGCATACCTGATCACACACAACACACACACACACAAAATACAGTTAAGAACAGAACAGATAAATACAAGTCCCCAAAACATTTATGTATATAAATGACTCACGTTTATAACATGCGCCTTCTCATTTGAAGAATAACGTGCCCCCCGCACCTCCTGGATTGTCATGTTCGTTAGGACACCTCCCCTGTGGCCGTAGAGGGATGCCAGGAAGGCCGAAAAGTAGCCATAGAACCTCCATAAGTTCTTGTATGACGGGTCCCTCTCCAAACTCCCTAAAAACAACAACAACGAGTAAAAACGCAGCAATTAAATGGCAAATTATTTTTTACAGTTAACTCCTTGAGAGTACAAGTTGAAATGTTTGAATAAAAAAACTTACCCAGAAGTTCTGGGATGGCCTTAGATGCAAGGTCTTGGCACTTCAGGAGGGTCGCCTTTGACAGAACGCGCTCCTCCTTCAGTGCCTTCACCGCCACCTGGTGCATGGCCACGCCCCTGCCCATGGTCTTCAGGACCCGGCGCATCTCCCGGCGCAGCCCGATCAGAACAGTGCGACTAAGACGGCAGGAGGTTGGAGGTGTTTCGGTAATGTAATCAAAAAACTGCGCCACGTTCTGGGCATAGTGCCTCACTGTTGTCTCCTTCATGTGGGACTGCCTTAGGAAAGATATCCACCTGGACACAGACCAAAAAAAACACAACAACATCAGAAATCAGTAAACACTCAGTTCAAAGTACCATCACATACGCAAACTGTCTTGAATTGCACAGATGGGCTGATCATGTACAGAATTAGGTTTGCACATGTACAGAATTAGGTTTGCAGCAAAGACAGTGCCGTTCTAGGTCCAAAGCAAAAACACCAAATTCGAAAATGCATCGCATCAGAAATCAATTTGACAGCTCAAAAATTTGACAGCTCAAAAAGACAGCTTTGACAGCTGGTTGAGTGCAGGTATAATCTCAAGTAACTCTCAGCAATTACATGTACAATTACTCAAAAGTATACGAGGAGTGTGAGGGTATAGTTTTAAGCAAATGGTCAATAATTTGGAGTAAATCACTGCAATTACATGCACCGTTACTTAGAAATGTACTAGTGGTTGAGTGCAGGTATAATCTCAAGTAACTCACAGCAATTACATGTACAATTACTCAAAAATATACTAGGAGTGTGAGGGTATATTTTTAAGCAAATGGTCAATAATTTGGAGTAAATCACTGCCATTACATGCACCGTTACTTAGAAATGTACTCGTGGTTGAGTGCAGGTATACTCTCAAGTAACTCACAGCAATTACATGTACAATTACTCAAAAATATTCTAGGAGTGTGAGGGTATATTTCTAAGTAAATGGTCAAAGGTGAGTGTACAATGACATTTTCATAATAGATTGAAAGTTTAATCTTCAAGAAAGTCAATTTAAAAAGTGCTCAATTTGACTATTTAAACAAACTTCAGAACACAAGAAGAACAGGACTTACTTATGTATCTTTGACGTCTCGTTTAAAAAACACAGGTTGGCGAGGTTGGTCTTGCCCTCGGACATAAATCCAAGAAATGTTTTTATCCGATAAATCTGCCCGCTCACATTTTCCCTCATTTTGTACGAAGGATCCGGGCCTTCTTGGTGCCTTCGGTATTCTTCCAGCAGCGAATCTGCACACAAAGAAAGAGGAAAATAAAAAAACTGTCAGCACAGTCACAGCCTTTCATAAAACATTTAGCACATATAGAATATATATTTGCTTTTACATTTTTTACAAAACAATTATCCAAACAAATGTTTAAAACCGTGCAAATGTTATACTCACTCAGGACAACCACGTGATCGGGGTAGTGAGGTGGTGTCACGTTTTGGGTTTGTTCTTGTCATGTTTCTGTGTCATGTCTTGTTTCCATGTCTGTCATGTGATTCCCTGTTTGTCATGTGATCCTGCCATGTCTTGTCATTGGTTAATTGTCTGATCATTGTTCACAGGTGTCCCTTGTTTTGTCATTAGTCTGTGTATTTAAGCCCTCATGTTTGCCATGTGTCTTTGTCAAGTATTGTTTCCTGTAATTCTGTTGTAGTGTAAGTTTCATGTTCATGCCACGGTTTTTGTTTTCATGCCACGTCATGTTTTTGTTTCATGTTTTATTTTAGTTACAATAAACTGCACTTGGGTTCTCATTAGTGATGGCAAAATGAGGCTTCCTGAACCACTGATACCTCGCAGGCCATTGCTTCAGCCAAAGGTTCATTACTCGAAGCTTCATTCAGCATTGCTCACTAGTGACACCTAGCTACTGTGCAAAGAAATAGCAGACAAATTCATTCATTCTGAACCAGTGTTTTTTAGAAAAATATTTGTATGAATAAAAATATGTATTTATTTATTTTGTACTCGCTGTAGATGTATTGTATGTAACCTTTCATTTGCAATAATAAAAAGACATGAGCAGACATTTGTCCATTACTGTGTATAATATAAAATATGTATCTTTCTCTGTCTGAATTTACTTGTGCAGAGTCACACACACAGTTAATTAAATATGCATTAATTGTTTGGATAGTGACAGTATGAACAACAACAGTGACACTGTGTTGAGTGCAGTGCTTATGTTGGAGGGAGTGTAATAAAGTAAACTGCAACAGAATAGTCTGGAAGGAAGGATTACAATCGATTTTTATTGAGAAACAGAATAATTTCAAGTGTGTTGGGGTAACACACTTATTTAAAAAATGCCAGTGCCAGCTGGTATAAATGAGGACACTGAAGCTTCTGTTGAGCCCAGACAGGGCAGGATTCCCTCTTTCTTGCTGGCTCCATTACCAGGAAAAAGGAAGAGTCACAAAAAGCAAACAAATCCAAAAGGACAATCCAAATAAAAAAATCCAGAGCAATCCAAATAATCGTATCTAATTAATATCACAAGACTATAATATAGCTAAGCCTACTATAATTAATAATAACAATATACTATAACTATTCTAACCTGATAATGTAATAATATACAGCCCTAACACATATGACACAATAACGACAACGACAATGACAATGATAGTTATTTAACTCTCTATGACTCTTTAACACTACTACATCTGCTTTTTACTACTGCTGACAACACCCACAAGGTGGCGCGAGTTTCGAACCGCCTTTTATCCAGAAGCGACACTCAGACCGAACCGATGACGTATCCACACAAACCGAGGCCTCGTTTGTCATCAGTCACGTGATTTTCACGTTAACAACACAAGCCTCGAATCGCGGCTTCATCTGGCACGCCCATTTTTTCTCGACACAAGCTCCGACGCCTCGGTTCAAATGTCACATCACTAGTTCTCATTTCTCAACTTGCCTCCAGTGGATCCTTATTACAGAATACTTGACCTCCTACAATGAACCCAGCGGTTGCCCTCCTAAACCTACGCCAGGGGAATCTTCCCCTGGAAACGTATGTGGAGAAATTTTGTGGGCTGTGTTGCCAGTTGGATTTTAATGACGTGGCCCTCAAGGACATATTTAGGGTGAGTCTGAATGAGCCCATTCGCTCCCAGCTTCCTGGGGGGAAAATCCACTGGTCCTTGGCCCAATATATTGACTATGCCCTATTATTGAGCGGTTCCTCATTTACTGTGGGTTTTGAGGAGAAGCCCCACAAACCCACAGTATCTGCCAAGCCTGAGCCACTTCACGTCATGCCTGCCAAGCCTGAGCCACTTCACGTCATGCCTGCCAAGCCTGAATCTCTTCACGTCATGTCTGCCATGTCTGGGTCTCTTCACGTCACGCCTGCCAAGTCCGAGCCGGTGTCTCCTGACAAGATGGCCGCCGCCGAGCCTGTGTCTCCTGACAAGATGGCCGCCGCCACGCCTGAACCTGAGCCCGAGCCCTCAGTTATGGCTACACTAACAATAATGGCCACAGCCATATGGTGTGTGTGGTCGGTGCACACATTTGAGCTTCACGTCACGTCTGCCGAGCCAGAGACTGAGCTTCACGTCACGTCTGCCGAGCCAGAGACTGAGCTTCACGTCACGTCTGCCGAGCCAGAGCCGGTTCACGTCACGTCTGCCGAGCCAGAGCCCGTTCACGTCACGTCTGCCGAGCCAGAGCCTGTTCACGTCACGTCTGCCGAGCCAGAGCCTGTTCACGTCACGTCTGCCGAGCTAGATCCTGTTCACGTCATTTCTGTTCTGGAGTCGTTGTCTGTTCCAGCCCATAACCCCATAGCTGTCCCCAAGAAAATTTTGGGGGGGGGCAGTAGGGTCCTTGATAGGACCATGGAGGCCGCGCCGCCATGGCTAGTGATGTTACGTCTGACACCGACGCTCCGAAGCTTGCTTCAAACTCGAACGGTCCTTGCAATGAACCACTGCTTCGGAGCTTGTATCATTACGTCACTAGTCACGTGAAAATGACTTCTGAAGCAAACACACTGGTTCACTCCTGTAGTGAACCACCTGACTGCTTTGACAGCCCAATCCAGTGTTGACAGGTTTGAAACCTGGCGGCTGTATTTCTTATAAAAGTGAAGCCAAACCATGGCAACACCGTGATAATATTTCCAAAATAATATTTCTGAATAAAAACCATACCATTTAATGAACACTTTGTCTAAGCCTTCTGCATGTACCCAAAGCACACCCTCTGCCACTTTTTTATTATTAATTAGAGAACATATGAACATTGTTACATAAAAACATGCATCAAAGACAGAAACTTCAAAAACCCTCTGCTACATTATACAAGTACAACCAGTTACACAAGCACATCCTTTTCAACATACAAAAATATCAGTCCCACCAGTTAACAAGTTATAGGTCTGGTTTCACAGACAGGGCTTAGATTAAGCAAGGATTAGGCCTTAGTTCAATTAGGACATTTAAGTAGCTTTTATAAACGTGCCTTAGAAAAAACATTATTGTGTGCATCTTGAGGCAAAACAATGGCAATGACATATTTTAAGATATCTCAGTGCAGGTTTCTTTCTGTTAAACCAGCTCAAACATGCATTTTAGTCTGGGACTAGCTTAAACCTTGTCTGTGAAACCGGGGGATAGAGTTCTGCTTCCCATAGCTAAACAAGATAAAGCTTTCACACATGATACTGCCCTGCTAAAAAAAAACTATAGAAACCATTACAGAAATTCTATTGGATTTAATGGTTTTCATGGGAATTTTATTGGTTGTAATGGGGATTATAGTGGTCTCTGTGGGTCTCTACTGATATGTGTTGGGTTCTATTGGTGGGGGCATTAAATCCTAATGGAATATGTCCCAAACACACTACAAAAAATAATTCTGTAGTGGTTTAAATGGTAAAAGCCAATGGTTCCTATTGGTATTTTAATAGAAACCATTAAAATTTCTGTGATGGTTTCCAACTTTTTTTTAAGTTGGTCTGATCTTCTGTCCTTGTCTAAAGAAATAATTACACACACACATCATGCTTAATGTTTTATTATCAAGGTGAACACATGAAATCCATCAGTATCTGTAAAATTCACCTACATAAATGAGTTTCACAGCACTAACACTGTTTCAGCTTTGATCGCCTCGGTAAACACGCAATAAACGGGGCGTTAACATATAAGCCTACTTGCATTTTATGGTTGTCAGCTTTGTTGCATTACATTTACTTCACCAGGAGATGGTGCTGCAATTTCTATCTGAATGAAGCTTCGAGTAATGAACCATTTTCGACACAATTGTATCAGAAAGCAATAATGCTTCGAAACGCTTCATTTGGCCATCACTAGCCATGGCCACCTGAACTGTCTGGTCCACCTTGGCCACCTGAACTGTCTGGTCCACCCTGGCTTCCTGCACTGCCGGATCCGCCCTGGCTTCCTGCACTGCCGGATCCGCCCACGCCTTGCCACGGCCCAGGTCCGCCCACGCCATGCCACGGCCCAGGTCCGCCCACGCCATGCCATGACCCAGGTCCGCCCACGCCTTGCCACGGCCCAGGTCCGCCCACGCCATGCCATGACCCAGGCCCGTCCACGCCATGCCACGTCCCATGTCCTGTCCCCCTGCACGGGCCTGGCCCACCATCCCTCCCCCATGACCTCCTCCACTCCACCACCCTCCTGGTCTTATCTTGTATTTTGGTTTTGTTGGGCGTCAGGAGACGCCCTTAGAGGGGGGGATTCTGTCACGTTTTGGGTTTGTTCTTGTCATGTTTCTGTGTCATGTTTTGTTTCCATGTCTGTCATGTGATTCCCTGTTTGTCATGTGATCCTGCCATGTCTTGTCATTGGTTAATTGTCTGATCATTGTTCACAGGTGTCATTAGTCTGTGTTTTTAAGCCCTCATGTTTGCCATGTGTCTTTGTCAAGTATTGTTTCCTGTAGTCTGCTGATGTAACCACTAAGTAAGTTCATGTTTCTGAGATTGTTTTCGCCACGCCTTGCCATGTTCTTTTGTTTCTATGTCTGATTCTGATTTTCATTAAACTGCATTTGGGTTCTACATACGCTTGCTTCAGTGGACTTAGTTACAGGTGGACTTGAGGTTTGCAACCGGGGGACGGAGGATGGCTGGGTGTCAGAGGCTGGCTGGGTGTCAGAGGCTGGCTGGGTGTCAGAGGGCAGCTGGGTGTCTGAGGGATCGTCGTGGGTGGAGGGTGGAGTGGGCTCGTCAGGGTCCACACTCTCTAACTCTGGCCCAAGGGATGGGAGGATTTGTCTCGTAAGCTGCTTGACTCTGGCTGCCCCCGTTGCTGAAGACTTTCTTTTCAGCAACCGGTACCGTCGGGTAACATTTTTGAGGGCACTTGAAAGGGTGTCAATTTTCTGATTCATATCGACAATCTGTGCCCTCATCTTCGCTACACGGCGGTTGCAAGAAGGATTACCACAGTCCTCGTCATCCGAATCATTCTCAAACACCGGCACCACATCTTCATCCATCCAGGGGTGTTCAGCATCTTCCAGGTCGAGGGTGGAGACCATTGGCACCTCCGGCTGAGATGCCCTCAAAGCACTCAATTTCTCCAACACTTTTACCTGCTTGCTGGACATCATGTATCCTTTCCTGGCTGCTGTGGATAATTCACAATGAGACTTCATGTGACGGTCCAGGCGAGTTGTGTCCTTGCCACAGCCAGGCACTGGACAGCGTCCTTGGCGGATGTTTATCCGTCCAGACTCCAAAGAGAGGAGTAATTTCCTTTCTTCTACATTTTTAACATTATGGAACACTTTTAAGTGTTGGCCTAGTCGTGCAAACAAACGGCAACACAACGGGCACGATTCGACAGGCATGGCTGATAAAATCAGAATAAAGAGATTGCTGAATTCAGGATACGCGTACTGCTGATGCTGAAGGTTCAGGGATCTAGAGATTTGTGTCAGTAAAAACTCTGAACAGAGGACTTGTCTCATGAGTACACTCCCATAATTTGACGATAACTTAAAGGAAGTTACAGTGCAATTACTTTAAAATTGACTAGGGTTGTGAAGGTACAATTTCAAGTAATACGATAACTTAAAGGAAGTTACAGTGCAATTACTTTAAAATTGATTAGGGTTGTGAAGGTACTATTTCAAGTAATCCACTGTTATTACATGCAAAATTACTTAAAGATATACTCGCAGGTGCGTACTGATAATTTAAAGTAAATCAATGCAACTACATGCACCTTACTTCAAAATTTACTAGTGGGGCAGGGCTCCAGACTGCGACCAAATGGTCGCATTTTGCGACCAAAATTTGAGAGTGTGCGACTGAATTTTTCATCCAGTCGCACATGTGCGACCAGTAAATTTGTTTTGTTTTTACACGTTAAACGGAAGGGGCGCGTCAATGAATCCGGAATGTGTGGCAGGCCAATGAGTGTGAGAAGAATTGGGAATGGCCACTGTAACTGGCTAATGTGTGGAGGGGGAGGGTCCTAGAGATAATCGAGCGCGCGTAAACGTCCGTGGGAAGGAGACGGAGACAAATATCAATGTCACAGACACAGCCGGATGATGATTCAGAATCAGAGGTTTGTGAGGTGATAAAGGCCCGAACCCACCATTTTCGGGAAGACTGGCTGCGAGAATTCAGCTGGTTGAGGTACTGTAAGGAGACGAACTTAATGAACTGCGAATGTTGCAGTCGCTACCCCAGAACTGCGGGGAAAACGAAGTTTGCAGACAGTGCAGGCACTTCGCAGTTTAAACACAATATGCTAGTTAGACACATTCTCAGCCTCAAGCATAGAGTATTCCGTGACATGTTAATAAATCAAAACAAAATGAAAGCGGAAAAAAACTGCGCTACTCATTTCTGCGTCACGGACCGTTTAATAGTTCGAACCAATAATAGACAGCGCAGAGCTTCTCTCGCCAGTCGCGGGCGGATCTCGATCACGCAACACCGTCACATCGTGGACATCCAGTGAAGAAATCCATTGAGTTTGCGACAGAATTAATAACATCGTTGCGAGATCCAGTGAGAAACATTAAATTCTCTGTTATAAACCATATCAGATCAAACAGCGCTAACGTGGAAACCAGGAGAAACATGTGCCATGAACGAACAAGTTATAGAAGGCTTTAGGTCCACAGATCAGCAACATTCACCATGGATTTAATGTAGTAACACTAACTGTAACGGTATACTGTGGTTATAACAGTAGCCTACACATATCTTTTTCCAGCACTTCAAAACTATAATATCATATTTAAATGTTATTTTTAATGTGTTGACCAAAACATTTTTTGTTCAACCTTTAAAGATTGTCTCTATTTATAAAACTAAAAGTTTCAAGAAGTAGGAAAACTCACACTTATTTAAAAAAATAAATAAAATTAAATTACCATTGTAAACATAGCTGCTGAGGGCGCTTATTGGCTATTTTCAATCCCTAATATCTATTTTGTCACTCATTTTGCTATTGAATTAATATTAAGACATTATGAATGATAATAGTTCAAGTTAATTTTATCTACACCTCAAATTAAGCTCAGTGCTTTGTCATCCCACAGTGCTACCAGATACTTTCTGTAGAACTTAGTGCCGCTGCCCTCAAATGTTAGTCTGGAGCCCTCTGAACTTAAAATAAAACTGCACATTGTAATTTCTGTACGTTAAGTCTATTTATTATCAAAGCATTTGTCAGTAATACAGTTATTTTGGGGGGAAATGTGAATAATTGCATTGCAAGGTGATTTAAGATGTGCCCCTAAATTTTCTGCTTGCGCTCCTAAAATTTTAAGTCAGGGGCTACAGCGCTCCTAATAAAAAAAGTTAGTCTGGAGCCCTGTGGGGGTCTGCGGGTATAATTTAAAGTAATTCACAACAATTACATAGTATCTTACTCTAAATTATACTATGTTCAATCACTCTGTTCAATTTTGAAGTGAGTCACTCTTTAACCCTCTGGGGATCAAAAACGCGCCCGCGCGTTTTGCTCGTTTTTTTTTTTTAGCAATGAAAATAAACACTAAATGCTCTGTTAATTTTGATCTTTCATTTTCGTGTAATACATCAATCGATCCTGTTCAGTTTCTATTTTTTTTCTGTATACTCACAATAAAAATAAAGTGTTTTGCTTTTTGACAAATAAAGAAAAATTAACATGATGCGATTTCTGCCTTCTCTCTGTCAGTAAACTCCCGTTTGAAACGCGTTCGAAAATTATCTATAACTCCGCGAAAATTCAGTCAAACAGGCAAACAGACCCACGGGCATAAAGCTTGAGATCGCAGCTTTTAAATGAAGTCATTTATATAAAAAACAAATATTCTTAGTTTCTGTAATCTGTATACAAAGAGAGCGACTCCAGTCGACCTCATTACGAGATGATTCACAGTAATGTGACCACTCCCCGGAGAGCGCGTGCTTTTCAAATGCAAATTCCGAGAACCATTTCAGATCTGTGAAACGCCCACATCAGCTGTAAACAAAGCGCGTCGCGAGTGAGACATTATAGCCTTTATGGAGAAAAGTTTCCACAGTGCTGATGAGGAGAAATATCTCCTGATATGAGCAGCAGATCGCGCTGAGGAGTGAGGTAGGCTGTTTTCTTTTCTCAAGTGTGGAATAACGTTATGGAATAACGTCAGTGTAGGCCTATGTAAACCGCAAAAAGATGAATCGCATTTCTATAATATGACTCGCGTTTCTGTGAGATGAATGAAGGGTACATATTTGTAAAGAGTGTTTAGCCTAAATATGAATCGCGCGTCTGTGTGTGAAAGAATAAACTGCTTTGCTATAGCCTACTGAGATGAGTAAAATCGACTGGAATATGTTGAAATAAAATGTATTTGTATAAGCAACGTAAATTAACATTTATATGCCCTGATATTTCAATAAAACAACGTTAGTCAGGCGTTAGTCACACTATTTTTGTCAAAAATAAAGTCATAGACTAAGATGTTAGATGTTCCATTGTTGGCTATATTCAAACTAATGAATACATATGATAAAATGTAGGCCTATAATCTTTTTTTTCTTTCTTTTTTTTTTTTACAAAGAAAGAGTACACTTGAAATATTGTTGAAATTGTAATTATTGTTGTAATTGTAAAATTTTTAATAAAATAGCTAAACATATTTACAAGATAGATGTAAGCGAAATCTTAAATGGTCAATATAAGTATTCTTCTAAATACATTGTCCTTGCATTGTGGCTCAGTCAGTGTCACACCTTGAATGAATGGCTATTCAGAGTCATTATGCAGAGTGGGTGGGACATCCCAGGTGTAAACTACTCCTTCACGCCCCCCTCGCATATTGGCTTTCCAAGCAAAACCTGTTTTACACCATTTAAATCAATGTATTTTTTTTTGTGAACGATAAAGCAAGACTATTTTCACATAATTTTGAAGCCAGTACTCAAAGGTACAACATCAATTAGACAAAAGTCTTGTGGACACATATTTAATATGTGTTTTGTGGTCTTAATTCAGCCACTTTCATTTTTTATTTTTTCCAATAACCACGCATAAACATTATTCTCTTAAAAATACAAACATCTACATACACATTGCTCGCATATTTTGGTAGCCCTGTTTGTGCTATATAGAGTGATTTTACACCTTTGCCATTAACATGTTTATAAATAACTGAAAAAAGCACAAATTTCAAGGCATGTCAGAACATCTCAAGGGCTCCAAAAACACCTTGGTCCCCAGAGGGTTAAGTATATTTTCAAGTAAGACACTGTTTAATTAAAAATTACTTTAAGTCATACCCTCACATGATTGGATGATTTGTCGATCTAAAAAACTATTTTGATAGTGACAATACAATAGTGATATTGACAATAAGGGGCCCTTTTAATTAAGTTAACGGGTGGAACAATGTTTGTACTTTTGGACAGGGACATATATATATACAGTACCAGTCAAAAGTTTGGAAACATTACTATTTTTAATGTTTTTGAAAGAAGTCTCTTATGCTCATCAAGCCTGCAGTTAAACAAAAAAAAAAACAGTAATATTAAGAAATATTATTACAATTTAAAATAATGGTTCTCTTTTTTTAATATATTTTAAAATGTAATTTATTTTTGTGATGCAAAGCTGAATTTTCATCAGCAAGTACTCCAGTCTTTGGTGTCTTATGATCCTTCAGAAATCATTCTAATATGATGATTTGATACTCAGTATTCCAACAAAATATATTAAACAGTTTCCATCATTGATAATAACTAAGTTTAACTAAATTATACATAAGGGAATTTTGGTCTATATCTCGGAAAGGACGAGCCCCAGCGGGTCGTCCTTCGGCGTGGTGAGGGTCCCCCAGGGGACCTCTCAGACCCCAGAGTCCCGAGCCTCTGGGACCCTTCCTTCCAAAGTGCACCCTTTCCTGTTGGGCCCCATATCTCGGACCGTGGGGGAGCTAGAAGCTCGGGCTAGGGCCCGTTGGAGAGGGCCCCTCGGGACCTTACTTTGACCCGAGTTTGGTGTCGCTAGGCGGCCGGGTCCCCGAGTTATAGCCGTTCAAAGTTTGGAGCCCACCTGCAGATTATTTGACAGAGCCCCTGTACGCTGTCCGTGGACATTACATTAAAAGGTCATATTTCATAAATAAAGTGGTTATTGGTGCTCAAACCTACTGTACAGCCCTCAGGGGACACAGACCCACACACTGATGTACATTACAGCTATTAATTTTGCATAATTTGCATAAAATTCAATCGTCCACGGGGAGCGTACAGGGGTCCTGTCAAATAAGTTACAGGTGGGATGCTGTTTTCGACTTAGACATTTTCAGCGGGTGAATCCCTGTAAGGAATTGGGGATTTCAGCATATCTGCTGAAGGCCAGTGAGTAACTTATTAAGCTACAGGTGGGATGCTGAGTTTGACCGGGTGTATCTTGGGAACGAAGCCGACTTGGGGCTCCATACTCTGTGGTCATGGGGGGCCCATGGGTACCTCCCCACACCCGGAGTTTGGAGCTCCAAGTCGGCGTGCTTTCTGAGATACACCCGGTCAAAGCTGGACAGGAAGTGGCCGTATCTCGGAACTGGAAGGTCCCAGGAGCTGGGGACGGTGGGGTCAGAAGGGGCCCTAAGGGCCCTCCTCATGCCCAGAGTTTGGAGCTCCAACTCGGCTTAACTCCCAAGATACACCCGTTTATAAGGGACTTTTGGACAAAACGGTCGATATCTCGGAAAGGACGGGTCCCAGCGGATCGTCCTTCGGGGTGGTGAGGGGCCCCTAGGGGCCCTCTCAGACCCCAGAGTCCCGAGCCGCTGGGACCCTTCCTTCCGAAGTGCACCCTTTCCTGTTGGGCCCCGTATCTCGGACCGTGGGGGCGCTGGAGCCTCGGGCTAGGGCCCGTTGGAGAGGGCCCCTAGGGACCCTACATTGACCCGAGTTTGGTGTTGCTAGGCGGCCGGGTCCACGAGTTATAGCCGTTCAAAGTTCGGAGCCCACCTGTAACTTATTCGACGGAGCCCCTGTACGCTGTCCTTGGACATTACATCAAAAGGTCATATTTTATAAATAAAGTGGTTATTTGTGGTCAAACCTACTGTACACCACTCAGGGGACACAATACAACACACTGATGTACATTTCACCCATTAATTGTGCAAAATTTGCATAAATTCATACTGTCCACGGACAGCGCAAAGGGGCCATGTCAATTAAGTTACTCTGGGTTACGGGGGACACCATAGGCACTTTGTGGACGACTTCAGCACATATAGGCTGTTAGGGGACACCATAGCCCCTTCGTTGACAAATTCCGCTCATATAGGCTGTTAGGGGACACCATAGGCACTTCTTGGACAACTTCCGCACATAAAGGCTGTTAGGGGACACCCTAGGCACTTCGTGGACGACTTCCGCACATATAGGCTGTTAGGGGACACCCTAGGCACTTTGTGGACGACTTCCGCACATATAGGCTGTTAGGGGACACCCTAGGCACTTCGTGGACGACTTCCGCACATATAGGCTGTTAGGGGACACCCTAGGCACTTTGTGGACGACTTCCGCACATATAGGCTGTTAGGGGACACCCTAGGCACTTCATGGATGACTTCCGCACATATAGGCTGTCAGGGGACACCATAAGCACTTTGTGGACAAAGGGATGAATTATAGGCTGGAAGGGGACAAATAGGCTTTCCGTGGACAGCCCCGCCCACCCCGCGACTTCAGCCAATGGCGTGGTGCGGGTAGGCGGGAAATAGGCTGTAAGGGGGACGTTTAGGCTGTCCGTGGACAGCCCCGCCCACCCCGCGACTTCGGCCAATGGCGTGGTGCGGGTAGGAGGGAAATAGGCTGTAAGGGGGACGTTTAGGCTGTCCGTGGACAGGGGGCGTGTCCGGGATTGATCCCTGCCCCCTGGCTTAATTTAGGCTGGAAGGGGACAAATAGGCTCTCTGTGGACACCCCCGCCCACCCCGCGTCTTCGGCCAATGGCGTGGTGCGGGTAGGCGGGAGATAGGCTGTCCGTGGACAGGAGGCGTGTCCGGGATCGATCCCCGCCCCCTGGCTTCATATAGGCTGTCAGGGGACACCCTAGGCACTTTGTGGACAAAGGGATGAAGAATAGGCAGTCAGGGGACACCATAGGCGCTTTGTGGACAAAGGGATGAAGAATAGGCTGTCAGGGCACACTCTAGGCACTTCGTGGACAAGAGGAAGACTACGGTAGGGATAGGCTGTCAGGGGACACCATAGGTGCTTCGTGGACAAAGGGATGAAGAATAGGCTGTCAGGGGACACCCTAGGCACTTCGTGGACAAGAGGAAGACTACGGTAGGGATAGGCTGTCAGGGGACACCATAGGCGCATCGTGGACAAAGGGATGAAGAGTAGGCAGTCAGGGGACACCATAGGCGCTTCGTGGACAAAGGGATGAAGAGTAGGCAGTCAGGGGACACCTCAGTCACTTCGTGGACAAAGGGATGAAGAATAGGTTGTCAGGGGACACCCTAGGCGCTTCGTGGACAAGAGGAAGACTACGGTAGGGATAGGCTGTCAGGGGACACCTAACGCACTTCGTGGACGAAAGGATGAAGAATAGGCTGTTAGGGGGATGGTATAGGCAGTTCGTGGACATAGGGGCCCCGTGGACTTTGTAGGCCATCTGTGGACACCACCGTGGAGCGAGGTCGCCCCCTAAAGGTGTCCATCAAGGGCCCTATGGGAAATGCCACGCATTACTATGCATTACCCCTCAAAAACGCAAAGTGTCCATTTCGTCATTAACTTAAGCGGCAAATGGGCGTCCATTTGGAGCAGAGATCCCTCCGAGTGCTTACGCGTCCAATGGCAACTTAAATGAATGGGAAGATTTCCACGAACAGCCTAATTTCCCTTCCGTGCATGCAGGCCGTCCTGAGATGCCCAGGAAGAGTGCGCGGAGCCTTCCTGCAGATCGGGCAGAGGAAGTAAATCCTGCTGTGGTACTTTCTGTACAAAAAACTAAACAAAAAAGAGGTTATTTTACCACATACAAGTTAAATGAAATGTAGTCAACTTAGTCTGCAGCATAGTAAAGAAGCACCACTTTGCAAAAACAACTACACAATTTCTTTACAAAATGTAAAATAAAATAAATTTTTTAGAGCCAAGAAGCAAATATGAATTCTTTCACTTTTTTTTCTAGATCTGCACACCCTGCCTGGCCTTAAACCTTTGTGCAACACACACCACTATCCACAATTGGCAAAGGGATATTTAAATTGGATTTATCTCTTCAGAAAATACCAAAATACATAATATTTATCTGGTAAATGATTATAGATTTTTAAGACTTTTTAGATATCTGGAGTATCCCCAATACAGCATTACTGTTAAAGGTACTTCAGTTAAGTAAAATTCAGTTAGGTCTTTGGACAAACAAAGACAGCAGCAAAGACAAGGCAGCTTTACACAGCTAATGTAATAATAGACAGGAATCACTTACCCTTCAGAAGCCATTTCAAGTTCTTTTAGAAATAAACAGTTATATGTTCTCAAACAATTGGTGAAATCCAGATGTCCTCCAGCTGACTGTTTGAAACTGTGTGTGTGTGTGTCTCTAGACCAGGGTATCATACACCTGAGTCTGTATTCAAACTAGCCAATGAGGTCGCAGTATTACACACAACCCCCTGCTAGGTGAGAATGGCCCATCAATGTATGGGCCAGCTGAAAAACTGGTTTGAGTCGGCTATCTCAGAAAAAGATGCTTTTATAAGTTTCAAATTAGTTAAAAATAAGTAAATGTGACTAAATATTTGTAAACTGAACATAATGAGCTTCATTTTGATAGGAAACGCATGAAAAAAGCTTGAGATTTAAAAACAAAACAAAAAAAACACTGCATGCAAGGAAGAGAGCCTTCTTACAATGAGAGGGCCATACGTTGATGGGCCATTCTCACCTGGCAAGGGGTTGTGTGTAATACTGCGACCTCATTGGCTAGTTTGAATACAGACTCAGGTTTATGATACCCTGGTAATAGAGAGACACTAGTTTGTTTCAAACTATCCTGCTGGAGGACATCTTTGTTTTGCTTTGACTTGGACTTCATTTGACTTTGTTTGATACTGTTGCAGAGGCTGAACAAGCTCAGAAGAGGCCAGGCTTGTTTGTTTAACTGTATGTGCTTATGTTATTTGTGTTTCATTCAGAGGATGTTTCCTTAATTTAGAGAATTATTATATTCAAGAATAATCATTGGTCAGAGGTCATTGTGGTGGTTACCATGCTTCTAATGGCGGTCACAAAGATTTCTGTGTGAATACTTTGAACACTTTTTTGAATGAACAATGTCATTAGTATCTTTGTAAACTGAGCTTTATTTTGATTAAAAAAACATGAAAAAAAGCTTGATATTTTTTACTGAGATTCAAAGAAAAAAACTGTATGCACAGAGATACCATTAGAACAGGCCAGTTGCATTTGAATTGGGGTTTTTATCTCATCAAAAGAACAAACCTATGTTAACAATGTTTCAAAGCAAAGTAATTGGGTTTTTAAAGTTTTAAAAGTTGAACCTGAGCCCCATGGAGATGTTAATAGGACAGGCCCTGTTCTGCTGCATATTTAGAGTTTTCATATCTCTTTTTTTTAAATCATGTCTCATTCTTTCAGATCATTGTTTAAAAAATGTATTCTATATAATGTCATTTTGTCTTGAAGGTCTACCGTTGTGCACTGCTTGCTGTGCCAGAAGCCCCAGGACAACCTCTCTGTTCATCTGGCCAGGGTGTGCATGAAGAAAAGCACGCCTGAGGAAAGAGCAGCCGAGGTTCAGAAAGCCAAGGCTTCGGGCAGAGAGTGGGTCCGCAGCAACAGGACCTGGGACTTCGAGCAGCTCTGTGTGCTCCTGCCTGACAGACGCTCTCGGCTCACCATATCAATGGTCTTTCTCTCTATGTGTGTGTGTGTGTGTGTGTGTGTGTGTGTGTGTGTGTGTGTGTGTGTGTGAGAGAGAGAGAGAGTGAGTTGGGGGAGGTGTGCATAAATACACACAGAAGCACTTAGTAAGTTTAGGCTCAGATTAAAATACAGGTATTTTCTGTTTGCATCTAAAAAATAAATAAAGACTGAAAACTAGATATGGGTGGTCAATAAAACATTGCTAAACAAGTGTACTGTATACTGGCTATGTTGGAAATATATTTTAAAAATGAGAAGAGTAGACCATAATGATATATAAAATATTTATTTTTATTTAAAACAAATAATCAGTCATCCTCCTCTTCTTCGTTGTCTGCAAAATATTGAAGAGAAATCAAAATCAAATGAAAAATGAATAACACAATTGCAACTATGGACATATTCAATGTAGGCTTTCAAACTCTATTACCTCATCAAAATCCTCCTAATGAGGAAGAGGTAGTGGAGGAGATGGGGGCGGATGGTTGGGGCTGTTGGGAGGAGGAAGAGGAGGAATATGACCTCCTCCTACGATCTCCTCCGATGAGGATGTGTGCTCGCTGTCCTGCAAAATATTGATTGCCTTGGGGAAGAAAAAAACATTGAAAACATAAATGAAATGTGAATTATTACCACAAGCTTTAATTTGTTATAAATCAAGTTAATAAAGATGAAGATTTGGCCGAATGACAAAGCTTTTTATATGAATACTTATTTCTACTAACCACATCACTTGCTCCTGAAGTCACCACACCGCTGTCACTCCTTGTGTCTTTGTGCACACACTGAAACAAAGAAAAACATAGGCTATTATTACTATTATTAAACACAAAGAGACTTCATGCCACATTTATTATTTTTATTTGAAAGACTCTTATGATCATCAAGCCTTGATCAGAAATACAGCATTCTAGGGAGTTTTTTAGGCAAACATAGGCTGTAGTTTTAAAGTATAGTTGGATACCCAAATCTATTTTATGTTTCATCCACCTGGATATTTTATATTAATATATTGATGTATTTTATATTGATATATTGAACTAAGTTCCATTTTTATTTATGTATTACTAGTGTTAACTGATCTACATTTATTCAAAATAAAAAATTACTCACTCCAAACTTTTGAATGATAGTGTATAAGTGTTACAAAAGATGTCCTGCACTTTTGACCAAATGAATGCCGGCTTGATGAGCATAATAGACTTCTTTCCAGAACATTAATAATAGTAAGGGTTAGTAAAACAAAACCAAACCATTTACTCACCTGAGAAACTGTTCTTTACTATAATAGATGTTGTTTTTCTCAGCCTGACCCTAAACTTTCACACCTTTCCAGGGGGCTGGTGTAAGCCGAGTTCTGATTGGCTGGTTTCAATACAAACTCAGGTTAGGATTAAGAGTTAGGGTCATTTCGGGTCATCCCCTGCAACAGGTAACTGTTATCATCTGGAGATCCCGAATTGCTTTAGACGAAATCACTGTTTTTTCTTCAAAAAAAAAAAGATATTTCATCTCAAAACTTGAAATGGCTTCTGAAGGGTGAGTAATTTCTAACTATTATTACATTAGTTGTGTTAAGATGCCTTGTTTTTGTTTGTTAAGTCCAGATATCTAAAAAGTGTTAAAAATCAATAATCATTTACTAGGTAAGTATTATGTATTCGGTTGTTTTCTGAAGAGATAAATCAAATTTCAATCTCCCTTTGCCATTTGGGGATAGTGCAAAAAAATAAATAAAAAAAATCTTAAAACAAGATCCATTTACTTTAGTAGTAAAATAACAAGATATTTTGTCCTGTTTTCTGTGGGAATTAATCTAAATTAAGTGAGTTGATGCTTAAAACAAGCAAAATGATCTGCCAATGAGGTAAGAAAAATACTGTTAATTCGAACAGAAACAATATTTTTTTTCTTACCCCATTGGCAGATAATTTTACTTGTTTTAAAGAAAAAAAAAAAATACGATATTATGTCTAGTTTTCTGGTGAAATAAATAAAAAAGTACTTTTTTAAAATTAATTTCACCAGAGGGGGGCGCAGCTGAGCAGCGACATGTGAAGACGTGTTCTTGCGAGCTCTGCTTGAATTGAACATTTATTTAATTTTCCCACTCTCCTCTTCGTTCTTTCTGGTGCGAACCTGTCTCTAGTGTGCCTAATTCTTTGAATTAGTAGTATTTTTTATTTATTTTTTAGTCCAAAGCTGCTCAAAATGCCTAAATCGCACAAGCCGAGGCCAGGGCCTGATGCCCCAGACTTGCCTGATGTGGAGCCGCCCGCGGAGGTGGGGTCAAGGTCGGACCTCGGTGCAATTATGGCTGCCATAAAGCAAACGGAGCAGAATGTGCTAGTCAAGATCGACTTGTCTGTGATGGCAGCTGCAGGTGAATTACACAAGAAAATAGACAATTTAGCGAGTGATTTAAGGACAGAAATCCTGAATGTGCGCGCAGAATTTGCGAAGGTTAATGAAGAAATACGTAAAGAAAGCGCCACATTATCAAACCGCATTGATGATCTTGAGGAGGAAGCTAATGGCCAGGCTAACCGTGTTGTAGCACTTGAAGCTCAAGTTGATACGTTATCTACTCAAGTTACCCGGTTGGTAGATAAGACCGATGATCTGGAGTCACGGCAGCGGCGAGATAACTGCAGACTAATCGGAATTGAAGAGGGATTCGGAAATATACGACCGGAGAGAGCCGTGGCTGAATTGTTGAAGGAAGCGCTAACCCTCGACTATACGCCGATGCTCGATCGGGCGCATAGGAGCCTGCAGCCCGAGGCCAAAGGATGGGGATGCTCCGAGACCAATAATCGTCAAGTTCCACTACTTTTAGGAGAAAGTGGATGTTCTTCGGAAGGCCATGGGAGCAGGGCCCATCACCCACAATGGGAAGCGTTTTTACATCTACCCAGATTACTCGGCCGCCGTCAGGAAAAAGAGAGCAGCCTTTACCGAGGTGAGAGGATTGCTTCGCCGGTGTACGGGCGTGAAATATGGTCTCCTGTTTCCTGCTACATTAAAGATCACGGCCCCAGCTGGTGAGCAGATGTCTTTCGAAGACCCGATCAAGGCAAAGCACTACATTGAGACCAATCTGCGCGCACGGGAGACGGAGGGAGAGTGACAGTTAATTCACGGACCATAACAGGTATCACGCTGCATGTTAGCATTGCTGTAGTCTGTGCAGGCTTTGACTGGTAAACGCCGCCATGATACAGTTGGATGCATTTTGTGTTTGGACAATGCATAGCTTACTACAATATGTTGAGGGGTTATGTGGACATTATGTAACCTGGAGAATGTTTTATTTAAGAATATCTTTAGTATCCTCATTTGTTTTCCCCTTTCTCTGCCACGTCAGTGTGGATAGCGCTGAGTTTCAACTTGATACTATAACCCCAATTGTACTTTTATTTTGTTTTCTAATGTATTTTGTTTAATTAATCCCATTATTACCACCAGTGTCATTAATTTTATTTGATTTTACTCTTTTCTTGTGGGATTATTTTCCAACTGTGAGTATTTGAAGCCGTATCAGCCTGTAAACAGATGGGTAACTTGCAGGCATACATGTAGCAATAATAGTGTTGAGACAAGGGTCCTATTACATTTTGTTCTACCTTTGCTGAGTTCATGTAAGAGTTGAAGTTAGTGTAAACGTGTTATATGCCTAGGAGAGAGAGGAGAGTTGTCAGGGCGGTCTCAGGTTTAAGGAAGACCAGCCCAGGGGCCCAGGATGGTAAGAGATTTTTCTATGTTTATCTGTTCGTTTTTGTTAGTTTTGTTTTGGGTTTATTTGTGGTTTATGATTTGACTCAAACAGGCATTGAAGCAATGAGGTATAGTCAACGTGTAAGACCGGTTCATTATCAGTTGTGGCACTATGATTCCGGATAATGTAAATAGTCAACAAGGAGTGGTTTCATTTATTAGCTGGAACGTCAAAGGGCTGAATAATATGGTTAAAAGGAGCAAAGTATTTAGTCATTTGAAATCATTCAAACCTGATGTAATTTTCCTACAAGAGACGCACTTAAATATTAACTCCCATAAAAGACTAAGCTGTAAGTGGATTGGACAAATATACCATTCTCGTCTTAACTATAAAGCCAGGGGAACAGCAATCCTAATTAGGAAGGGGATTCCATTTGAACACTCTGAAGTAATATCAGATGCTAATGGCAGATATATTGTTGTAGTGGGCAAGCTATTTAACACACCATTAATATTGGCTAATATCTATGGACCTAACTGGGACAATGCACAATTCTTTCTTAATTTTTTTTCGACTCTCCCAGATCTTAACTCCTACAAACTAATTCTAGGAGGAGACTTTAATTGTGTCCTTCATCCTCAGTTGGACAGGTCAAGCGTAAGGTCGAACAACGCTCTCTCGTCAGCTGCAGTGGCTATCAATTTTCTCCTTCGTTCTTACGGTTTATCAGACCCTTGGCGTATAAAAAATCCAACTACGAAGCAATTTTCTTTTTTCTCCCGTTCATCATAGTTACTCCAGGATTGATTACTTTATTGTCGATAACCAGCTTTTACCCTTAATTTCTAGCACCAAATACCACAGTATAGTGATATCAGATCACAGCCCAGAACAGATAGATTTAGCTTTCCCAGGCAATGTAGCGCCCCAGCGAACATGGCAGCTAGATCCCCAATTACTTTTATGTAAACACTTTAGAATATTTCTCAATAATCAGATCGACTTCTTTTTGGAAATGAATGACACTCAGGATGTGTCAAGGGGAGTTTTGTGGGAATCTATGAAAGCCTATATTAGGGGCCAAGTTATTTCTTATGTGGCACATAGAGATAAGGGGCGTTTTAAACAACTTAAAGGGCTGGCTGACAAAATTACAGATATTGACAAGCGCTATGCTCTTTCACCTACGCCAGATCTTTTTAAGGAGAAATTATTATTGCAAACAGAATTTAACACGCTTAGGACATGGAAAGCCAAAAAAAATATTTTTAAATCCAGACAGGTATATTATGAGCATGGAGATAAGGCGGGGAGGCTCCTTGCACTGCAGCTCAAACAGCAGTCGTCTGAACAAACGATTTCAGGAATTGAAATAGGTGCTGACTCGATATACCGCAACCCCCGAGTCATTAACGATCAGTTTAAACAATTTTATTCTACCCTATATCAATCAGAGGTGGGTAGTAACTCGTTTGAGATCTACTCATTTCTTGATTCGCTGGATCTCCCCAAGCTTTCTCCAGATGCTCAGTCATCTCTAGAACAGCCACTGTAGCTTGAGGAGATAGCGAGTGCCATCAAGTTGTCTCAGACAGGAAGGGCGCCAGGTCCGGACGGTTTCCCCATGGAGTTTTATAAGGAATTCTCTGCTAAACTCACACCCATCCTGAAATCAGTCTATGATGAAGCTTTGGCTACTGGAAATTTGCCGCAGACGCTTACCCAGGCCACGATTTCAGTCTTACTAAAGAAAGATAAGGATCCTGTACAGTGTAGTTCATACAGGCCAATAAGCCTTCTGTGCTGTGACTATAAGATTTTAACCAAAACTCTTGCACAAAGGTTAAACCCTATTATTTCCACTATTATTGATGAGGACCAAACAGGTTTCATTCCCGGACGGCAATCATTTTTTAATGTGAGAAGACTATTTAGTTTGATATTTTCCCCCCATTCAACGATACATCCAGAAGTTATTCTGAGCCTTGACGCTGAAAAGGCGTTTGACAGAATTGAATGGACCTATCTTTTCGCAGTGCTAGAAAAATTCGGCATGGGGCCTACTTTTTGTAGGTGGATCAAAGTTTTATATTCAACACCTATGGCGGCAGTCAGGACAAACGGTCTGATCTCGGAATATTTTCCGCTCTACAGAGGAACAAGGCAGGGTTGCTGCCTGTCGCCCTTCCTGTTTGATATTGCGATCAAACCATTGGCAACTGCTATCAGATCTGATGGGAGGATTAAGAGTATATCCAGGGGTGAAATAAAACATAAAATTTTGCTTTATGCTGATGATCTCCTTTTGCAGATATCAGACCCAATTGAGAGTATGCCCCATCTTCTTTACTGGCTACAAAAGTTTAGTAACATATCGGGGTATAAAGTTAATCTGTCAAAATCTTTATTGTTTCCATTAAATAATCTGGCAAAACAGATCACTTATGAAAATCCGCCTTTTAAAATTGAAAATGACAAATTTACTTATTTGGGAATAGAAATAGCTGGCTCAATTAAGGCTATTTTCCAGTATAATTACAGGTCTATCTTAGATCGTACCAAAACTGATCTGGATAGGTGGTCAAAAACTCCACTATCCCTGGCAGGACGGATAAATGCGGTGAAGATGACTGTAATGCCCAGGTTTCTTTATTTATTTCAAATGATTCCCATTTTTCTCCCCAAATCTTATTTTGCTCAGCTGGACCGCTGTATCTCTTTGTTCATATGGAACAAAAAACCTGCACGTATAAAGAAAGCAAGCCTGGAGAGAACTAAATCTGATGGGGGTTTGGGTTTACCTAATTTCTTGTTTTATTATTGGGCAGCCAATATTGTTAAGTTGACATACTGGATAACCATGTTCGCAGATAAGGAGGGTCCAGTCTGGACTGATAAGGAACTGAGATCTACACTCCCAGTTTCTCCGATTTCGATCTTAACTGCCCCTCTCCCACTAAATATTAAATTAACTGAGCTGAACTCAAACTTGGTGGTTCAGAATTCGATTAAGATCTGGGGTCAATTCAGGAAACATTTTAATTTGACAAATACATGTAGCTTCTCTCCAATAATGTTTAATCATCTCTTTGTACCATCTCAAATAGACCATTCATTTGCAGCTTGGCACAGAAGTGGCTTGGTCTTCTTTCGAGATCTCTTCACTGAGGATGGCTTTGTTTCATTTAAATCTTTATGTGAAAACCATAATTTACCTAAGTCTCACTACTTTAGATACCTTCAGGTTCGGAGTTTTGCCTCTAAATTTTTCTCAGGATACCCATCTCCACCCTCTAAAGACCTACTGTATTCAGTTCTTAATGTGAGTCAACCAACTAAAAGAGCAATATCAAAGATCTATGCATTAATTCTTGATGGCTGCCCTCATACATGGGACGAAATCAGGGCAGCGTGGGAAGGAGAGTTCGGAGAAATGATACCGGAAGACATATGGAAAAATACCATATAGCGTATACACACATCTTCTCTCTGTATTAGACATGGCTTGATTCAATTTAAGGTTGTCCACAGGTTGCATTACTCAAATGACAGACTGTCTAAATTATACCCTAATGTTGCTCCAAACTGTCCCAGATGTCATTATTCTCCTGTTTCTTTGGGGCACATGTTTTGGTCATGTCCATCTTTGTATGATTTTTGGTCATCAATTTTTCAATCACTATCAGCTATATCTGGCGAAACACTGCAGCCTGACCCTTTGATAGCTATCTTCGGTGTAGCACGTGATGAGCTAAAGCTCTCCCACCTCCATAAAAATGCAATAGCCTATGCTTCATTGCATGCCCGCCGTCTGATACTGTTGAACTGGAAGGCGAAAAACCCTCCTTCCTATGTCCATTGGATTAGAGAGGTGATGTTGGGATTAGCTCTGGAAAAGATTAGATATACAGTGCACGGCTCGGAGGGTAAATATGACAGAACCTGGTCACAGTTCATAATGCATATCAAGAGTTTGCCTTTTGCTTGACTCATTATTTTTCTTATTTGTTGGTAATTTAGTTTCTTGCTCTGTTTTCTGATCATTGTCCCTAGTCTCCTCAATGCCCGTATTCTGATTAAGATTTTTTTTTTTTTTTTTTTTTTTTTTTTTTTTTTTGTGGGGATGCCACCTGGGTGGGGGATGGGGGATGGGGTTCACACAACTTTTGTAATAAATGCTGAACTTATGTCAATGTTTTGTTGAAAATCATAAATAAAGTTGCAACAAAAAAAAAATTGTTTAATTAATTTCACCAGAAAACAAGACATAATATCGTATTTCATTTTACTACTTTAGTAAATGGATCTTGATTGAATAAATGTTTGATATTTGGACTGGAAACAAGACAAAAATATTTTTGTGGTTGTTTCTTGCAAAGTGGTGCTTTACTATGCTGCAGACTACATTGACTACATTTCATTTAACTTGTATGTGGTAAAATAACCTTTTTTGTTGTTGTTCATACAGAAAGTACCACAGCAGGCTTTACTTCCTCTGCCCGATCTGCAGAAAGGCTCCGCGCACTCTTCCTGGGCATCTCAGGACGGCCTGCATGCAGGGAAGGACTGAGGAGGACATCCAAGCCACTGTACTGCAGGCCAAGAAGGAGATGGCCGACTTCACCCACACCGGGCGCTAGGGCTGTAGTACTCGAGTCCGGACTCGAGACCGCTTTTCTATGGTCTCGGACTCACTGGTATTCGGACTCAGACTTGTCTCGGTCTCGGCCACTGGTCTTGCCAAATATGGCTTTTGGTCTCGACCGAGTGCAGGTGTCTTTATTATGTTCCCAGTAATCACACATACGTCGCCGCGATATTAAAACAAAATATTATTGGAGGGAAAGTGAAACACTGGCCACCTAATAACTATGGGCATTTCGGCTCTTTTTCGTGAGCCGGCTCGTTTCACTCAGCTCACTGAAAAGAGCCGGCTCTTTTGACTCACAAACAGCTCTTTAAAAAATAAATGTTTAAATAAACTCGCTGAAAGTCCACCGCTAGTGCAACGTGAATATTCACATTTTTAATTGTCCATAACACCCCGAGAACTAGCCTGCTTGCCTTGCACATCTAATTAATGGGCAAAGTTTTCAGACTTTTTTTCTTACCTTTCTTTCTTTGCGTATTCCAAGAGTGGTAGGCTCCAATGACTGGCTGTTTTAAAATATAGCTAATATCAAAATAAAATAACCCAGCTCATAACTTGCAGGTTTGCTTAATGGCAAACTTTTTTCATTTGATTGCTTCAGCCGCCACCCGCCCGAATTTAATTAAAATATTATTTTTCGTCACGTCGTCCGCCCGATTCGCGGTTTATCCGCATCTCTTCTGTGTGTGTGCGTGTGTGTCTGTGAGTTGGCTCGGCCCTCCCTCATGCAGTTTAATTGGTTGACATCGCGTGTATGATTGACAGGAACATAATGTAAGGCTGATCAGACAGTCGAAACGAATGTGTGTGCTCCTTTAGGCCTATATAATTATTACTTTTTTTGTTATTCTTTGAATTAGTCAATTATTTTAAATAAAATTAAAATTATTCATTATTACAGAATGATTTAATTTCTATAGGCTAGCCTATATTTTTTTAGCAGACTTTTTTTTTTCCTGTCCTGGACTCGGTCTTGACTCGGACTCTAACCTCTTTGGACTCGGTCTTGACTTGGACTCGACTAGTCCTGGTCTTGGACTTGTCTTGGACTCGACAAAGGTGGTCTTGACTACAGCCCTACCGGGCGCTTCTGGGAGTACCAGAGGATTCGGGAGATTTTGGGAGCGGCTGATCCTCTTGCCAGGTGTGTAATTAACCTTTATGCCTCACTGCTTTGTCCTGTTGCAGTGCAATACTCAATATTCCATCAAATGTGTGTGTATTCACTGTTTTTCCTTTCTTAGCTTGTTAGAGGAAATGGACAGGAAGGGCTTGGTGGTGAGGAACATCCCTCCACTCCGTCCTGCTCCATCTTCAGTTCCTCACAGCTCCACGACAGATGCGCAGCGTCTGGTTGAGGACATTGCTGGAAAAACACGGTAAACAATCTGAAATCTAGTGAACGAGATGATTATTATTTGTAATGTTGCTACTCAAAGCAGTCATTCATTGGCACTTTCTTTATTGTTTCTTCATTGATCTTCTAGACCTGGGTCTGCTGCATCCACGAGCAGAGAGCAGAGGGTGGATGCGTCTGACGGGCCTCCCCCAAAAAGGGTACGGGATCCATATGACTGTTTCGTAATGCTCCACAGGCTTCCCTAACACTGAGGCAGTGGGAGCCTTACGGGAGCGTTCAAGTGGACTCTCTTATCAGAGACCTTGTCCAAGAACAGTGACGTCCACCTCCTCTACAACACCCGAGCGTACGTGTTTGGACCATAGTTGCTCCAGCAGGAGCGTCTGCAAAGATTTTATTTACTTTTTCGTTAATTACCATTCTGTATGTTTCGTGTGTATAGTTTTGTGTATTTATGTTGTCCACTCTAATAAATGTGATACATTTTTCATAAAATACAGTTGTTGTCAAGTTTAACTACAAAAAAACTGATTTAATTTCAGCGAAGGTGTGCATAACTACACACAGAAGCACTTATAGTAAGTTTAGGCTCAGATTAAAAGAGGTATTTTCTGTTTGTATCTAAACAAATAAAGACTGAAAACTAGATATTGATGGTCAATAAAACATGGCTAAAACAATAAAGCTGGTGATGGCCTTAGGATTGCACTGTATACTGCTTTAAGGCCAGGCAGGGTGTGCAGATCTAGAAAAAAAGTGAAAGAATACACATTTTGACTCTAAAATTGTTATTTTATTTCACATTTTGTAAAATATTTTTGTGGCTAAAGTGGTGCTTCTTTACTATGCTGCAGACTAAGTCATATTACACGTTGACTAATGGGTAACTGACAAATTATAAAGTATACTAATTACACTAATTTTACTCTTGAACATAGTAATATAAAATGCATCACTAATTGGAAATATATTTTTTAAAAATGGGTAAAAAGGGTATAAAAATAAAAAAGCTATGATAAAGCTATCCCCGCTATGATAACAGTAACTTTCTCAAATGTTTACAGAACAAGCGGGAACTCAGTGTGCCTGTATCTTTCTCTCTTTAGGCCGCCACGTTAGGGAGGGGGTCCGCGAACAGCCTGCTAGGCACTCGGTGGTAAGAGGTAAGTGGACCGCTGCGCGACGCCCCCTAGATGATTTTTCGGGGCCCGGCCGACCGCGCCGGGCCAGAGGGGGGCCAGAGGCATCGCGAAATTCGGCCGATTCGCCCGCAATCTGGGCATCGGCCACAGGGGGGCGACACCCGGCCACCTGCAATCGTTTCGACGCGCGCCGAATAGGTTGCAGGCGGGCGTCCACGGAGCGCACGTGCCTCCCCCTGACCGCCTTTTCGGCAGATTCCCTGACCACACCCGCCGACCACGAAGCACCCGTTCGTCCCACTGAGCGCCCGTGACCGCCCCGACCACGCCCACTGACACGAACAGCCTATTCGTCCCCCTAACCGCCAGTTTGACCAGGAAGCGCCCGACCGCCCGTGACCGCCCCCTGACCACGCCCACTGACCACGAACGGCCTATTCGTCCCCCTAACCGCCCGTGTGACCACGAAGTGCCCGTTCGTCCCCCTGACCGCCAGTGTGACCACGGACAGCCTATACGTCCCACTGACCGCCTATTTGACCACGAACGGCCTCTTAGTCCATGGCCGATCTAGGTGACAGCCCGTGGCCCCGCCCACTGACCACGGACAGCCTATTCATCCCACTGACCGCCTATTTGACCACGAACGGCCTGTTCGTCCACGGCCAATCTAAGTGACGGCCCGTTGCCCCGCTTACTGACCACGAACAGCCTATTCGTCCCCCTGACCTCCTGTGTGACCACGAACGGCCTATGTGTCCCATCGGCATAACTATGCATCATTAGACTTAAAATGTCATGTCCACGGAAAGCCTATCTGGATCATGTCAAATAAGCTATAGTTGGTATGTTTTGGACAAATAGATGAGACAGACAAAACCATCATTTTAAAATTTTAATTTTTGAACCATAATTCGATGAACATTTATTTAATATGATTTATAAAAGTACAAATTGAACAGAACAAAGGACAGTAAAACAGAAATATATTTGAAAATACAATATGTAAAACATAAATACAATATATATAATATATAAAACGAAATAAATATAAAACTATGGCATAAAATATTTGAACTATATACATTTATACAAACTATTAACAAATCAAGCAGGTCGCTGAGGTCGACAGTGCACAAGTCTGTGTTGTCCTGCAGAACTTGGCAAATGAAAAAAAGAAAAGGGAAACAAAGAAAAACGATTAAAAAATAAATAACACAACAACAAAACTTGGTTTCATGCATGTAAACTTATCACCTATTACTTACCTTGTGCACCTGAAGACGCCTGAAAACACTGCTCATACTCGCTTACCTCCCTGAATAACTCGTCTAAGAAGAACAAGAAAAAGTTCTTTTTTTTTTATATTAATGTCCTGTTCATGGAGAAAAACAATACAGTACAAGTTTAACCCTCTGAGGTCTGAGGGGTTTTTGGGGTCCTTGAGATGTTCTGACATGCCCTGACATTTGTGCTTTTTTCAGTTGCTTATAAACATATTAATGGCAAAAAAAAATTACACACTATTTAGCACAAACAGGGCTACCATAATATGTGAGCAACAAGAATGTACATGTCTGCATTTTTGAGAGAATAATGTTTATGCGTGGTTATTGAAAAAACTAAAAACTAAAGTTTCTGAAATAAGGCCATAAAACACATACTAAATATGTGCCAATAAGACTTTTGTCTAATAGATGTCATTGCCTAGTGTTTTTTCTTCAAAATGATGTGAAAATCATCCTGCCCTTATCATTCACATAACACAATACATTGATTAGAATTTTGCAAAGCACTTTCTGTTTGGAAAGGCAATATGCGGAGTGGGCGTCAACGATCATGCATATTTAGTGGTTCACACCTTAGGAGACAATGGGGCCTGCATACTTAATGACCCTTTCATTCAGGTGAGTCACTGAGCCACAAGAATGCAAGAGCAACAGTTGGAAGCATCTCAATTATTTTTTATTTTTCCACATAGTGTGCTTGCAATTTGGCCTATAATATCCAAGGAAAACATGTCTAGTAATTGTGCAGTTAATTCTCATACTGTATTTTCAGTTTTGGAATATTTATCCTCTCCCCAAATTTGTCACTAATAAAACACAATAAAAATTATTTAAAGAAAAGGCTTATTACCTTATTACCTTTTAATAGTTTGTTTACATCTACCTTGTAAATATATTTTTTTATTAAAAAGGTTACAATTACAACAACAATTCAAGTGTAATCTTTCTTTGTAAAAACTAAAGTATACATTTTATCATACATATTTCAAAGTTAAGGATTTGATTGATTATTTGATTACTTTATTTTTGACAAAACATACTATATTTAACATGAGCAAATATTGGCAAACAAATATTGGCTTATTTGAGTTGGCAGATATTTTACAGTAAAAATGTATAATCTATCCAAAACTAATCAACGAAATGTTGTCTTTCATATGTCTGTAACATAGGTCTTTCGTTTTTATTATAAGAAATATAAATGTTAATTTGCAGTTTAATACGTTGCTTATACAAATACATTTTATTTCAACATTTCAGTCGATTTTTACTCAGTATAGCAATACAGTTTGCTAAAACCGAAACATTCATTCACAAACAGAAACGCCTGACTGTAACGTTGTTTTTATGAAATATTAGGGCATATAAATGTTAATTTTCAGTTTACTCATCTCAGTATAGCAATACAGTTTGCTAAAACATCATCATTCATTCACACAGAGACGCAATTTAAATTTAAACTGTCTTTTTGCGAGCTGTGATAAACAGCGGGCATCTCTGCGGCTGCCGTTCATTCATTCACAGAAACGCGATTAACTTGAGAAGGAAAAAAAACTTACTACATATTCGGATCCTCTCTCCTGCAATACCCGCACTCTGAGGTAGATTTTCCGTTATTATTATTCCTCACAGCGCTGCCAGATGGTGTAAACACGTAGGCTACAATGATATGATTAAACTTGTGTTTTCTCGAGCTGATATGGGGGCGTTCACAGGTTTGCCTCAGTAATTTGCGTTTGAATAGCGCGCGCTCTCCGTGGGCGGAGTCATATTACCTTTGAATGAGCTCTAATGAGCTCGACTGGAATCGCTCTCTTTTAACACAGATTTCACAAGATGAGAATATTTGTTTTTTATATAAATTACCTCATTTTAAAGAAGAGAATTCAAGCTTCATGCCTGTGTGACTGTATGCCTGTTTGACTCAGTATTCGTTGAGTTATTGTTCATTTTCGGACGCGTTTCAGAATGGTCTTCACTGACAGAGAGAAGGCAGAACTCGCATCACGTTTATTTTTCTTTATTTGGCAAAAAGCACAACACTTTGTTTTTATTGTGAGTATACACAAAAATAATACACATTTAACAGAATCGATTGATGTATGAAACTTGCTTGTAATATCAAAGTCAACAGAGCAAAATTAATTTCTTTTGAACTGAACTGAAAAAAATCCAGCAAAACGCGTGGGCGCGTTTGTCGACCTCAGAGGGTTAAACAATTGTTCACCTGATACCTACCGAGGCTTTGCGCTTCTTTGGGTGGCTCATTATTCTCCATAAGAAGGGCTACAATCAAAAATAAAAAAAAATTATTAATGTGTTGTTCTTGTATAAACAGCATAATTACATGTTGATCACTTACCCAGAAAGCTTGGAGCCCCTTCCATTTCAAACTCGTCTACAATAAACACACACACACACACACACACACACACACACACACACACACACACAAACAGACTCAATAGTTTGATCAACACCTTGTAAAAAAATATGTTATACTCCCATTGCAAGAAAATCATTCAAAACCTACCCAGCAATTGGAGGCACTCCTCTGGGATAGGCAGAGGGGTCTCTACAGGGCCATCCAGAGCTGACAGGACTGGAGGGTCAAGTTGTTGACCGTTGTTCAGTTTTTGTAGCTGTTCCTCTGCTAGCTCTTTCTTTAACTGTTTGGTCAACAACTTGAACCTTTTTCCCTGAAGAGAGTTTTATTCAAAAATTTTTTTAAATGAATTCACAAAAACAAGTATGCTAGTTTGAGATTAGACTTACTTAAAATCGGGCCATCCAGAGCTGACAGTGTCGCTCCACATTTTCAAAAATGATGTCACACTCAGGACACCTGATGTTCCTTAGCTTTATTCTACCCCTGGCAAGTTTCAGCAATATTTTCCTTTCCTCTGAATTTTCTATTTGGTGCTGTGACCTCAGGTGGTGCCTTAGGTGCACAACTTTTGATGGGCACAACGGGCAAGTCAGTAGCATCTTTGACAAATGGAAACAAAGTTAGTTCAGTTTGAACTTCTAGAAACATGATATGACCTATTAATGCATTGTCCACGGACAGCTTACAGGGACCCTGTAATATAAGTTGCAAGTGGGCCCTTCCTGTGCCCAACTGTAACTTATTCGACAGGGTCCCTGTAAGCTGTCCGTGGACATGTGACAGCTTACAGGGACCCTGTCGAATAAGTTGCAAGTGGGCCCTTCCTGTGCCCAACTGTAACTTAAGTGACGGGACCTCTGTAGTCTGAAATATTCTCAAAATAACACTTTGAAATTACCTTGTCGAAGGGGGTGGCAGCAGCTGTTTACACCGTATGACTGAAATGAAGTTTAAGGGTTAGGGTCGCTTTTTACATATTCATAAAAAAAATAAAAATAATTGCATTTTCAAAAAATATTTAAAATGTATTAATAAAATGAAAATTACAAGGGATAAAGTTAAACATATCCACGCACAGTAGAGATCATAAACATGCATTTTTATTTCATAAACACTTAAAATAAAATAAAAAATATTAAAATTTAAAATAAAACTGTAATAACAACCTGTCCAGTCTGACCATGGAAAGCCTATTAAGCTGTAGCTGGGATGATACACTCCCTTTTCAGGTAAGTGTACAGTAAATTACTTTAAATTGCACTCCAATTTCAGGTAAGTGTACAGTACAGGTTTTAAGGGAGCGAGTCGACCCCTAGTCAGTCCACACTAGACCACCACCAAGCGAGTCTGCGAGCCCGTTGTCTGCTGTCCAGTCGTGGAAAGATGCCCATCGAAACGTGCCCGATCTGTTTGCGCTCTTACGCCCGCCTTGGCCAGCACCTGGTCGTCACCCACGGCGTCAAGAACAAGGAGGAGAGGAAGCTCCTCCTTGCCATGGAGTCGGGGCGAGTGAACGCCCGTGCAGGCCTCTGCCCGGTTCCGGCGTGCAACAAATTCTCCAACCGCCTCGACCGCCATATCCGTACGCACTCTGAGGTCTCGGTGGGGGTGCAGGACGAAGCGCTCCGCTTCTGCAAGAGGAGAGTGTGTCTTTCCAAGCTGACTGCCCTGAGGGCCTCCAACCCGGCCGTACCTATGGTCTCCACCCTCGACCAATCTATCGCCACTGTAACCTTTCTTGTCTTCTCGCAGTTGGGTCAGCTCCCTCCGACAGGCCAAAATGGCGGTGACCACCATCCAGCACTATGTGCTGAACGTCGGCTGCTTCATGCGGTTCCTTTCCGAAACCACTCCGCAGTCCTGCCGCCTCTCCAGAAAAGCCCTGGTCGGCCTTCGCAGGGAGATGGGGAGCCTGAGGAAGTCCCTGAAGAGGGGCTTGGCCGTCCACCAGACGGCGGTCAAGGAGGGCAAGGAGACGAATATCCTTGCCAAGGCCACCCTTTTGAGGTGCCGGGAGCTCGCGGCCAAGGCCATCCCCGAGCTACTGGGTAAGTTGTCTTTTACCTTCTCCCCGACTCAAGGTACTCACCTGTTGCCGAACGAACGTTTGAACCTTGACGTTGTGCTTCTCTCCCGTCTTTAGACCTCCTGGAGAAGGAGCCCAGCCTGAAGAACCTGTGGAGGTTTTACGGGCACTTTGCGGCACTGCTCTCCTGCATTTACGGCCACAGAGGGGGTGTTTTTCAGAATATCACCATCCAGGAGGTTGTGGGGGCCCGTAAATCCTCCTCTGAGAGGGCGCACCTCATCAATGTGAGCGTCTGACTTTTATTTGTTGTGCCCGATTTGTTTTTGCCGCCTCTCCTGACTGTCGTCCCCCCCCCCCCCCTCCCCTGTGTGTCCACAGATAGCCCAGCACAAGACCAACATGGCCTTCGGGTCGGCCCAGATCGCCTTGACGGAGGAGGAGTTTGGGTGGGTGACGAGGTTCCTCCAGCTGAAGGACCAAATACCTGTTTTTCACGTCCACCCAAAACCCCTGCAAGAACTTGAACTGCTACTTCCAGGAGGCCTGGAAGTCGATGGGCCTTCCCGGCTGCCCCACCTTCACCGACGTCCGGACGTCCATTGCCAGTCACGTAAGTGTTTTTGGGCGCTCTGGCGCGTATTTCGGCGGCCTTCCCTGGTGGCGGCATTGGTTTTGACTTTTCTCTGTCTCTGTCTTTCCAGATCAAGTTCACCCACAACAATGACAACCGGGTGAAGCTGTCCAAGTTTATGTGCCACGACACGCGGACGGCGGACAAATTTTATGTGGCCAACTTGACTCCCCAGCAGGCCATGGAGCACCGCAGGCTGTTCGACGCTGCCCTGGAAGGTGCGGAGAGGGGATCCCCGTCGAAGGAGCCGACCTCGGGGAAGCGGCCTGCCAAGGGTAAGGGCAAGCAACCCCTAAAGAGGAGAGCTCCCGAGTCCCCGGACGAGGAGCTCACGTCGGGCAGCACCACTCCCGAGGGGACCCGCATGGAGCTCCAGGAGTCTGGGGCGTCCAGCCCCGAGTCCAGCGAGGTAAGTTGGCTGCCTTTGACTTGCAGTGAACCTAGCGTGTTATAATCGTTTGCAACATCACGATCGCTTGCTCACCATGTCTTTGTGTGTACGCATTTGTTTTACCTTGCACAGCACGGGGAGGAGGCGGCCTCGGAGAAGGGATCCCAAGACGAGCAGGAGCCACAGGAACCGAGCACCCCCCCCAGAAAGTACCCTGCACGGAGAGGCAAGGCGACGGTGCTGCTGACTCCATTGAAGTCGCTGGGCTCGAGCCAGAAGCTTGTGTCACCGCTGAAGGTCAAAAAGGCCATCTTCTCCGCGAGCTCCACGACGCTCGTTGGGATCAACCGCCGAAAGAAGGCAGCAGAAAAGGTAAAGGCGGCCATGAACAGGCGAAGAAAACCAAAATAGGCGTTGCCTTCATCGTTTGCTCCGGTTGTTCGTTTTTTTGGGAGAGATTTTGAGTTTTTACCCTTGTTCCAGCGTTCGTTTTTTGAGACTTTTTTTTTTTAATCCCCTTGCAGTGTTCGTTTTTTTGTTTTAAATAAAGTTGTTTTTGTTGGTTGAAGTTTTAACTTCTTGTCTGTCTTTTTTTTCCAAGTATTATTGTGAAAATTGAATTAGAGATTTTATTCAATTGGTTCAAACTGGTTAAAGGGTTGATCTGAACGTGTAATCAAACCATGTGTAATTAATTTGTTATAACACCTATGTCCACTGACAGCTTATAGGGGCCCTGTCAAATACCTGATATTGTGTAGATGCACATTAATCACACTAAAGAAGCCCCACACTTTATTCTCTCAAAGTTTGAAGCAGATGGTAAAATCTCAAGTGGGGTTGGCTGCTAAATAAGTTAACAAACAACAGCAACTAATAATAGCCCTATACTGTTTCATCCCTGCTGATACATAATTAGCATTATTAGTCTTCTCTGTTATATTACATTACTTCAGTGCCATCTCTTTTTTAAAACCCTTCCGTTTTATTTTAATTACAAGCTCAATGTGCAATGTTTTTTAATCATGTTTAATTTTTTTTCTTCTTGCTCCGACTTTAAACAGTAAATTAGCTAACCCCATTAACACAGAATACCCCAAACAGGCTGTAATAGGAGAGGTGGTTACTGTGTAAATCGTATTATACATGTGGTGTCTGCAGGGCATGGCGAAGCATGATTAGAGTCTTTTTGATCCAGGATCCTACTCTCGTTTCACTAATTTCCTCTGAAATGTTTCAAAGAGCCACCAAAATGTTGCTGCTCCTTTTTTTTTCCACCGCCAGCTTAATTTCAGTCCTAGTGATGTCTCCTCAGCCTCCAATGCAGATAATGCTGGGATGGATTACCATGATTTAGAGAAAAAACAGCTCCATTGTGGACTAAATTAGTTTGACAGAGAATTTAAGTTCTTGGACTATGAAGCGTTTATTGATATTTAAAATTATTTAAAATAGGATCGTTGAGAATTACACTAAAATATTTTGTGAGGTAAACTAATAATATGCTTCATGTGGTAAATAAACTTAATCTAAATACTACATTAGGTTGCACAAACAAAAATGAACTTTTAAAAAATAAATTTGAATTACTTTATAAAATAAAGTTTAATCATTTCTTGGAGTGATTTATAAAAGCTATCGTTCTTTCATTCATTTAATCTTTTATTTGATTCTGTTTAAAAGTGTTACCCTGCAGTTTGGTTTACAAATGTGCAAGAGAAAGACTGAATACATACATCTATACATATTTTTCTCTCCCCCTGCTTCTTCTGCTTTACTTCCTCTTGCACTCCCCCTTTTCCTGTTTCGATGGCCTCCTAGGGTGTTGTCACTGGGCATTGGTCTGCACTGCCAAAAGATCCCCTGCGAGAAGTCAAACTTTCCTTAATGGCTTTCAATGAATAAAAACGACCCTATTAAAATGCAATTCAGTGGCAATGAAAGCAGTAAGTGAAACAGCCGGCAAGCAGCAGAAGCGTTGTGTATTCTGGGACATTGGGGCCACATTAATTTTTGCTCTGTGATGTCCGTCCCATGTGCACATTAGCATGGGTTGCACTGTAATCTGTCTTGTAGGGAGGCTAGTGTCTCTAGTGGATAAGGATGTCTGTGGGAGATTGGGCCATTATTTAAAGGGCCAGCGTGGTGTTTGATGTCACCCCCTTTTTTACCTTGCACCATCAAAGCTTTACCAAGCATTATTGCTTATGTGGTACTTACATGACAGGAGAAGTCCTCTAATAAATAATGATCTTGTTCAGGATGGTTCTTTGAGGAGATAACTAAAGAGAGTGTTATCTCACAAACTCAAACTGCCAGAAAGTTTCTCTATAGTTGGCGCAGCTAGGATTCATTTATATTTTTTCCTAAAAAGGTGTTTCAGAAAGCATTCATTCAAAAATATGAGACAGTCTTTGATCTTATGTGTGTTTAGATAATCCCATTTGTTTTTGTTTTTTTACTCTGAATATGTGGCAGTTTTGCAATGGATTGCAAACTTTTAACTTTTCCAGGTGGAGCGATTATGGTTACATTTTCCATATTTGTCTGTTTTGATTTCATTAAAGAGGACAGGGCTTCACCTGCACTTCTGGTTTCATCCTCATAAAAGGAAACGAACACACCAAGCATTGGGAATAAAAAAACCTTTCTTTGCAGATTGTGTTCACAGAAAGTGCCAAGGTTGTTGGTTGTTTGTTTGTTTTGTGACAAGCCAAGCCAATGCCCAGCGGACGTTTACCCAGCCTCGCGCAGACACCTCTTGTACCGCACTGGATAAATCTTCCTCCAGGCAAAGTGTCTTGGGTACAATTTACAAAATCAACCTCGCTGTAATTAACATCTGGCATTTTTCCTAAGTAACCGCTCTTTGCACTGAACGTGTGCCCAGCAAACTCGCAGCATGTGCAGAAACAACCACAAGACATCACAACGATTAAGAAGCGATTTGGGTTTGGAAATGATCTGGACTAGAATGAAAAGTGCCTGCGAGGGAGGGATGAGGCAATGTGATGATGTATAAGTAACATGTGCTGTGCTGTGAAAATAGCAGAGTGTTAGCTCTTAGCAGTCGCGTTAGCCAAGACCAGAGGCCAGTAATGGGGCCGACACTGAGGTTATGCTCTTTTCCACAAGCTGGTGTTGAAAAATATGTTCCCATTTTTTTCCTATTTATATTCACTACTGTCAAAAATTTGGGGTCAGTGCGATTTATTTGATTTGACTTTTTTAAATAAATGAATACTTTTATCCAACAAGGACACACTAAATTGATCAAAAGTGACAGTAACGAAATTTTACGATTTTAAAAAAAGATTTCTATTTCAAATTAATGGTTTATCAAAGAATCCTGAAAATTTTTACCAAATAAGAAAAATAATGATTTCTGCAGGAGCATGTGAAACTGAAGACTAAAGTAATGATGCTGAAAATTCAGCTTTGCCATCAGAGGATTAAATTAGATTTTAAAATCTAGTACAATAGAAAACTTGCATAATATTTCACAATTTCTTTATGTATTTTGATCAAATAATATTCATAGTATATTAGCTAATTAAGTATTTTAATTCCTATGTCTTTGTGTTTTTTTGCCACGCAGTTTCCTTCCATCTTTAAACACAAGCCAAAACAAGCGGTACGAGGGCCTGATGCACACCTCCACCCCCTTTGAGCAGGTGGCATATGGGACCAAGCACTTCCGAGAGGAGCACGAGGAGTACCTCCAGGGGAAAAAGGTACACGTTTTGCTAGCATGCACATGTAGAACTGCCAAAATTTGGCATTTCTCTGAAAAAGGGAGATGGGATCTGTGATGGTGATGGGGGTGAACCCACGCACCCCCACCAAAACAACCTCCATGTTGAGCGTCGCAAATTTGACAGCAATTTAATAAATACCCACAAGTAAATGAGGAGAAAAGGCTTTCTCCCCCCCTCAAAGTCCTCACATTAGGTAATTGACTGTGTCTCTGCTGAAGGCCGTTCATGGATGAGAGTTCTTTATTGGCTCTTACCAGCAGGCACTACCCTCTGCATCCAGCGCAATTGCCCAGAAATACCTCCTCCGGAATGAAATAAATAAGAGCCCCTACTGCTGACACCGCTCATGTATGCTTGGTTGATACTAGATGTGGCGCCACGGTTCCACTCTGTGTTTTAATTGTTATCTCAATGGCATAAAAAATTTTTTTACCTTTTTTTTTTTAAACAGAGAACAGAATTCATCAGGTCATTCCCAGAATACATCAGACACTGGTCTAGTTTAACTATATCCAAGCCATTCCGTAATACGTCACAGGTTAAAAGACGTGGTACATGCTTCTCTCTGATACTTTTGGAAAGTGGCCCAGTATGTCTTGATTTATACCGTGATAGTCTGAGGCTGGTGACAGTAATGAAGACTCAGCATAACGAGCCTGCCTATGATCAGCATAATTGATGTGGCTGAGGACACCATTTTAAGGATTATCACTGATCCATAGCTGAACAGGAGGCAAACCCTCAGCCTCAGGGGTGATTCCCCACCAAGAAGAGCTTTACCACACTAACACGTAGACCACACTGTTCAAAAGTTTGGGGTTAGTAAGATTTTTTTTATTTTTTTATTAACACTTTTATTCAGCAAGTACACATTCAATTGATCAAAAGTGACAGTAAAGACATTTATAATGTTACAAAAGATTTCTATTTTAAGTTAACGCTGTTCTTTGGAACTTTTTTCTATTCATCAAGATCCTGAAAAAAGGTCATATTAAGGAAAATATTAAATCACACAACTGTTTTCAACATTAATAATATATTATAAGATAACAAATTCTTGAGCACCAATCAGCAGCATTAGAACGATTTCTGAAGGATCATGTGACACTGAAGACTGGAGTAATGATGCTGAAAAATCAGCTTTGCCATCACAGGAACAACATTTTTATTATATATATATACTGTTTATATATAAAATATATAATTTATTTATTTTTATATATATATATACATATATATATATATATATATATATATATATATATATATATATATATATATATATACATATATATATATATATGTGTGACTGTGTCTATTTGTGTGGATGGTTACTCAAGATCTCTTTACTGACCCTGGAACAGACAGACTGGGACAAACAGGACCAAAAGCTGGTTTAAGGACAGTGCATCACGCATCAATGTTGCTCATAGATCAGCAGCGAGAGATGTGAAACTCTGCTGAATATACATTTTTACAAAGTGATCATATAGTGGAATTTAACTCAAAATGAAGTACAAATAAAGTACAAATCACGGTGTCTGTTCTCATTTCTCATAAATTCACAAATACAGAGAAACTAAATTTAAGCAACCATCATTTTGTATATTTTTGTATAAAATGGAATACAGAAAGAAAAGAACGGCCACCTAAAATGGCGCAGTTACACAGTTCAGCACGTGCGAGCACATGAGAGCACATAGCACATGTGATAATGCTAACACTCAGTTCGACTAATATATTCTTACACAGAACATGACAAATCCGAATATAAAACATACCTGGGACAAACAGGACCAAAAGCTGGTTTAAGGACAGTGCATCACGCATCAATGTTGCTCATAGATCTTAAATGAAATCAGACATTCGGAGTTCACAAGCAGGTTAACACACACACACACACACACACACACACACACACACACACACACACACACACACACACACACACACACACACACACACACACACACTTCATCATCGCAAATAACACACACACACACACACACACACACACACACACACACTCTCATCACATCATCGCAAATAACACATTTGACTCGACTGACAGAACTAGGGACTGACAGGCACATGAAGTAAACTTGTGTGTAGTTTAAAAGTCCAACCTTACACTTGAAAACAATCTAAACTCAGTTTTTATGACGCAGCGCTTATTGATGCGACTTACCAGCAGCGAGAGATGTGAAACTCTGCTGGTGGTGACGTAGCTCCGCCCTTAATATCACGCACGCAAATGCAAGGGACGCAACAGCCAATGTCGAGTTTTCCCAATTAATGCATGAATTTAACAGCATTATTTAAACTCCGTTACATATATATATATAATATTATATTATTTTATATATAAAATAAGAAACAGTTATTTTAAATTGTAATGTCACACTAGTACTGTTTTTATTGTATTTCTCATCAAATAAATACAGGCTTAGTGAGAATAGGAGACTTCATTCTAAAGCATTAAAAATCCCCTTTTTAATGGCAAATGCACTAAATATACAGTATATTACTTTATTTCTTGATATTGTGAAATAAAAAGACACATGGTAAAATATAAAATCTTATAAGATATCTTCATATTTGGAGACAAAAAATGATTGTGATTCTTTTATAGAGTATGTTGTGATATATAAACTCACAATTACAAGAATTAAAGTTCCCATTCCCTTTTTCTTTTTTCACTTGAGCATGAACAGGCTTACAGAAGTAACCAACTACAATTTTGTTCATGGCATTCTTGCGTTTGATCTGTTGGCACATGCCAGACTCATTAACCCTTCGCCAGAGGTGGGTAGAGTACCCAAAAACTGTACTCAAGTAAAAGTACAAGTACTTATAGAAATATTTACTCAAAGTAAAAGTAAAAGTAATAATCTTAATAGTTACTTGAGTAAGAGTAAAAAAGTATCCAATGAAAAAACTACTCAAGTAGCGAGTAACTTACTTCGGATCATATAGGCCTCTATTTTATATATATATATATATATATATATATATATATATATATATATATATACATACAGTATATATATATGAAGACTTCAGATGCAAAAGCCTCTGAGTGCCATCTGAAACTTTCTTCTAAAACAAGCATTTTTATCAAGCTTGTATATTTAAGTTCAGTAATTTCACTTTAATGACAATTAATAGGTACTTTTCATTGCCATTTAAGTGAAATAACTGAACATACAAACTTGATAAAAATGCTCTTTTAGAAGAAAATTTCAGATGGTACTTAGAGGCTTTTGCATCTGAAGTCGTCATATATATATAAAATAATATTATTTAGATTTTTTTTATTTAAATGACTATTATTTTCATAAGTAGATTGGCTCTCTTTGCAACAAAAAACATTATTTCTGCCATCTGTAGCCCGAAAATCATTGCCTGTCCTTTGGTTTGTATAATAGTAACTTATACAACTACATTTGGATTATTAGACAATGTCGAAATAAAGTGAATCTGCAGAGTGTTGCATTCAAAGGCATGTAATTGACACAGAGAAGAAAGAGTTAAAACTCTTCACATGTGCTCGCGCTCATGACTGCTACTGAATATCTGAACACACAAAAACAAACACAAGTACATCGACGGATCTTTTTCTGTCTGTTCTCCAAAATATAATCAAATGTATATTTCTGCAAGCATGTTTAAACTGGTTAACTGTGTGTACGGCAGGCAAAGGCATTCGTTTTCAAGTCGAGTTCGCACGCCACTGCGCAACAATACACACACACTACCGCAGGATGGCGGGTGTTCATAAACTGTGAACAATGGTAGCTTATTTAATGTAGAAATTAATGTATTATGTCCTAAAAACGGGTAATGTCATCCTTTCTAGTAGTGCTATCATGGCATAATAATCTGTTTGGTTGAAAAAAGTATTACCTGAGTTAAATGAAATCGAATGTATCGTCCTGTGGAATCATTCATTCACAGACAGCTTACGAAGATGTTCTACTAATAAAGATCTTCATCGCTGGCAAATATATGATGCATTTGAAGATTTGCTCTCACTTGACTGTACTGTAGGTCCACGGCCACTTCATCCAACGCTCTTGATGTCCTTAAATCTTCCTGTTACGACTCCGAGTCCAGTGTGAATTGCAATCGCTTCAGACGATTCAGTGCGTGCAGGAACTGAACAGAATCAGGAACTGAATCATTCAAACTGATTCGCGAACCGATTTAGACAGATCTGCCAACTTGTTTGATGAAGTCTTTGAACAGAATCGACTCAAAAGAGTGATTCATTTGTGAATTGAGCATCGCTCAAGCCCAGAAAAAAAGATACATCGCGCTTGGAATAAACTACGCATTTAACAACACATTGCATTAAAATAAAGTAACGAGAAGGACGTCGCCCAACGTAACGAAGTAAAAGTACAGTTTTTTCATTAGAAATGTACTCGAGTAAAAGTAATAAGTACCCACATTCAAATCTACTCTTAAAAGTACAATTTTTCCAAAAAAATACTCAAGTAAATGTAACGAAGTAAATGTACTTCGTTACTACCCACCTCTGCCCTTCGCAAAGCTGCCTCAGTGTCTGTAATTAATGCAACATACGCACTGCATTTCTGCTTTGAATGGATTATTCTTTCCCCCTCAACACTACTTTGATAAGTTATCTAGAAGAACTCGCTCATTCTCTCCCACCTCATCATCAAGGAGCCCATCCATTCCTCTATCACTGGGGGGTACTGGGTACGTTTTGCTTTTTCTAATTATTTTGTTTGCTTATTTATTTATTTACATCCTTCTCTGAAGAGTGCGACTGCAGAGCTGTTTTTGATTCATCAAAATGCATTAGAGAGTAATGTACTCCAAAAGATGCCCTCCATTTAACCCGGGTCACACCGAGACCCAGGCGCCAGAGGCACTGATGTTCCCCTGAGAATTATGTATGTTAAGATGACGGTACTCTCGATGGGTTATATCTCAACTACATTTTTAAACCAATATTTTAGGTTTCAGACATTTAAATAGTATTTAAATTGAGTACTAGCAAAAAACAAAAACAAAACATTTATAGTTTGCTAAATACACACTGATGTCTATGGAAGCGGCAATAATAATCCTTTCAATTATAACAGATAATGGGATAGATTGTACGTGGGACGTCCAGATCTCAGCCTCTGGACAGAATTTGGAGATGAAACCTGGGGCTCTGTCAAATAGGTTACAGGTGGGATGCTGTTTTTGACTTAGACATTTTCAGCGGGTGAATCCCTGTTAAAGAATTGGGGATTTCAGCATATGTGCTGAAGGCCAGTGAGTAACTTATCAAGTTACAGGTGGGATGCTGATTTTGACCGGTGTACTTCACAGTTCATAGTTATGCATAATTAGCCTTAAAATGACATGTCCACGGACAGCTTACAGGAACCCTGTCAAATAAGTTACAGGTGGGCACAGTAAGGGCCCACCTGTAACTTATTTGATGGGACCTCTTTAGGCCGTCCGTGGTCAATGCATTAATAGGTCATCATTCAAGGTTGCAAATGTTTTATTACTCTAAACATGCAGTACAGTGCACAGGGAAGACAATTCAACATGTTGGGGTACTTTACAGTTCATAATTGTGCAAAATTAGCCTTAAAATGACATGTCCATGGAGAGCTTACAGGGACCCTGTCGAATAAGTTACAGGTGGGCACTTTTGTAAAATCACTCGACCGCTGAAAATTTCAAAGTCGAAAACAGCATCCCACCTGTAACTTATTTGACAGGGTTCCTGTAAGCTGTCCGTGGTCAATGCATTAACAGGTCATAATTCATGATTATTAATGTTTTATTACATAAATCATAGCCACCAGGCGCCAAGATATGGACGGGTGAGTTTTTGGAAAGATACGGTTGAGTTTTTGGGAAAGATGCGGGAGAGTTTTCGGAAAGATACAGGTGAGTTTTTGGAAAGATATGAGTTGTTGCTTAAATCATAGAGTACAGTGCACAGGGAAGACAACGCAACGTGTTGGGGCTCTTTACAGTTCATAATTATGCATAATTAGCCTTAAAATGACATTCCAAGGACAGCTTACAGGAACCCTGTTGAATAAGTTACAGGTGGGCACACCCAGTAAAATCATAGGAATTGCCCACCTGTAACTTATTCGACGGGACCTCTTTAGGCTGTCCGTGGTCAATGCATCAATGGGTCATAATTCATGATTATTGATGTTTTATTACTTAAAACATGCAGTACAGTGCACAGGGAAGACAATCTAACATGTTGGGGCTCTTTACAGTTCATAATTATGCATAATTAGCCTTAAAATGACAAGTCCACGGGCAGCTTAAAGGAACCCTGTTGAATAAGTTACAGGTGGGATGTTCACCAAACGCCTATGAAAATGAATGGGATAAGTGGCACGTGTCAGTGGCACGTGTCAGTGGCTCCCCCGGGGGTCCGAGGGGCCCCAAACTCGGCAAAAGTTGCGTCACGTGGCCTCTGCGACATACCGAGCGGGCCAGGTCGAGACGCGCCCGGTTTATTTTTTGCTATTTTTTATGCACCTCTCTGTCTCCCATTGATCTCTATGGGAGCATGTGTCTGCTAGGGTTAATTCAGCAGTTAGGATTAGAGGGCCCTCTAGGCTCAGGAAGCACCTAGAGCCACGAAACTCTGGGGCCCGACTCGGGGGCCCGTGGCGGTAGTCCGTGACGAATTTCGAGGTCCTGCGACCTTTTGACCCCTATGGGCGACTGTTTATTTGACGTCCCACGTGCAACTTATTCCATGGGGCTGTTGGTGGCCAATTAGCGCGAAAAAAGGTCAGAGGGACACGGAACTCTAGAACCGGTCCCAGGGGCCCGTGGCGGGACGCATATGTCAGTTTCGGGCCGATCGGGCGTTTCCTTCAAACCGTTGTGCTGAAACACACACTTAGAACCGATCTAGAACCCCGCGACCCATGATCTAGAACCGGGGGCCCCTGGACTAGCACCGTGTCGAATTTGGGGTCGCTGCGACCTTTTGACCCCTTTTGGCCCCTGTTTGTTTGACGTCCCACCTGCAACTTAATCCATAGGGCTGTTGGTGGCCAATTAGCTCGAAAAAAGGTCAGAGGGACACGGAACTCTGGACACCGTCCCAGGGGCCCGTGGCGGGACTCGTGTGTCAATTTCGGGGCGATCGGACCACACCGAACCTCGTTCGGCCCCTGGAGGTGCTAGGGGCCCAAAACTTCATAGAAAGCTGCGTCACACGGCCCCCACAAACATACAGAGAGGGGAACGTCTACACACACTCACAAAAAAACACTTGGTGGTTAGGGGTCAAAATAGGCCCTTTTTGGACTATGAGGAAGACTATGGTGAAGGTTAGGTGGTCAGGGGACCCCATAGGCACTTTGTGGCAGTGAAGAAGAGGATAGGTGGTTAGGGGTCAAAATAGGCACTTCGTGGTCAACGAGGAAGACTATGGTGAAGTTTAGGTGGTCAGGGGACCCCATAGGCACTTCGTGGCAATGAAGAAGAGAATAGGTGGTTAGGGGTCCAAATAGGGGCTCCCTGGCACTGAGGAGGACTACGGTGAAGAGTAGGTAGTTGGCGGACACCAAAAGCACTTGGTGGACCTGCCCGTAGTGCACTGGCACCCCCAGAGGCGTCCACCCAGGGCCTATGGTAATTTATGGTAATTTGGGCCACTTTATTTGCGATTTTAGAAAACGTCCAAGTCACCATTAGGTTAAGCAGCTCGTGTCGTCCATTTCGAGCACGCGGACCTTCGAGTGCCTAGGCCGACAATGGCAACTTAAATGAATGGGCAAATTACCACGAACTACCTAGATTCCCTTACTCTCTTGCTGTTCTATTACAAGATAGAAAGTCTAAGGCCTTCAATAGCCGTACAGCAAACCCAACTAATCTGGTGCCTATTACACGTCAAACTAAGATTGATGTGGGGACAAAAAGTAAGACTGTTAAGTTAGCACTTTTAAACATTCGCTCACTTAAAAATAATTCCCTTCTAGTCAACGATTTAATAACCACAAACAACCTGGATTTTATGCTTCTAAATGAAACCTGACTAGAAGACAGCTGCAGTGCAACAATCCTCAATGAAACAGCCCCTCCTAACTTTACATTTATGAGTGTCTGCAGAGCTGTTAAGAGAGGTGGGGGTCTAGCTGCTCTTTTTAAAGATATCTATCAATGTAAGCAAATATCATTTGGGAATTAACCTTCTTTCGAATATCTGGGTATTGTGTTAAAAGGTGCTCCACGCATTTTACTTATCATTATTTACAGGCCTCCAAAATACTCTCCAGCCTTTGCTGAGGACTTTTATCAACAATTACCTCAGAGTTTGACTGTTTTGCCATTGCTGGAGATTTTAACATTCACATAGATAATGCAGAAACCAATATGGCAAAAGAAATCAAAACTGTTTTAAAAACTTTTGATCTGAATCAGCATGTACATGGACCCACACACAATCATGGACACACTCTAGATTTACTTATCAGTAAGGGTCTAAACATTTCACTGATTGTTATTAAGGATGTAGCACTGTCTGATCATTTCTGTATTTTCTTTGATATTGATCTCTCCTGCCACTGAAGCTAGATCTGTGTCTGTCAAGAAGAGATGCTTAAAGGGAAAATTCCATGTGGTGTGGGGTAAGTTGGTTTGTAATCATGCATATGCAGGCTTGTACAACGATTTAAGATTTAGCCTCAAGTGTTTAATCAAATTTTATAAAACATTAACAAAGTTTTTGTGTTATTTTTGGCTGTCAGTCTGGAAACAAACTTGTTGCTCCTACATTTAATGAAGGCCAGAAGCTCGACGGCAATCTGATTCAGAGGGTTTTTAAGGAGCTTCTCTTTATTTGTCCTACATTTTGGCATTAACTTCACACAAATGTAACTGTGTACAATAGCACTGATCAAAAGTTTGACTACTGCTAACTTGTTTTTGTAGTTTGTGTATGGAGAAACCTCAGATTCTGAAGAAAACTGTGAGGAAGAGGAGGTAGAGACATTTGGTACAGATGATGAGTGGCCATCACATTCCTCAAAGACATGCAAAGAACAGACAGGGAATCCCACCTTTGTTTCAGCAAGTGCTAAAACCTCAACAGCGGAGCTACCCGCAACAGAGTCTCATGCCATGGCAATATCCATTTCAAAACAACTTGTTGAACAACTATCAACAAATGCCCAAGCCTCTTCCAGCAGCCAACAAGGAACATCTCAATCAAATAGCCCCACCTCAAGGCGCTGGCAAAATGATTATGGAACTTACATTAACCTCATAAATGACTCATTAGATGAAGATGAAGACGAAGAAATGTACACCGCTATTATTGCCAGTATTGAGGACCAGACGTAAGTGCATTATGCTAAATTAAAGCAATAATTTTACTGAACTTTTGATAACATCATCTGGAGGATTGAGTCTTTTTCAAATCAAGGTCGGTTAGTTAACATGAAGTAGGAGCTTTTTTAAGTAGGAGACTTTTTACTACATATTTTTAAGATGGGATTTTGACATAATGCAACCAATGTAAAGAGCCTAAAAATTTTGCTTACGTCTTTAGCATATATTAATCATGGTTTAGAAGTTTTGATTTGAGTAAATGCATGTTGTATGAACTGCAACTATTGCAGTTCATGAACATTTGTTTACAGTCTTAATAATAGCCGTCTAATCAGATGAGTAGTTGGATTATTGCTGTCCATCTAATCATGTTCTGAAGGATTTCTTTTCTTGTCATTTTAGACGCCCCAAAGAAGATGTCTCCATAAGTGACATCTTAAAAGAACTTGGTGAAAAGATCAAAAGCACAGGCATTTGCAAGTTCAATATAAATCGTGCAGCAGTGCTTGATGGAGCTATTCGAGGCTTTCGAAGAATGTCTTACAACCCAAACCACAAAATGTGCATTAAGTTCTCTGATGACAAGGGCACAACCGAAGAGGCTGTTGATCTCGGTGGCCCTCGACGAGAATTTCTACGGCTTCTAATGGAAGCACTATCTCACTCTGAAATGTTTGAGGGACATGAGGGACACTTGAACTTGGCCCTTGATTCCTTTGGTATATATAATTGCATTGAGTCAGTTAAAATGATAGTAATAATGAATATGCTGTATGAATTTTATTTATTTATTTTGGGCCACAGAATTATAACAAAGTGGTAGTTGCCTGATTGGACTTTTATTCTGCTTATTTTACAGCTGTGCGGGATGACAGATGTTTTTTTGCTGGTCAATCCATTGCTGTCAGTCTGGTTCATGGAGGCCCACCACCATGTTTCCTCTCTGAAACTCTTTTCAGCTGCTTAGTTAAAGGACCAGAGATGAGCAGGAAGAACTCTATGAAGAACTGAAACAGGTTCGTAAGCACTTTTACTTTTCCTACTTGTGTAATGTACTATATATATATTTCAGACATCTACTGAGCCTTTGACAGATTACTTGTCTCATGCTGGCTGCCTAAGACCTCTTACAAGTCTGATGGACAAGAATCCATTACTGGAGGATGTTCTGATGTTTCAAGTTGTTCATCGTGTCTGTGGTCCCTTTGAAAGGTACATCTTGTCTCAGTGAATACTGTGCTCTCTTAGTCTAGTGGACAAATAGGTTTACATGTGTTTTTGCAAGTTTATTATTTTAGCTACTCTTTTATGTCTACCTCTGTAGTAGCGATTGTAATAAAAAAGCAATAAATGTTTAAGTGACTGTCATGAGAAGATGATGAAGACGAGGGTAGACGGGACCCAATAAGAAGTGGTTTTAATAACAATAAACACAAGAATAGTGCAGTTAATTGTTTAAACAAGGGGTAAACACGCAAACATCAACCAACACTAAAGAATGAAAACAGAGAAACTAAATACACAAACAAAAGTAAGTAAATGATGAGCAGCTGTGGTGGAGGATGAGTGTCTATGGTGACTGATGAGTGGCGGGAAAATCAAACGGATTAAAAGGATAGGAAATTAATTTTGCTTTAGAAGAAAAGCTTAAGTAAATTTTTGATTGAATAATTTCTGTTGTAAAAACTGATTAGTTATTTAATTTAGCGCCACTTAAACAACACCACCCTCAGCTCAAATAGAAACCCCCCGATTTCTCTAGATTTAAACTGCATAGTGTGTCTGCTTCCTGAACAATGCCAAACTAAAAGTCCATGAAGGTCACACTTACTGAAGATAAACGTGACGGGAACACTGTTTAATAATGGAGTGTTGGATTATATTCTCTGTCTCAATTTTGTATATTTAGGTTCAGAGATGGACTGAAAACACTTGGAGTCCTCCAGAAGATCCAGCAACATCCAGAAGCTTTTCATGCTGCCCTCCGCTACTCTACAAGTAGCTCCAGGATGAGTTCTGGCCAATTAGACACTGGCAAAATTTAGGAGGTGGCGTTCTTTTCTGTTCTGATCGTAAATTATCTTATCTGGGGGGTTTTCTTGCTAACAGAGAGAACAGATGCCACAGTTTAGACATGATCAGTATTATAAGAATACGAAACATTTTACACAGATTTCAATCAAGCCATCTTTTGAATCAAGAGCATACGATCATACTGATATGAAACACAACACACTTTCATTCAAACATCTAACAGTTATAACATTACATGAGTTCTAAGCATATTAAACACACATATAAGTTGCAGACACAAAATAGAGTTATGTAGTTGCATGATGTTTGATTGTAAGTCCATTGAAAATTGTTCTTGAATGAGTTTTATGTATACTGTAGGAAAAATCTCAGTTTTCTGGTTTAGAGAGAAACGGACTCTGTTTGTTCGTTCAGAGGTCCCAACGGGGAAGGGGGTCTGGAATGTTGCAGGGGTCATGTGACCTTGTTAGGGCCCTGAGCAGTACCATTCTCTGAGCCAATCATTCTTTTCCAAGCTATCTCTCATTGACAAGTTCTTCCTTTGGTTGGGCTCATAAAAGTTATTAGCTGGGGGTTTTCGTTGGTTAGGTAGACTGGCAGGTGCCGGGATGGGTGATTTTATGGCTCTGGAGTGCTGATTTGGAATGTGAGGATTCTTGTGTCAGACCTTGGTCTCTGTCTTTCTCTTAACCAATCAGTAATTTGGCAACAAAGCTAGCCTTGACCAGTTATTTTGTTAGTGCTGGGGGCTCTTTTAAATAGCCCGACTGGTTGGCGCCTGGACCCCATGACAAGATTGATGAGGATACAAAGTCCTGACCAAATCTTCCTCTTTGTTCGGCAGGAAGTGGAAAGTTTGAATTAATCTTCTGGAAGAAGATTAGTCTGTGTTTGGTTCATACCCATTGTCGCTACAAATGTCTGGTGGATTTCATTGAGGGTAGTGTTGTTCACATGAAAAGTGGTTTCAGGAATTGAAACTTGGTTGCTGAGCACATCTTCTGCCAAGGGTCCAGTATCAACATTAATTGAAGAGTCATTTGTGTCAAATACACTGTTCACTGCCATGTTATTCTGTCCAACACGACAAATCACTCCTCTGTGCCACAATTGCTAAGGCATCATGTGTCTTTCTGTAGATAAAGCGTGGTTATTCCACTGGTTTGTGAATTCCCTCACTGCTCTTTGGATTCGTGGCAGGTAAACATAATGTAAGACAAACAGGTGCAATTCAGACAGTGAATCAAGAATAAATTGATTTTCCATGAAACTGAACAATTCTGAGAAATGGTATGACACTACTTGGTTAAGTTCACCCCAAAGCCTTTCTATTCTTTGATTGTTCACATTAAAAAATTAAAATTACATCAGAAAAAATGTTTTGTGTCTCTTAACTCTTTCCCCGCCAAACACGGAATTTTCCGGGTTTTATGAAAAAGCGCTTCCCCGCCAAACACGGAATTTTCCGGGTATCCGTGTTTTAGGTGGTATATGGTAAGGCAGACCCGCGCGCATGCTCTGAAAGAGTAAGGAACTTTTTGATCAAAGAAACCGACTGCGATCGGCTCAAACATGAATGGAGTAGCGAGAATGTAACGTTAGGTCAAAATATCTGAAATGAAGAGGTTTACGGCTGATCAAGTACTGGAGGTGTTGATGGACTCGGAGTCCGATCACTCCTTATTTGATCATTCTGAATCTGATCGGGACGAAGTAGTTAGTGAGAGAGATGTTCATGTCACAGAAATATCTTTATGCACAATGTTGGATAATATATATAAACACTATAATGTTTGTGTGTGAGTGTGCATGTAGGCTATTTGTGTGGCTGTGTGCATAAATATGAGCGTGTAATGCCCAAATTGTTTCTCTCTTTGTGCACATTTACCACACTGTAATATGTATTTACAGGTGGAACTATAGATATAGAATATCGTGCAAAAATTGATGATTATGGCTTACATCTTATGTAAACCCCAAATTCTAAATTAGAATATTGTGAAAAGGTTTTCATAAGCTGTAAGCCATAATCATCAAAGTTATAACAAATAAAGGCTTGAAATACCTCACTTTGCATGTAATGAGTCTACATACTGCTCAAAAAAATTAAAGGAACACTTTGAAAACACATCAGATCTCAATGGGGAAAAATGTCATGCTGGATATCTATACTAATATGGACTGGGTAATGTGTTATGAACGAAAGGATGCCACATCGTTTGATGGAAATGAAAATGATCAACCTACAGAGGATTGAATTCAAAGACACCCCGGAAATCTAAGTGAAAAAATGATGTAGCAGGCTTGTCAATTTTGCTGAAATTTCATTGCAGCAACTCAAAATGGTACTCAGTAGTTTGTATGGCCCCCACGTGCTTGTATGCATGCCTGACAACGTCGGGGCATGCTCCTAATGAGACGACGGATGGTGTCCTGGGGTATTTCCTCCCAGATCTGGACCAGCGCATCACTGAGCTCCTGGACAGTCTGAGGTGCAACCAGGTGATGTCAGATGGACCGAAACACAATGTCCCAGAGGTGTTCTATTGGATGTAGGTCAGGCGAGCGTGGTGGCCCTTCAATGGTATCATTCCTTCATCCTCCAGGAACTGCCTGCATGCTCTCGCCACATGAGGCCGGGCATTGTTGTGCACCAGGAGGAACCCAGGACCCACTGCACCAGCATAGGGTCTGACAATGGATCCAAGGATTTCATCCCGATACCTAATGGCAGTCAGGGTGCCATTGTCTAGCCTGCAGAGGTCTATGCATCCCTCCATGGATATGCCTCCCCAGACCATCACTGACCCACCACCAAACCGGTCATGCTGAACGAAGTTACAGGCAGCATAACATTCTCCACGGCTTCTCCAGACCCTTTCCTGTCTGTCACGTGCTCAGGGTGAACCTGCTCTCATTTGTGAAAACCACAGGGCACCAGTGGCGGACCTGCCAATTCTGGTGTTCAATGGGAAATGCCAATCGAGCTCTCTGGTGCTGGGCAGTGAGCACGGGGCCCACTAGAGGACGTCGGGCCCTCAGGCCACCCTCATGAAGTCTGTTTCTGATTGTTAGGTCAGAGACATTCACACCAGTGGCCTGCTGGAGGTCATTTTGTAGGGCTCTGGCAGTGCTCATCATGTTCCTCCTCGCACAAAGGAGCAGATACCGGTCCTGCTGATGGGTTAAGGACCTTCTACGGCCCTGTCCAGCTCTCCTAGAGTAGCTGTCTGTCTTCCTGGAATCTCCTCCATGCTCTTGAGACTGTGCTGGGAGACACAGCAAACCTTCTGGCAATGGCACGTATTGATGAGCCATCCTGAAGGAGCTGGACTGCCTGCACAACCTCTGTAGGGTCCAGGTATCGCCTCATGCTACCAGTAGTGACACTGACCCTAGCCAAATGCAAAACTGGTGAAAAACAGTCCGAAAAGATGAGTAGGGAAAAAAATTTCAGTGGCCTCCACCTGTAAAACCATTCCTGTTTTGGGGGTTGTCTCACTGTTGCCCATCTAGTGGACCTGCTGTTAATGTCATTAACACTAAAGCAGCTGAAACTGATTACCAACCCTGACCAGATCAATATCCCAGGAGTTTAACTGACTTGATGATATTCTCTGATTAAAAAGTGTTCCCTTTATTTTTTTGAGCAGTGTATATTAGTTTCACCTTTTAAAGGGTTAGTTCACCCAAAAATGAAAATTCTGTCAGTAATTACTCACCCTCATGTTGTTCCAACCGCGTAAGACCTTCGTTCATCTTCGGAACACAAATTAAGATATTTTTGATGAAATCTGAGAGCTGATAACTACTCCGTAGGCTGCTAGGTGGCCCAAACTTGCTGGCCCAGAAAAGTTATTAAAGAGATCGTTAATATAGTCCAAGTGACTACAGTGGCTCAATCTTAAGTATATCAAGCGACGAGAATACTTTATTTACAAAAATAACGACTTTATTCCACTATTCATTTCCTTCTCTCTGGGCCTCTAGTTGGTTCGCGTAGTGTTTTTGCGCTGCGCGTCACACACATGACCAGCGTCGGCCAATAGTGAGCGTACGTGGTGACGTGTAACACAGACGCGCTGCGCAAAAACACTTACGAGGCCCAGAGAGAAGGAAATGAATAGTGGAATAAAGTCGTTATTTTTGTTTGTTTTTGCGCACTTTTGCACGATATTCACATTTTTCGAGTTTCACCTGTATGTATATATATATATATATATAATGTGTGTGTGTGTGTGTGTGTGTGTGTGTGTGTGTGTCTGTGTATCTATGTCTTTTTTATTGAAAGTAATTCCAATTATTCATATAATTATTTACAGGTAGAACACAGCGAGGGGGAAATGTTTCCACATCCTGGGAAATGTTACTCAGTGTACCACTCAAAAGCAAATTACAGCGCCTAAATGTTATATATTTTAGATTTATTTATAATTGTAATTTATTTTGGAAGGTCCTTTTTCTCAGCTTTTTGTCCAGAATGTTGTGTTTTTGACAAAACCTATCTATGTTCAAGTGGCAATAAAAAAAGAAAAAATGAAGATAAAATAATTAATAATTTTTTTTTTTAAAAAGCAGACGCTCAGATCTTTATTTTGATATGTAGCATGTTCATATATTCATAGAACAAAATATTCTGTGGGCCATTAAAATTTAGCAAAAATCGTCAAAAACCCTGGCGGTGGCTGGCAACTTTTCAAAAAAATGCTGGCGGGGAAAGAGTTAAAGTCAGCTTCAATTAGGTACAACACCAGAATGATGCTCGTTCGCAAAACTACCGCCAGGTTGGGACAATGTGTTAAAGGCTATAATAGTGATACACTACCGGTCAAACGTTTTTGGACGGCAAGTTTTTTTTAAATGTTTTTAAAAGAAGTCTCTTCTGCTCACCAAGGCTTCATTTAATTGATCCAAAATACAGCAAAAACAGTAATATTGTGAAATATTATCACAATGTAAATCATCTGTTTTCTATGTGAATATACAGTAAAGTGTAATTTATTCCTGTGATCAAAGCTGAATTTTCATCATCATTACTCCAGTCTTCAGTGTCACATGATCCTTCACAAATCAGTAATATGATGATCAAGTAACATTCACATAACATTTCATTGTTGAAAACGGTTGTGTACAATTTTTTTAAGGATTATTTGAAGAATAGAAAGTTCAAACGAACGGCATTTATCTGAAAGAGAAAGCTTTTGCAACATTATCAATATCAGTAAAATGTTTGGGGCCAGTATGATTTTTTTTTTGGAACGAAATGAATACTTTTACTCAGCAAGAATCTATTTAATTGATCAAAAGTAGGCCTATAGAAATTCATAATGTAAAAACATGAAGCCTAATGTTTGGTGCGTTTTGTTTTTCAAACGCGATCGCGCTCCAAAATATGAAACATTCAAACACACGGCGCTCCAAAATATGAAACATTATGGTTACCATATTATACATATCTACGTTTGAGCAGATATCCACAAACACAGTAAAGTAAACAAGGGTCTAAATATTATAATATTTACCTTATATCTAGCAACAGTTCAACTGCAATGTGAAGTTTATGCAACAATAACCAACTAATAATTAAGAATTTCTTACCTTACATCTTTCTTGTCTTCAAATCGCGTTCTTCTTCTTCGGAGGTAAATCCAATGTAAGCTTAGGCGCGTCTTCCAAACTCGACGAAAAGCAGAGACTTGTGAAGTTTTTTCGTTCTTTGTTTTTGAGGTAACGAGCGCGTCCGCGTTCCGTGTGGAGATTTGCATGTGAATCTCTTTTGCGCGAATGGGCGTGGTCAAATTAAAAATAATGAGCAAACGTTTGAGATACTGGACATCCTGTTGGTTTTATACAAATTACTTAAACAGAGAATATTTGTTTTCAGTTTGAATCCGATGATTTAAAAGTACACACTTAAATGTGTATAAAGGTATATGGCTCATAAATGTGTGAGAAGTATTCGCTGAGTTTTGTTTCAGTTTATAGACGTGCTCAAGAAAAAAAAGTTCACCGCGACGGAGAGGCAGAACGCACACCCTGTATATTTTCTTTATTTTACAAAAGCACAATGTTTTGATTTGATTGTAAGTGGACACATACAAAAGTAGAAATATCACAGATTCTTTTTTCATATTTCTTTTTTCTGTATGACCATAAATGACGGAGTAATTTAAGTTTATTGTGCTACAATGTGAAAAAAATCCAGCAAAGCGCGTTTGCCGACCCCAGAGGGTTAAAAGAGAGGAGGTCACTGGGGAGGGACCACCAGTGACCGAGGAAGATCTTGTGTCCCAACCTTCTTCCCGGGCATCCAGAGGTGAGCAACCTGTAACACAGAACACATCCAACAGCGGGAATGAGATTGGAGAGAAACGTGTTGCGCAGCTGATTGGCAGTCGCTGCATGATAACTTGCCAATTGAATGGTGTCCAGACTCAAATGCTTTTGGACAGTGGAGCCCAGGTCAGTATTGTTGGACGGGTGTGGCTAAAGAAATGCTTACCTAACATCAACATCCAACCATTAGAATCTCTGCTAGCGGATAGCCAGCTTCATGTCACTGCAGCAAATGGGACAGCTGTACCCTTTGATGGATGGGTTGAGGTTTTATTAGAGATCACAAGTGGTAAACAAAACAAAATCGCCATCCAAGTGCCCCTTTTGGTGAGTCGAAAGTGCCTGGATTGTCCACTGCTCGGTTTCAATGTAATTGAGGAGATCATAAGGGAGAATAATGGTTGTGCAAATAACATCAGTCTAATTGACCTTCTTTCGGAGGCCTTGCAGATGCAAAAAGATGCTGCTGAAACCTTGGTTTTCACAGTGAACTCCACCCAAAAATGCACTGCGAGCTGTAAGGTAAAGATGGGAAAGCTACGAGCGAAAATTTTGTGCATTTTAATGTTAAATTCATCAATCTGGTGCACTTTGAGAGTTCAAAATTAAAAGCTCCAACCCATATTCAGTGTGCAAATTAAACGAAAAATTCAAACCTCTTTTGGTTACAGTGTCTATTTACATTACACCTACTACATAATAATAGTTATAATATTAATCCAATGACATTAATAGCCATATTTTGTAAAACAAATGCACTAAAAAATAAAGGAAACTTTCATAATTAGTTTTGTACCAATTTCTATACTTGAAAGAGATAAGCACATGATCTTTTATTCTGACGCAAACTGCATCAAGCTTTTATTTTGGCGGAAAACGTGGTTTACAAACGCCTCTCATTAAATGTCTAGTGGTAATCGTCATCTATGCAGATGTGGAAATAATCTGTAACTGGGTTATGGGTTCCTACACTCATGACATAGTCTTAAGTGTTTTGAAAGTAGGTCTGCTTACCGTGGACTCTACACTTTCTCATCTCTCTCCTGATCCTCCTCACTATCATCATCTGCCACAGGAGCTGATGAAGGTCAGAAAACATATATTTTGACACATAAAGCGTCTGCTTTAACCCCCTGAGGTCGGCTGTATCGCCGGCGATACCAGCTCGCTTTTTTTTTATTAGTGTAAAAGAAACTCATAAATACTCTGTTGACTTTGATTTTCCATAGGAGTTTCATACATCAATCGATTCTGTTAAATGTGTATTATTTTTGTGTATACTCACAATAAAAACAAAGTGTTGTGCTTTTTGCCAAATAAAGAAAAATAAACACGAAGCGAGTTCTGCCTTCTCTCTGCCAGTGAAGTCCATTCTGAAACGCGTCCGAAAATTAACAATAACTCAGCGAATACTCAGTCAAACAGACATACAGACAGACAGGCATGAAGCTTGAATTCTCTTCTTTTAAATGAAGTCATTTATATAAAAAAACAATTATTCTCATCTTGTGAAATCTGTATTAAAAGAGAGCGATTCCAGTCGAGCTCATCTCATCTCATTACGTTATAATCGGCCCCGCCCACGGAGAGCGCGCGCTATTCAAACGCAAATGGCTGAGGCAATCCTGTGAACGCCCCCATCAGCTCGAGAAAACACACACGTTTATTTAGATCATTACTTGTTTACACCGTCTTGCAGCGCTGTGAGGAATAATACTAATCGAAAATGTCCCTCAGAAGTGCGGGTATATCGAGGAGCGAGCTGAGGAATACAAGTAAGTTTTTTCCTTCTCACGTGAATTTCTTCACGTGGGTTTCTGTTTATGAATGAATAAACGGCACAGATGCGCGCTGTTTACCACAGCTGGCAAAGACAGTTTAAATTTAAATCGCGTGTGTGAATGAATGATGATGTTTTAGCAAACTGTATTGCTATACTGAGATAAGTAAACATCGACTGAATGTTGAAATAAAATGTAGGCTATTTGTATAAGCAACGTATTAAACTGCAAATTAACAATATGCCCTAATATTTCATGAAAACAACGTTACAGTCAGACGAAATATGAAAGACAACATTTTGTTTAGTAGATTTGGGTACAGTTTTTACTGTAGAATATACTGCCACATCAAATAAGCTTTTGTTTAGCCATTTCTATATATAAAATACGATTTTTGTCAAAAATAAAGTCATCAACTAAGATGTTAGCTGTTCCAATGTTGGTTATATTCAAACTAATGAATACATAGATAAAATGTAGGGCCTATAATCATTTTTTTTTTACAAAGAAAGAGTACACTTGAAATATTGTTGAAATTGTAATTATTGTTGTAATTGTAACCATTTTAATAAAATAGCAAAACATATTTACAAGATAGATGTAAGCAAAATCTTAAATGGTCAATATAAGTCTTCTTCTAAATATATCTTTTGTCATTGCATTGTGGCTCAGTCAGTGTCACACCTGAGTGAATGGCTCATCATTATGCAGAGTGGGTGTATTCTAAGGTGTAAACCACTCCTCGTTCACGCCCCCTCGCATATTGGCTTTCCAAGCAAAACCTGTTTTACATCAATTTAAATCAATGTATGGTTTTATGTGAACGATAAAGCAAGACTATTTTCACATAATTTTGAAGAAAAAACTATAGGCGACGACATCCATAAGTCAAAAGTCTTATTGCCACATATTTAGTATGTGTTTTGTGGTCTTATTTCAAAAATTTTAATTTTTAGTTTTTTCGATAACCACGCATAAACATTATTCTCTCAAAAATGAAAACATGTACATACATGTGGCTCACATATTATTGTAGTCCTGTTTGTGCTATATAGAGTGAATTTACACCTTTGCCATTAATATGTTTATAAGCAACTGAAAAAAGCACAAATGTCAGGGCATGTCAGAACACCCCCAGGGCCCAAAAAAACGCTCAGACTCCAGAGGGTTAAGGGCCTGGTTCTATTTTTTCACGCTATTTCTCTGCACATTCCTTGCGTTTCTTCTCCATCTCGCAGACTATTTTGATACATACAACTGACACTGCTGCACGCTCGCTCACTCGTTTAAAGTTGTGATTGGGCCAGCCCAGTGTCAATCAAGAAAAGAACCAATGGGCCGCTGATCTACGTGTTTCATGGGCTGGTCTTTGAGAAGAAAAAAACTAACACTGACTTTTTTGGACCAGTGCATTACACCGGCACAAACCCAGCGCCGCCAATTAAGCAAAACAAAACCAAACGAATGGGCCGCCGATGTACAAATTTTATGGGCCGAAAAAAAAAAAAAAATTGTATCTGAGATGAGATGTATCGGCCCAAAAAGCACGTCGGCCCACCGGGAAAATGCCCGGTATGCCCAATGGCCAGTCCAGCCCTGAACCCTGGAGAGCAGAGTTACACTCACTACAACTCACACAACCCTATATATCTCAAAATGGGACTCACCCTTGTTGTCATAAGGTGTACTGAGGTAGTGATTCAAAGAAGAGAATGAAAGCAAATAACACATTTTCAGAGGTTATTCAGATGTCAGGAGTCATCTAAAAAAAAATAGGGGAGAGTGTAGCAGGTTGAAAAATGTATGTATATATGTTAAAAAAAGGACACCCCTTTAAAATTTTGTATTGTTCATAAATGCATGTGCCTTCAACATTCGTTTATTGATGGGTAAATTCATCGTTACATTCTTTGTTGTGGGTAAAGAAAATGTTGCTGTTATTATTGTCTCCTGTAGAGGGCGTTTAGCGCTGTTGAACTAAGGTACTGCACCTGGTGCTTGTAGCTGTGTCCCAAAGTGAAGGCTGCGTCCTTCGAAGGCCGTATTTGAAGACCGATTGCGTCACCGCGGCGAGACGAAACGGCACAGCGGCGCGCCGAAGGACGTCCCAATTCAAAGGCTGCATCCTTGGAAGGTCGCATTTGAAGGCCGATTGCGTCACCGCGGCTCGATGAAGGCTGTCCCAATTCAGTTATGCATCCTTCGAAGGCCGTATTCGAGGGACGGTTGCGTCATCGCGCCGCGACGCAGGCTAAAAGCGACGCCAAATGCACCCTTCTTTCCCCGTGAAAGGAAGGATACAAAAACGGATCCTTAGTGGCCTATCCTACCCCATAAGTCATTGCGCGCCGGTGACGGAAGCATTTTCATTTGAAAAAATGGCGTCCTCGAGTTCGGCCGGTGAGAGAAAATTCACTTTTAAATGTAAGTTTTATGTTTTCATTTACTTAACCCTCTGTGGTCGGAAAACGCGCCCCCGTGTTTTGCTGGATTTTCTTCACATTGTAGCACAATAAACTTAAATTACTCCGTCATTTATGGTTATACAGAAAAAAGAAATATAAAAAAAGAATCTGTGATATTTCTACTTTTGTATGTGTCCACTTACAATCAAATCAAAACATTGTGCTTTTGTAAAATAAAGAAAATAAACAGGGTGTGCGTTCTGCCTCTCCGTCGGGGTGAACTTTTTTTTCTTGAGCACGTCTATAAACTGAAACAAAACTCAGCGAATACTTCTCACACATTTATGAGCCATACACCTTTATACACATTTAAGTGTGTACTTTTAAATGATCGGATTCAAACTGAAAACAAATATTCTCTGTTTAAGTAATTTGTATAAAACCAACAGGATGTCCAGTATCTCAAACGCTTGCTAATTACTTTTAATTCGACACGCCCACTCGCGCAAAAGAGATTCACATGCAAATCTCCACATGGGACGCGAACGCCCTCGTTACCTCAAACACAAAACACCAAAACACTTCACAAGTCTCTGCTTTTCGTCGAGTTTGGAAGACACGTCTGAGCTTACATTGGATTTACATCAGAAGAAGAAGAACGCGATTTGAAGACAAGAAAGATGTAAGGTAAGAAATTCTTACTTATTAGTTTATGGTATTGTTGCATAAACTTCACATTGCAGTTGAACTGTTGCTAGATATATGGTGAATATTATACTATTTAGACCCGTGTTTACTGTTAAATACTGTTTGTGGATATCTGCTCAAACATAGATATGTATAACCATAATGTTTAATATTTTGGAGCGCGCTGTGGGTTTGAATGTATCATATTTTGGAGCGCGCTGTGGGTTTGAGTATCATATTTTGGAGCGCGCTGTGCGTTTGAAAGGAAAAATGCACCAAACATTAGGCTTTATGTTTTTACTATTATCTCATTTCATATCATCATAACGAATGGAAACATTTGAAGTAACATAAGATAATCAATATATTTTTCTCTAGCATTGTTACTGAAATCTTTTGGAAGATTAATAGGCTGCTTTGTAAAATAAAATTATTTTATGCAGTACTGCACATAGCTGATGCCTACAAGGCACAACAAACATGGTGTTCTTTATATTATATATTGTTGGAAACATTGTGTGTGTGTGTGTGTGTGTGTGTGTGTGTATTCTGTGAATTTTAAAAAGCAATTTTAACCAGAAAAATCTCAAATGTATTCCCAAAATCGTGCAGGCCTAGTTTCTCTTGATACCAGTATGTTCACTTTTTTCTTTTCTTTCAGGGACCAGATGCAACATTCACATGAGTCTCTGTACATGAACATGGTAAAGTGAAAATCAAACACCTTGGAAATGAAAGGTATGTACAATGTTTTTAGGAATGGCACAAAGGTCTCTGTCTTTGGATCATTGTTTTCAATGTGCTCTTTTGTCATTTGTATTTTTGGATTGTGTTGTGTTGTAAATAAATCCAAACAATCTAAAAGCCATTCTTTTTTAAATCTCCTCATTCTTTGTGCAAGGTTGCTCTGAATGACAGGGCCTGATCGCTCCTAATAGGGCAGTTAGGGGAGTGTCTTTGTCTTTCTCAGGTGTTAAAAGCTTACGTCTTAGAAATTTTAAATCAATATATTGTCTTATCTGAATGAGCAGTCAGGGTGATTTTCACATAGTTTTGGAGCAAATATTCTAGGCTACGTCATACAATTTTCAAAAGTCTTGTGAAGAAATAATCAGTATGGGTTTCATGGCCTTATTTCAGTGAGAATTTTTTTTTGTATTTTCACAAACCACGCATAAATGTCATTATCTCAAAACTACAAACTTTTACATACATGCTGCTGATATATTATTGTAGCAGAGTTTGTGCTGAATACAGTGTAATTAGACTTTAGCCATGAAAATGTCACTAGTAACAGAAAAAAACACAAATGTCAGAGCATGTCAGAACACCTCCAGGCCCAGAAAACAGCTCAGACCTCAGAGGGTTAAATAGCTAGCGAAACCACAGTCAAAAGCCACAAGTTTTTATTTCTTATAAACTTCATCTTAACTCATTTGTTACCATTGGGTGGCTTTATTTGTCAGGTGGTTAGACGCAAAACTTGTGCTAATTACTTTAATAATTTTCAGGGAGCAAGGAGCAGACCGCTCAGTTTATTAAACTGCGGTCTGAAAACGACCATTTATTCACCGGGGTGAAAAACTCCGCCAGCGTGGCTTGGAGGTAAGACAACACCTACTTGTAAAATTTGCAGTAATCTGTCTCACTTGTGTATTATAATAAATATCATTCACCCTAGAAAACCCACAACAATAAGAAAAGCAGTAGATGATGCAATGGTTTTCACTTTTATGTGTTTTGTAGTGCTGTCATGCAAGTTATGTTTACAAAGGTTTTAACCACATTTGAGTATCCAGAAATATGATTTCTAAACTATTTTGAATGCATGTCCTGATGTGTCTTTTTTCAGTTTTAACAATGCACTAATGTTAATATTTCATTTGCACCCCTGTGTTATAATTTTTCATAAGTACCCTTTTCTGCTTTTTTAGAGCAATTCTGGAGAAAATGGGCCTGCTGGGGAAGGTAACCCCCATGCAGGCAAAAAAAAAATGGGACAACTTAAAAACAAAATACAAAGTAAGAAAGTTAATACACACATCTTTTCTGAAATGTATTGTGCTGTTGTTGTTAACAAGCCATGGTTAATTTGTTCTGCCTTAGGATTGCAAGTATCCTGGGACAGGAGAGGGAGTGGGTGGGAAACCCACTGCTGAAACGTGGCCCTGGTTTGTCCTCATGGATGAGGTGTTGGGGCAGAGGCATTCTACCAATCCCCCTGTCCTTATCGCCTCAATCCGTGAGGACACACCAGGGCCAAGTTCAGCAGTGGGTGGCCACAGTGAGGAGGAGCCAGCACCAGCACCACCAGCACCCGTAGCACCAGCACCCGTAGCAGCAGCACCAGCACCACCACCAGCAGCAGCACCCGCACCACCAGCACCCGTAGCACCAGCAGAAGCACCCGCACCACCACGAGCACGGAGAAAGCGGGACTATGAGGAGGAGATGCTGGACCTCATTAGAGAGGACATGGCTCTGCAAAGGGAGGCAGAGGAGAGGAGAGCTCGAGAGAGCAGGGACAGGATGGACAGGCTGTTTGCGCTTCTTGAGCGCATGGTGGAGAAATATATATATATTTTTTTTTTATGTATATAAAAGAGGATTTTTAATTTAAATTAAATGGAAAGAGGAAACTTAAGTTTTGTACAGTTTATTTTTGTAATCTAAGTTATATTAAATGATGTATTTTTTTCCAAACTTGTGTACAGTTTATTTAAAATGAATAATAAACATTACTTTTGTTCCATTTCTGTGCATTGTTTATTTTTTAAGTAACTTGATGTGTTGGGATATGAAATAAAAAGGAACCGTTCTTGACATTGCTTATTTTTTTTAATGACAGGTTTGACAGGCAATATTTTATACAATAATAACATTTGGAAAAATAAATTATATAGATAAATAACGTTTTATAAATAATAAATAACCATTTACAACATAACTTAAATATCATCTGACAACATAATTTAAATGAACAGTACATAAATTAAGATTTCAGCTGAGCAGGGAGACCCTGGTGGTGCCGCTGGACCCCGGTGGGCTCCACAATAGAGACGCTGGCAAGGCCTCTCTGCCGGTGAGTGGGACATCATCTAGGATGGTCTCCAGAGTGTTTGACTGCATAATTTCCACTGTCCACTGCATTGTCTAACAACGGGTTTGCAGGGCTGACTCAATCGACGGCTGCCATCTCACTGAATCATTTCAAAAAGAGGGAAGAATAAAATAAATTCTCATCCTCAAATCAAAGCATCAAAAATTTCAACATTTAAACCCATTCTATGGACATACATTTTTGGTTTTGGCCATTATAGCTTTAAAGTTCTGACTTGCCTGTTACAAGTAATCATGGTCAATGGGAACCTCCTCCAGGGCAGACACCTCTGCAGACAGCTGGTCACGCCAGGGAGCACCACTGACTGTCTCCAAAACATGCTCCCCCTCATCCTCCGCATCATCCTCCTCATGCTCATCCTCCGGGGCTATGATGTCACCAACCCCAAGGCAGATGTTGTGGAGGATGGCACAGGCTGTGATGACCTGAAATGAAAAAAAAAAAAAAAAAAAAATGATATGGTCTGGAAGAAAGAAGTTAATTATGTTTTTTGCAAATGTATTTTTCATTTAACTTACATGAGGTACAAAGGTGTGGTGCACCTCCAGCGCTTTCAGGAAGATGGATCGGAACCTGGTCTTCATCATCCCAAAAGCACGCTCTATAATGGAGCGTGCCCTGGAATGATGGAGATTAAAGCACTGGGCTCCCACACCTCGTACTGGCCTCTTGTAGGGAGTGATGGGGGGGAGTGTGTGTTGGAGACATGGGTACCCTCCGTCTGCGAGGATGAAGTGCCCTGGAGGAGGGTACATTGACCTCCTGTACAGTGGGCTGTACCGGAGCACTCGTGCGTCATGCACTGACCCGGGCCAGCCCACGTAGGTGTCAATGAAGCGGCCCGGATGGTCACAAACAGCCTGCAGGATGATGGAAGGGAACAGTTTCCTGTTCCTGTAGCATTGACCATCAGGACCGCTTGGAGGCTTGATGCGGACATGGCAGCCGTCGATTGCTCCAGCAGCGTTCAGGAAAGCTCTGTGTCTGGCCAGCCCTGCAAACCCACGGCAAACTGCCTCCAGGTCTTCTGGGGTGTTGGGGAACCGAATGACCTGGTGGCGGATGGCCACCACCTCCTCAGCGACCCAGTGGACAATGCGGTGGACAGTGGAACGAGGCATATCAAATGCTCTGGAGACGACCCTATAGGATGTAACACACGCCAGCCAGAAAAGAAATACCAGGGTCTCTATTGTGGAACCCCATCCGTGTTGCCGGTCACTTCTCAACAGGTCCAGCAGCACTCTCAGGGCCTCCATGCTCAGCCGAAAATCAGGTCGTGTGTCACGGTCATTAAAAAACCCATCCAGCACTGGCACGCTCAGGTTTATCCTGCAGTACAGGGGTGTGGTCTGATTTAGGGAAACAAACAAAGAGAGATTGTTTAAAGTTGTGACAATGTAATTGTTGGAAGATATAGTGATACTTAAACTACTTTTAATAAGTATTAATGGCACATTGGGGAAATTTTAGTAGTTATATTTAAAACCTTACTTATGTACAAGTGTTATCTTGCATACTTGTATTTAATTTACTTAAGATATGAAGAGTAAAAGAACAGTTAAGTATTCTGCATAAAAAACTGTTTGTCAGGGTTTTTAGATATTTTGTTGCATTCATATTACTGCTTGGCTATGTGTATGTTGCATTTTAATTCTGAATATGTTGAAGGTAGTTATATTTTAATTTATTGTTGAATAGTTTACTATAGAACAAGTTATCATATTGTAAAATACCATGGTTTTGTAGTGTTGCTGTCCTGTGAAAGAGAAAAAAACCCCTCATTACTTCACATTTGTATGTGAATACTTAACGAATGTACTTGCTTACAGTCAACCACAGGTTATTTTGAAAATGAAACGAGCACAATTTTAAGGAAATGTTGCTATACAGATGCATGCCATATAAAAGGCTGCATCCGAAGGCGAGCGGGAGTAGCCTACCTATATATATATATATATATTAAACAGGTATATTTCACTGAATTTATTTAAGAAGTATATTTCACTGTTTATTTATTGTTTTGTGTTTTATGCTTCGACTGCGTTAAAACAAAGCACGCTGGAAACATGCCTGAATAAGATCACCATGATCAAGAGAATAAAACTACATAAAAAATTGCATCTTCGTAAGGTAACTTAGCCTATAACTAAACATTTGAACAGCTTTATGTGTATTTTGTATTTTCATAAGTAGCCTATCATAACATGACTCAAGTACAGTCTCAACTTGTGTACTCCAGCAATTAAGGACGCAACTTCTGAATTGGGATGCAGCAAACCAGTTTACTTTACCTGGCCACGGTCTTGACAAAGCCGGAGATACATCACCCGGCGGCGCCGCCTGGGATGAAACATCCCCACCATCTCCTCCAGTAAAACATAAAATAAGAAAAATAAAATTATGTAGTCTTGCTCCATTTTTATTTTTAATTGATGCCGCGTATGATGGCAGCTCTCCTATCGCAGCGTTGCTAGGCGACAGCATAATGGGGAACACCTGGTGGCAATTACAATCCTACGAAGGCTAGACTCAGAGCGTCCTTCTACAGCAGGGAAGGCTGGGTAGGCTGGGTCCTTCGACGGCTGGGAAGGCTGGGTCCTTAGAAGGACGTAGCCTTCACTTTGGGACACAGCTTTAGAGTTAATTAAACTTTGCCGGAGCTTCCAGCCAGTACTCCTGTCTCACAGCGTTTCATTTATCATTCTACAGGTGAGCAAAAATGATTCTAAAACTGGTCGAAACTGATGTTAAAAACTGTGTTTCAAACATGTATATGTTGATTTTTGGTAAGTTACTGAGAAAGACTGTTAGTTTTGTTAATACGCATGCAGTAGTAATGAGTCAAATATCAGATTACACACGAGTGACAAATATGTGAATTTAAAGCGAAATGAGAGAAAATACTCATGTGGAAAGAGTTTAGGAATGTTTATAAAGTGTTTTATATGTTGATTGTAATTGGATGATAAAGTTCAAGCGATTTAAATGTACATTTGCCAGTGGAGTTATCTCGAGCCAAATGTGTGAACTGGAGCCAAAATGGCGGCTTGCATGTAAAACATGAGGTTAGTGTGAAGCCAAATGCGAGATTCATTTATGTGACAGTGTGAAAATGGAATTACTGTTCATGACGATGTGAAAACATGTGAAAACAGGAGCAGGTCAATGTATTGTGATTGATTATAATGTGTTGCAGAACAAGTCAAGTATAGACAAAAGTAATTTCGGAAAAGCCTTTATTGAAAAGTTATTTTCTTTAAATGGAATGTGTTACAGAGAAACAAGTAATTGTTGTTCTGTAAAGTTACATATGTTAATGTTGTGAATACATTGAGAGCTAAGAAAAACGAGAGAGTTAATTAAACTTTGCCGGAGCTTACAGCCAGTACTCTTGTCTCACAGCGTTTCATTTATCATTCTACAGAGCCGGCAGAAGTGGTTAATTCACCTCACCCATTCAGGCTTCCCAGCCCTGATGCGGGTAACAATTACTTAATCCAAGATGTGCATTTCTCTGTATATATAATTAATACTTTAATTGTGATCATTAAAATAATTGAATATTAAATATTAAGTGGCCAATTTTTGCTCATTTATTAAAAGTATTTATATATAATATATATATAGCACCCCCTCAGCACACGTTAAAAAATTATCTGGCGCCGCTGTTGTGCCGAATTTCGACTCCCTGCCAGAATCTGACTCCCCTCGCGTGCACGCGCAATGACGTCACTACACTAGTCGCCGAATTTCGACTCCCTGCCAGAATCTAACTCCCCCTCGCGTGCACGCGCAATGACATCAACACACTAGTCGCCGAATTTCGACTTCCTGCCAGAATCACACCATCACTTTCTGGAAAGATTTGTCCCGATATATTACTATTAAACTTTTTGCTGATTTTTCTTTGCTGTGGAAGGATGTACTGTTTGGTTTCCATGATAATAAAAGTAAAAAACAGAAAGAAATATACCTAATTAATCTATTGATCATTTTAGGGAAATATCATATTCACAAAGCGAAATTTAGCAATTCTAAACCTTCTTTTTTTGCTTTTGGTAAGGAGACGGAACAGTACATTAAATCCATCCATGATTCAAAAAATAAGAAGGCTGCTAAAACCATTCAGTTATGCTCTATCTTTAATGTATTTATTTGAAACTCTCCCTGGCTCGACTCTTGTTTTTTTTCTCTCTCTCTCTGTATTAATGACTCTTTTTGTGTTCTTACTTCTGTATCGCAATGATTTAATAAAGATAAAAAAAAAAACTCCCTGCTAGAATCTAACTCCCCTCGCGTGCACGCGCAATGACGTCAACACACTAGTCGCCGAATTTCGACTCCCTGCCAGAATCTGACTCCCCTCGTTTTGTAAATGCTTAGGCATGAAAGTTTACTTTTCTGAATAATATTTAGTCTTTTTTTTATTTTGATATAAAAAGATTCCCACCTTTATTGTTACTCTTTGTTTGATTATGGGTAAATACCATAAACAAAAATGGGCTAAAGGAAAATCCAACTTTTTGTTATTTCAGATAGATTTATGACAAATTATATTGAGTTACTAGGCCTACTTGGATTCAGTAAATAGTAAAACAAAACGCACTAGGTCTCTATGTGAAGCTTTTATGCTATTTATATGATGATCTCATACCTGTTCCTTTTTCTGTTTATATCATTTTATTTTTTTCTCTCTTTCTTTTACTTGTAGGCTATTATTATTTTATACTGTATATGCTCTTTTACTATTTGTTGTTGATTTAATTTGTTCTACATTTGCATATGTGTTAGACTATTGCCATGTTTATTATTTGTAATTTGATTGGAATTTAATAAAAAAAGTAAAAAACAAAATCCTTGACTGTTCATCTATAGTTTCCACACCTGTAATTCCTGTCTGCATTTAGTGTGTGTGTGTGTGTGTGTGTGTGTGTGTGTGTGTGTGTGTGTGTGTGTGTGTGTGCAAATTAATAAATAACAAATGAATATAAATAGGAAGTGAAACTGATAAAAACATAACCTGTTTATTAGATCTAATGGCTGCGAGGAAGGGGGGGAGGGGGGGAGGGGGAGGGGAGGGGGAGGGGGGAGGGGGAGGGGAGGGGGGAGGGGGAGGGGAGGGGAGGGGGAGGGGGGGGGGGGCAGCATAAATTATAACCATATGTATTTATGCAGTGACACACATAAAATCACTAGAATTTTTAAACACAGCACCTGCCGAATTTATACTCCCCCTCCAATGTCAGCTTTGCAAGAGAAAACACATGAAACTCATTCTGATGACACCTTTGTCCATGGAGGATCCTCTGCAGAAAAGCACAAGTCTTTTATGTAGATTTAGGGCGTTTTTCCACTGGGTTCGTTTGCTGCGGTCCGAACCCGAGTGCGCTAGTTCCCGGCGCCTCCCGCAGCGTTGGTCTGGTTTCACACTCAATTAATTGTATCGAACCCAGGTGCGTTTGCAGTGATCTTACGTCATCGCAAACGCAATCAAACAATGATATCGACAGTGATACGCATGCGCGGGATACTATACTTCCTGAACAAGCGCGCACCCGAGTCCGTGTTGCTTGCACATTAACGCGAACCGCACCACGGTTCGGGAGCAACCGAGCTCAGACCACCTCCTCCAGCTAGTCTCGGGTTCGGTACTCTAGTGCGCACCTGGGTCCGATGACAGCGTTCACATTAACGATTTTTCATGCGAACCGTGCCCCGGTCCGCACTAAACTGCCAGTGTGAAAGCGCCCTTAAGCAGCACCTACCAAAACCATACTCCCTCTCCAATGTGTTACATTAACACACACAATTATACTGCAACTTAATGAAACTGAGCATTTTCACTGGACTACTTCTAAATTGTTTATATGATTATTTGTACTTATATATTTTTCTTTATCTTTCACTCTATTATCTTACCTAACAGATGTCTGATTCATCTGAATTAATCTTATTATTACTGATATCATCCCTTGATTATCTGCTACTATTGGAAACATTAGTACACAAAGACAAATTCATTGTACATGCAAACCCAAGGTACTTGGCAATTAAATTAAAGTGATTCTGATTTTGATTATTTAATTATTTGATTATTTTGTAATTGAAGAGCACCTGCATCTGCTTCAATAGGAAAGCTTTTAAGGGCGGAGGAGAGATCATCCTTCTGGTCAACATACTATAAGGTGTGCTTAGCTATTGTGTATGTTGGGTTGGTTCGTTGATTGACATGGACCCTTCCATTTATAGACAAATTACAAATTACAAGAGCACTGGAAAGTATCCTGATGGATTCACAAAGACAGAAAAAAACACTTTCCGAAAAAGAGCAAACACATTTGACATTGAGGGTAAGATTGATTTGATAGTAATATAGGTGTCGGGTGAAGTGTAAGTCACATTAGTGTCAGTGAGGGTAATTTACAAAAGTCAAATAGATTTTTTCTCCTAGATGGTGAACTGCTTTACAAACGCCACAAAGGCACTCCAACTGAATTAAAAGCAAAAGTTGTTTGTGGAGCAGAACAGGCAGATCAAATATTCAAAGACTTCCATGCCAGCCATGGAGCTCATACTGGCCAAAAGAAGACCAGAGATGCCATCAGCAGAAGATTCTATTGGCCTGGCATGTCAGATGATATTGACACATGGGTAACGCATCTACTGACATTTTCAAAGTATCATTGTATGTTATATTGTAGAAGTTTACTTCACAGTACTTTAATATTTTATGTTATGATGTTGATTCCAGGACTGTTTAATCATGTATTTACTGATGTCCAGTTGAAGTGGATTCATATGTACTGCATTATTTGTATTCTTTTTATTTATTTATTTACTATTTAAATGTTGTATGCTTTGGCAAGGTGGCGCAGTGTGGACCATGCCAGGCCAGCAGATCCTCAATAAAAAAGGAGACTGAGTACACGCCTATTGTGGTATGCTTTTTTTCTTTTCTATCACAACCCTAAACTAATTATGAATAATACAGCATAAAGAAGCTACAGAAATAAGCTCTATATATGTACATGCAGATTAAACAGAAAATTTAATATTGAAATATGAGAATTTTAAAAGACAAACTGTAGGCCTAATGATGTTGATAATGCTCAAAATATTACTAAAGTTTGGTATATGGATTAATGTTGGTTTCTTGTCATTTTTACTAGGTTACACAACCATTTGAATTGGTTGGCATGGACCTGATAGGCAAGCTCACACTTACGAATAATGGAAACCAGTACATCTGCGTTATGATTGACTACCTTACAAAGTGGCCCCAGGCATACCCACTGAAAACAAAAAAAGCGCAAGAAGTCACAGACTGTTTACTCAAATTTGTGTATCAGTTTGAGGCCCCTCAAAGGGTACTCACCGACCAAGGGAAAGAGTTTGTCAATGAGGTTAGTTTACATGCAAACATTTACATAAATGCACTGATCTCATGAAGTGTTGGCCTTGTCCCTTTAAACATATTTCTTTTATAATTGCAGCTCAATGCACATGTCTGCAAGGTGCTGAATATTGAAAGGTCCCTCTGTGCCCCATACCACCCGCAGACCAATGGACTCGTGGAAAGAATGAATGGAACGATTCAGAGGTGGGTTTTAAATATTGTATACTGATTGTAATTAAAAGTTGCCAATGGGGTTGTTGCCCTTCTTTGGCTGCTGCATAAGTCAGCTGTGTACATTGCTGTAGTTTAGCAGATGAAGAATGGTATTAAGGTAATGTGTTTGATTCCCAGGACGCACACTGGAGGTCAGCTTAGTTCCAACATGGAATGGCATATCTAAGACTCATTCTAAGTCAATGTATTTATAATGTTTTAGATTTATGCATTTATAATAGAACGCATTTACAATTTATAAAATCAAAGAGCATGGTGCAAAAGTTAAATGTTTTAAAATTGAAAGGTTGTCATATGTAACAATATACTGTATTTATATACAGAGCTCTCTGCAAACTGGTGAAAGACCAGCCAAAAGACTGGGACAGGCACCTGGATGCAGTCATGTTTGGTTTACGAACAAAAGTTCAAATGACAACCAAATACTCACCTTTTTTTTTTATGTTTGGGAGAGAGGCACGTTATCCCTCTCAAATTGCAGAGCACTACAGGGTAACTGGAGTTTTTTTTTTTCACTTTTTAAACAGATATGTTAACGATCACTTACATGTTTCAATATAATAACCAAGATAAGAACTTTCTTTTCAGATTGACAAGACTGTGGAGGACACGGTGTCCACTGAGGAGGTTACAGAGTCCAGTCTTAATTTAAGTAAAATTTTAACAGATGTTAAGGGGAACATTAGAAAAAGCCATGAAACTGTAAAAAAAAGACTGAAGCAACCCCTCACAACATTCAAAGTTGGGGACAAGGTGTGGAGGAGAAACATCAGAGCTGAACAACGGAAAGGGGGGAAACTTGAATCAAATTACCTTGGGCCATTTACAATCACTTGGTTGGAAGGCAAAAGTGCCGATCTAGAAAATGCCAGGGGTGTGACTTTCCCCAAAATTAACATTGATCACTTGAAGCACCATACTGATGAACTACCCAGAGTTTCCCAAAGATTGCAAAAGCCTTCCAACCCATCTGCAGTTCCTGTCACCACAGACTCCACTGTCTGCTCCTCCCTGTCAAGTCCCTCTCCTGTTGCTCCAGCCTCCACTGTCTGCTCCTCCCTGTCAAGTCCCTCTCCTGTTGCTCCAGCCTCCACACCAGCCCCAGCATTTTCAGACTCCACAATTGACATCGACCAATGTATGTATATAGTGAAATGAGATCCATCTTAATTTTTTGTAGAATTAGTTTTTTGTCGATATGGGTTTGTCTTACCATAAGTGAAAAACAAAATGATGTAAGACCAACATTTGTTTTCTCTTGCCTTTCATATTCAATATCATAAAATGTACAGAGGAAGACCAATGCTTCTCTATATTTTACATTTTATAGGTGTGAGAGAAGCCTGGGAAGGAAAGAATGTTTATGTCCTTCTCTCAAAATTGGGGCCATTTAAAATTTTCTTTGAAGACATTCGGAAAACTGCTCCCTCTCTACAAATTGAAAGTGAGGTTAGTCTTAGCTGTTTCATGGGTCTGCTATTCATATTTGTACTTGGTGCAATGCCTTTATTGCATCCACATAAATTGTTCCAAAGCATTAAATGTAAAATGTATCTAGTCAAGTCACCTTCATTTATATAGAGCGTTTAACAATTGTTTCAAAGCAGCTTTACAGTGATAATAGGAAATTACAGTAACCGAGATTGTTTTGGCTTTACAGCAGCTCTAGAATAAAGTTATTGTCCAGCTAAAGTTAGTTTTGATTAATCCACTTCTATTAAAAAGATCATCAAAATATACTATTTATTTACTGTCTATTACTGTGTGTTATCCTATTTTACCTGAAATGGATAATCTTTCCGTAAGGTCATGAACGCCTATATGTACTATCTAGTAAAAAAATTTAATAGGGAGACAACAGAAAGGGCTGCAGCAATTGATTCATTTGAAATGACGCGCATTTGGGAAGGGGAAACGGCAAAAGTGAAGGTTGGTGGATTTCTTTGTTTAATTACACTCTCAAATCTTCAATGTAACTTTTACACATTTCAGAACTACATGTAAGATTACAACTGTTTAAATTTTAGATGGATCCAAAGCTGTACCAATATATATTTGGGATCATCAATGACTGTCATCACTGGACTTTGTTGGTAATATTTTATAGTTCTAAAATCCATTGTGGGTAGCAACTTGGAAACTTTATATATTATATATACAGCTTAAACCATAACCTATAATACAACATCTAATGTGTGAGTAGGTGGGACTTTTTTGTTGATTTTGTAAAAAACAAAAACATTTGTAATATTCCAATTATTAAGGTTATGATCCCAAAGGAACAGCGGGTTCTGTATTTGGATCCTCTTGGGGAGAGGCAACATGACCTTAAAAGATGCCAAGAAGTGACAAGGTAATTACACCTTTTAAACAAGTCAGATGATGGGGCAAATTATCAATGAATGTTGAATGGAAAAAAATTGTTCTGGTCTGAGCTTTTTCTATTGATTACAGGTCATTCATGAATGATAAAGGCATCCATGTGTCCACGTGGGCATGTGACACACTGCCACACCCACACCAAAAGGACAGCAGTTCCTGTGGGGCCTTTGTCCTAAAAGTAAGAATTATGGAATTGGCTAAGAGTACTGATTAAAAAGACAGTAGTCCATAATGAATGGCATAAAAATCAGTTCAAACTCCAGCGTTAATATGCTGACCACATTCACCATTCACTGACAGTTACACAGTAAGATTTACATAGTGTTCTTTCTTAATTAATGTCAGTATATTGTCTGCAATATTTGATACCAACACAGCTGATTGTCTTTATTACAATGAAATTGTTCTAATTGTTTATTTTTAGTTTGCTGAATGTATGCTGGACAAAAAGCCAGTCCTGTTTTCAACAAGCACAACAAGTGTGACTTCCATAAGATTGGCCATAGCTACTTGCCTCCTACAAAACACAGGTAAGTGTGGAATACTATCACATTGCCAAAAAATCCAAATATTCAGACTGTCTATTTAAAGTAGTCTATTCAGGAGCCTTTTTAAAGTAATTGTGAGGTTTGGCCTTGTGTCATATTATATTGGCTCTTCTCCCCTGTCATTGTCATAGATGATCTAAAAGATCTGTGCTTTCTCTGTGGGGAGGAAGAAAGTCCTGACAATGGCACTGACTGGGTGGGTACTCTAACTGTACTTTTTATTCTATCCTTTTTTTGTTGTTGAAAAGAGTAGTCTTTAAGTACACCATATTTATTTTTTCATCATAATGGATGTTAAAATATAATTGTGGTGCATACTAATATTCACTTTGTCCCTATGTTAAGATTGGCTGTGATGTGTGCCCTCGGTGGTACCACTGTGACTGCGCAAAAACATCAATGGAAGTTACCAACTACTTGTGTCCAGCTTGTATTAAATAAATGTATTTATTTTCAAGTGCTGAGCAGTAGGTTCTCTCTTTTTTATTGTTTAGTTTGTAATCCTATTTAACTTTTTATTCTCCAACTTATGCGTTTTTGAGCAGCTCATTGGAGACCACAATTCAAAAGACACCAACTTTGCACATACAATAATTTTTATTTTATTTTCTGTACACATGTAATATATATGCACATAAAATATGTACATTTATGCACACATGTACATATTTTATGTACACATGTACATAAAAGGGGGACCAACAGTGAATGCAATGAAATTACGTTCATTGTTTTTATTATTATTATTTGCTCCTTCCTGAATTATGTTACAGTTATAGGCGTTTTACATGCATTTCTGTTTTTTTTATCACTGAAATGCAGTTAATCATCCTGAAAACAGAAAGTGTGCACCATCATAAAATACATTTAAAGTTGTAGGTAAATGTTCAAACGGACAACAAGTGTTATGTCCACTTCAGATGACTAGCCACCCAGTTATACTGGCAAATTTCAGCCAGAATGAACTGAAAGTGCCTATCACAATACAATATCAAGTGTAAAACAGATAAATTATTTTAGCATCCATAGTAAGAGGTGTAACCAACATGAGTTTCATGTGTCTTTGTTTGCAAACCTGAAAATGAGGGAAGTATGATTTATATAATTTGCTTACACCTGTGCTTTGGACAGGAAAATAATTCCGGGGTTTGATTTAAATAAATGAATTAAGTAGAACTTATTGCACATGGTATTATTCATATTCCATATTCATATTTGACTTGGTAAGTTTAGTGCACTTAAACATAATGTCCTGTATGCCAGTGATCAATTTCGCAATGCTACCTGGAAAGCACTGATAATAAACACCTGTAAAAAAAAAAAAAAAAAAAACCTTTAAGTAACACAAACAGACGAAAAATACAACAGTCGCACCGACGTCATTGCGCATGCACGCGAGGGGGAGTTAGATTCTGGAAGGGAGTCGAAATTCGGCGACTAGTGTGTTGACGTCATTGCGCGTGCACGCGAGGGGAGTCAGATTCTGGCAGGGAGTCGAAATTCGGCACAACACCGCCCCTGGTTATAACGGCCCACGTATTAAAAATGATTGGGTCTAAATTGGGCTCGGCCTCATAATTACAGTTAATGTGTCGGGCCGGGCTCGGACACAACGGGCTCAGGTAGGGTCGGGCTTGATTTTTTTGGGCCCAGTCTAAACTCTACTCCTCATTATTCAAGCAAGTTGTTTGGGCTTGTTGAGGCTCTCTGATAGCGGTATCTTCAGGCTAACGTAAACCGGAAGTTCGTTACCGGCTTGTTCTACGTTGCCATAGCGATCACGGGAAAGGTCAGAGTTCGGGAAAGTCGTGGATACATCCCTCAAGCACATCTTTCCTCACAGCTCTGGTCAGCACGTCTTCTCCACGCAGCATCAGATTCAGCAGCGCAGGGTTTACTGTAGACTCACGCAGGAGGAGTGTCCACAGCCAGGTAAAAGTACATATTTACCGTGTTTGCGAGTACTTTTAGAAGAAGCAGTCGAGCAACAGAAGAGCACAGCAGATTGTAAGTGTTTTCTTTTGTTTTCTCATTAGATTTTAGCGCGGTTTGCCATTGCTAGGAAACATTGTTTTGTTTGCAGTGTTTAAGGTGGCACACTCTCAGCAGCACTAACGTTAGACGAGGCTTAGTGTTTTGATCGATCGTGTGGTGTATAGATACTTTTGTCATGAGCTTGTTGGTCTTAAAACTTAAAGGGGTCATGAGCTGGCTTTTTAAAATAAAATATATTGTTGTCTGAGGTCAACTTATGACGTTCGCTTTGTTTTTACATTCAAAAACATCAGTTAATAGGCTGTTTTCTACCCTGGTTTTGAGCCTAGCTCCTGAAACGCTCGTTTTTGATTTAATAACAGTTTGATAAGTTTTGCATATTATAATGAGTTTCATGTAATGCTTAAATCAGTGGGCGGGGCTAAACGGGCAGTGTTGAAGTAGGCGTTGCTCTTCTTCTGAGAAGGCGGGGTTTGATACCCTTTGACCCCCACTGTGAAAAACCTGTCGTTCGCTGTGCCTGCTGTCAATAACAGCTTTTATTGGACTAAAGCTGAGTTAACACTAAAAGAGACTGTCTATCTGGGAAAATGATGATAGTTACTCAGTAAAACAAACAAACAAAAAAATTCACGCAGTAGAGCCTACAACCTATTTTGTATTTAATTGTTCTCCAGCTGCAGTGAATCCAAAACACCAAAAATGTTAAGGATGACTCATTTTCACCCCTGGCAACTAAAAAGAGGCAACCATTATCTGACTTTTTAAGTTAGCCTACATAGGTAAAATTGGAATTTGGTGTAAACATCATTACTAATCTTAAGAGTTCAGTTCTGTTTAGTTTGTGCTTAGCTGACAAATTTGCTACATCAGAATCCATGCCATAATAATTTAGGCTGCTCTACTAGTGTAAGGTCCGGGTGAGGAAGGAGACAAGCCAAGCGAAGTACCAAAATAACAAAAGGTTTATTTAACTGGAAGAAACTCAAAACAAACAAGAAACAGTGTGCTGGTGTACAAACAATAACCGACAAGGACATGAGTGACAAGGGGAACTATATACAGACACAGATAAACACAAGACAGGTGATGCAACTGATGATGATGCTGAACAGGTGGGTAATTGAGGGAGTGAGTTCAGGTGTGGAGACAAGGAGGATTCTGGGAACTGTAGTGAGCAGGACGAAGACAGACGGTGAATGTGACAACTAGCAAACAGCAAATGCTGCAGTGTCAAGTAAATGTGGTCTTCAATACTCTAAATCGAATATCAGGCCAACAGAAGAATATTTACTAAAATTATATTATATTTATTTGGGAAATAGCACAGTATGATAAACAACATGACCATATATTATTATGTTACGGTACTTTATTTGTTTGACTACTGGTCACGTTTCTCCTGACTCTTCTTCTCTTACTCATGCTCCACTCATCACTGGAAATGTCTTCCACTGAAAGAAGAAAGTATAAGTGTTTCTGATCACAAACTTAAGATGCAAAAAAGATTAAATGCAAATCTTATTCTCTTACATTTACTTCTGGCATATGTGCTCCCCTTTACTCATCTGCTCTTCACTCCTTACTGCTTCACTTCTTTCTCACTCCCCTCATCATCTCTCCTCCTCTTGTCCTCCAGCCTCTCCTGCTCCACAGGTGTATTTGTGTCCTTGCCTCTTTACTCACTTATTTTTCCTCCCTGCTCATTTTCAGACTTATCTCCTTTCTCCAAATTTAATAAATATATACATGTAAAAGCTATTAACCATACAGAAATTCTGTATATCTAACCTATTTAGTAAACATATTAAACATCTCCATTCTTTTGCTCCTTTTTCACTCTCCATTCTTTTCCTCCTACACACTTTCTTCTATTTCTTCTTTGCATTCCTTTCCAACTGCCGTGCCTCCATTCTTTCTCTCGCAAACCCTCTAAATCTTTGCTCTCCTATTGTTGTCTTGATCAAGCATTTTTTGTCGTCTTCTATTTCTGTGGCGGCAACATAAGGCTGTATCGACGTGGCTTTAATTGATCGAATCTGTCAATAACGCTGTCAGGGTTGATGTCATTCAAATTGTCCTTTTCAATTGACATGATGGCCAAGTTGTTGAGCCTGTCTTGACCCATGGTGTTCCTTAACCATGTATGAAGCAGGCTTGTGCAAAATTCAGAATTTCAGAATTGGCCTCCATTCAATTCATGAATTGGAATTTGAATTGAATTGACTCCGCCCCACAGGACGTTGAATTGAATTTGAAATGGAATGACAGGAAGTGGAATTAAATTCATGGCAATTCAAAGAAATTCCACACAGTCACACAACAGAAAGAATGTGTTGAGTCTCGCATGCATTCAGTGTTAGGAAGGTTACTTTGGAAATGTTATTGCTATTGCTTACTGTTATTAGTTACCCATTATAAATGTGGTTTGGATTACTTTATTTGGATAACTTTATCAATGCAAAGCAATTTCGTTTTAAGTTGATTAGTAACTAATTGAATTAAACATTTTACCTCAGTAATACAACTAAATACAATTACATTAATTTTGTAATTTAATAACAGAAATTTCATTTCACGTAACTATTTACTCCTCAACCCTACATACATTTTGTTCTAAAATAGATATTGATCAAATTCTTGAAATAAATTACCCCCTCAATGTTGTTTAATTAGTTTTGTTCCAATGTAATTTTCATTTCAAAGTAATCACACAAACACAAAGTTGTTGTAAATGCAGTTATCATTTATTCCAATGCAAAAAATTACTGAGCAACACTGTTACATCTAATTCTCAAAAGCTCCTCAAATGTTTTTTCATTGAGTCTGCACCGTTCTGGTCTGAATATCTTTCCTGCAACACTAAAGATTCTCTCAACAGGTGCAGAGTGAAGTTGTAAGGGACTTCTGAAACTTAAAAAGTCCAGTGTTGCCCATCAAATTGTGCTTTCAAACAAATGTCCACCTCAAATTGTTTAGCAACCATTTTAAATACTTGGTTAAAGTAAAGCATTCTGGGAAATGGAGTCATGTTCCGTCATGTTCCACAAAATTACAATTACAATAAATCAAACTTAATTATTTGTTCTGTGACTAGAGCTTTTAACATTAATTGCTGGGGGAAAACATATCCTTTTAATGTAATCTGTACATGTAGTTCAAACTAATATCATTTATAATGCAATCATATCTGACATATACTGTAAAGCTTCATTGTTAAACACTTCACTTAAAATATGTATATGCATTTCTTAGAATTTTTATTGAATTGCAATTCTGCTTCCTTTAATTCAAATTCGAATTGTAATTCTAGATCCTGTTTTTGACATCAATTCAAATTCAATTCAAATTCAAGAATTGAATTGGAATTAAGGAATCATTCTCAATTCAATTCTGAATTGTGCACAAGCCTGATAGTTAGGTTATTTTAAATCATTGTTTTTTTTAAAATAATTTCTCATTCTTTCAGATCTTTGTTTGTATAATTAATTTTATATCGTTTCAATTCTCCATTAAAGGTCTGCTGATCGCCATGTGCTGTACTGTCTGCTGTGCCACAAGCCGCAGGACAGCCTCTCTGCTCACCTGAACCGGGTGGTGTGCATGAAGAAAAGCACGCCCGAACAAAGAGAAGCCGAGCTCAAAAAAGCCAAGGTTTCACACAGGGAGTGGGTCCGCCACAACAGATGCTGGGACTACAACCAGCTCTGTGTGATCTTGCCTGACCAACGCTCTCGCATGGCCATGTTAAAGGAGCTTCTTCGGCGTGGCTTCTTTGTTAAAAACCAGCCCCAGGAAGTTGAAGATGAAGAAGCTCGCCCTGCCTCTGCTACTGCTACTGCTGCTGCTGCTGCTCCTCCAGAGTAAGTGCAGTAATCCGTGTACTTATTACATGTTTATTAAATGATAATAAAGGATATATTTTATTGTTCTACATTGAAGAATCTTTCACAACTTGGGTTTTATTCTTCAAAAGTCTCATTTGTTATGTTTAATCCAAACAGAGTTCAGCTGGCTCCTGGGATTGAAGATTGGCAAAGTCTGACGTCCTTAGGATCCAGAGGGACCTGGACATGGACAAGGAGGGCCCACGAACGGACAAGACCTTGTACCGGTATTTCTGTGAAGCCCTCTTGGTCTTCAAACACATCCAGTGTCCACAAGCTATGGAAGCATTGACAGTAAGTTCATATATTTTAATGAGTATATAGTTGTGATATACTGTAATATTTGCACATGTATGCATTAGTAACTACAACATTTTCAATGTTTTCCAGGACGAAGAGTGGGTAAACAGGAAAGAGCTGGGAGACAGGGTTGTGGTGGGTGTACGGGGGGATAGAGCCTCAAGTATGCGAATAGCTCTGAGCAAAGAGGAGGAAGCTGTAAGTTTTAATTTGATGCAAACAGTGGATTTCTTACCACCATTATTTTACATTTAATAACTTGTTTGTCTTTTTTTGTAGTTCTTGGAGCTTTACTTTGTAAAGATCAGGCCTGAGAACCTGCAGCCTCAGAAAGAAACCAACAGTTTTTTTGTTTCCTCTTGACGGCAACTCAGTTCACAGTGTATCACGGGACATGAACCGCCTCCATGAATTGTAAGTACATACACAGATTCATGTGCATGTGTGTTAATGGATCCACATTTTGTCAGTCACTCCTCAATTAACATTTCCTTTTCCATTTTCTTTCTGCAGGTATAAGATGGCCCCCTTTACCAGCCAGTATGTGAGGAGGGCTCTGGAAACAGCTGCCAAGAACCTCCCAGCTGAACAAAAGGGGGCCCTTCTTCACTACATGGGTGCCAGCGCTGGTGTTTTCCAGCTCCAGGATGTCGCGGACGCAGCTCTGCTGCTGGAATCATTGGCCAGGTATGTCTCTTCATCCAAACAAGACATAACTCATCACAGCACATATTTTTCAGAGCAAATTAGCAAGTTTTCATTCATATTTTTTGTGCATATTATAAACCTTGTATTCCTCACTTACACAGCAGGTCTGCGGACGAGACATCATTGGATACACGTGGCGCAGCTGGAGGACCGCGGAGAGACTTTCTGGTGGTCGTAGACAGATTTCCGGTGTCGCTGGAGGGTGTGCCGCCATCCAAAAAGAAAAGGATGGAGTCCGGTTTCCCAGAAGACCGGATCTTCTACGACAAGTGGAGGGCCACCCAGTACGCCCGGTGCGAGAAACAGCTGCTGTGTAAGTCTCTGAATCCATCAGTACAGCATTGACACGCATTGACTCAACACAAACTAGGCCATTTATTTACAGTGACAAGTGAATCACATGAGTACATTTATTTCATTCTGTATTTCAGCATACTACAAACTCTGCAAGCCGTCCGCAGCAAAGGTGGCATGATTAATTGCCCAGGAGGGTTGGAAGGTGAACTGCCCGAGGCCGGAGGACATCGTGCGCCTATGGAAACCAGCCCCAAATAAAGTTCTGGAAAGTGACGATTTTGTCATTCGGTGTGTGTCCGAGCAGACCTGAACAGGGCTGGCCATAAAGGATTTTGGCGCACCGGAATGTCTAGGTAAGAAAACATTTCATTTTTCTTGTCAGCGCAGAAAAAAACAATAATTTAAAATGTACATTTCAACAACAATGAACTACATGTAATGTTTTTTCACGAACTAAAAAATGTAATGTTCTCTTTATTATAGGGGTCGTCGCAACCCGACACTTTGCCAAAGACGATATCCTTTGTGACTACCATGGCAAGGTAGTCACAGCTGCGGAAGGGAGGGCCAATGTGGAGAGCCAGCACAATGAGCATGGATATGTGTATTTTTTTAATCCGATGGAAAAGAACTATGCATAGATGCACAGACCTCCCCCTGCTTGTGCCACCCTCACACAAAAACTTTTGGAAGAATGATCAACCATTCTCGGAAGAACCCTAACCTCAAGCCATTCCACTGCAAAATGAATGTACATGGGCAGGACCAGGATGTCATCCTGTTCAAGGCTAACAGGGACATTAGTGTGGGGACTCAAATCAAATATGATTATGGAGTCAGGAGACATTCCTTCAAAGGAGAGGCCCTGGCCTTTTAATGGCTGGACGAATAGGCCATTCCAAATAGTGTTTTTTTTTTTAGCTTTTTTTTATTACTCATTTAATAATTTATTCTTTACTTGTTTAAGTTTTTTCATCTTTATGTTGCTTGTAAATAGTTTTGTACAGTTGTATTTTCTTCTAATTCATAATAAAATTTGTTAATAAAAAAGTTGCAAAAGTTGTCAAGTTTAATCATTACATTATATGCTTTTATTGGGAGGCATCAGAAGAAGCCTCGGGGGACACATCAGCCACTCTATAAGTCTATAATACTGTATTTATTGGCACAATGATGATCAATCCTTCACCATGTATTTTCTTTGGAAGGGTGAAGAGGACCTATCAAAAGGTGACGCACCAGGAGAAAGTAGAGAAGGCTCAGCGGAGGAAGACCAGTCCCCTCTTCAAAGACCAGTCCCCTCTCCCAAAAAAACCCCAATTGTTTTGGTTACACCTTTACAGTCAATAAGACGAAAATTAAGACCGCGTCGCATTTCCCCCATAAAGACCGAACAGGTTAAAAAAAATGGCCAAGCAGAAGAAAGTCGCAGAGAAGGTGAAGAGGGCCATAAAAAGAGACGGGGGAAAAAAATAAAGAATTTTTGCTCCCCCTTTCCCTTCCCTGCCCCTGATTGACCAGTGTTTAATTTATTTTTTTCATTTTTTCTAAAATCTTTATTTTATTTAAATACTATCTATATCATATTTTTATTAGTTTGTTTAATAATCGTAATATTAAAGTAATATTATTAAGTTCTTAATAAATAAATAAAAGTAATTATTGTGTGTGTGATTTGGCTTTATAATAAAACTTGTTTGCTGTGTGAAAATTTTGTCTGTCATTTTTTTCCTTCAATTATTGTTGGTTAAATGCATCATAGTCACTTATCTAGGTCTTTGACATAAATCCCAGGTAACTTATGTGGTGAGGTAACCCAGGTAAGCTTATCTGACAAAACTGTATGATATACTGTAAGTTTTACACTTACACTTCTTTAGTAACACTTTATAATAACTTTACATTATGCATCATTAGTTAAGCATTACTAAACAGTTAAACAATCATTCATAAATCAATAATATACATTAAAGCGGTGTCTTCAGCTTTTCAAAGGAAGACAGGTGATAAAGGGCTGAAAAATGTGGCAATATATGTTTTTGCCAGGATGCAAAACACGGTTATTCTAGATGATGCCCTTGCCATTTTTAGACCATTCTGCAAGACATGTCAGTAAAAATGTCACAGAGAGTCTTAAAAACTTGGAGGGTCTCACTGAAGATGCTATTCTTTAGGACAGAACAGAAGATGTGTCAGAAAAGTGGGAGATGGATGAAAATTCAGCAAAAACAATTACTGGTGGCTCTCCATTTTCCAAACTTTTCAGAAAGATCTGTGATGTCATGGCTATCTTGGTAAATGAAGAACATCAGAGTGGTGAAAATCCTTATTATTGTCCAGATGTAATCCTGTGTCAAAAGTGTCCTTTTGGACAATTACCTGGGGATCTATCCACTTTGGGGTGGGGTTCTACTGGAGATATGAAAAGATATGCATGTGACATGGCATAATCACTACTTCCTTCAGCAGAAAACTCCAAAACAAGAGACACAAACTTTTGTAAATTATTTGTAATGGATTAGATGAACACATTGTCAGTGGATTTGTTGGAGCGCTGAGAATACTGCCTAAATTGGGTATATTGTAATGATTATTATTATCTGTCCCTTTGGGCTAAATTAATGTGTTTGGGCTTGATGGAAAGTGGTGATTCAGGGCTACAATTTGATGCATCACAATTGAAAATCTGAGTCTCCTGGCCTGAACAGCCTGGTTAATATTTGGACAAAATTTTGGAGCACTGAGATTACTGCCTGAATTGGGTATATTGTAATGATTATTATTAGCTGTCCCTTTGGGCTAAATTAATGTGTTTGGGCTTGATTGAAAGTGCCTGTCCGCCTGCTGGGGTCAGAGGTCAGCGGTATGTATTTCTGCCCAGCATTTTCAAATATATGTGATACACACATTTAAAGCTTAGTTGTACCTCTATACTGAAAGCCCAGGCCCACAACCTGGCAGCTGGTGACCAATGTGCTTGACAGCGGGCCTCTGGAAGGAGGCAAATTTAGGCCTAACTGAACAGTACTCTGACAGGCGCCACAAGTTTCAAAATGAACAATTTTGGTCTTCAGTGAAAGGCCTGAATCTAGGTTATACAGTATATTACCCTATCACTGAAGTAAATGTGATCATGTTGAAGAGAGAGCCAGGCCTATGAGTCAGCAGCAAATCTGCCCTCTTTGGTGAGACCAGGGTAAGAATGCATCACCTGTGGAGAGTTTTATCCTGGTCTCAACCAAAAAATGTAAGGGCAGTGCTTTAAACATATAAACACCATAAATTACGCTTTCGCTCTCGTCCGTCTTGCGCCGGTCCAAGAATTTCACCTCTAGCGGCGCATTACGAATGCCCCCGGGTTCCAGAAACCCACAAAATAGAACCGGAGTCCTATTCCATTTTTCCTAGCTGCGGTATTCAGTATCATTACCTTGTTTAACTCACACTATAATAGCCTGGTTTTCACACTCACTCACTGCGAAGTCTTGCTTTATTCGTACTGCATTTCTGAGCATTCTGTTTTCTTCCTCTGCCCTCACTGCAAGAAGGCTCCGTGCACTCTTCCTGGGCATCTGAGGACGGCGTGCATGCAGGGAAGCTCTGAGGAGTCCTATCAGAGGTAAAGTTTCACATCATCCTTCACAGAGAGCAGATGCAGATATTGGACATCATGATTTCTCTTGAACACATACACAATCATTTGACCACCTGGTTTATTTGATTTCAGCACTGGGGGACCGAGGTGGACCTCTGATGTTCGGGTGGAGATGAACAAAAAGGGCCTCTATAAGAAGCACTCCATTGATCATCCCCTTCTTCAGGGCTTCTTCCACTACTTGTGCGTGGACTTGGGCAACAAGAGGAGCAAACGAGGTAATTTTAAAAGAAAAGATACATTTAAATGTCACGTGTACACACATAAAGTCTTCCCAAAATGTAGTTTGGTTCCCATCCATACAATCTGTGTTGTGGTCACATGTTAACCTGTTTTACCTTCAGCCCTGCAGATTTTAATGTGTAATGTATAATTACAGGTGGAAAATGTCTCCCGGTTCATGCACTATATGGACCCCAAAGAACCGAGTCTGTCATTTGTTCGTAAGGTGGAGAAGGTGCGAGAGTACTTTAATGTACTCACCCAGACCCAACTCTCCAAGCAGACAATGCTCAACTACTGGAAGAGTCTCAAGAGGTCAGGACTGTGTAACATAACAAACACATCATGTAACTGTCAACAGATTCTGACTGTAACAACCATGTAACTGTCAACAGATTCTGACTGTAACAACCATGTAACTGTCAACAGATTCTGACTGTAACAACCATTAACCCTCTGGGGACCAAAAACGCGCCCACGCGTTTTGCTCGTTTTTTTTTTTAGCAATGAAAAATAAACACAAAATGCTCTGTTAATTTTGATCTTTCATTTTCGTGTAATACATCAATCGATCCTGTTCAGTTTAAATTTTTTTTCTGTATACTCACAATACAAATAAAGTGTTTTGCTTTTTGACAAATAAAGAAAAACTAACATGATGCTATTTCTGCCTTCTCTCTGTCAGTAAACTCCCATTTGAAACGCGTTCGAAAATTATCTATAACTCCGCGAAAATTCAGTCAAACAGGCAAACAGACCCACGGGCATAAAGCTTGAGATCGCAGCTTTTAAATGAAGTAATTTATATAAAAAACAAATATTATCAGCTTCTGTAATCTGTATAAAAAGAGAGCGACTCCAGTCGAGCTCATTACGAGCCATTCAAAAGTAATTTGACCACGCCTCGGAGAGCGCGTGCTATTCAAACGCAAATTCTGAGAACCATTTCAGTCTGTGAAACGCCCCCACATCAGCTGTAAACAAAGAGGCATAATATAGCCTACCTTATGGAGAAAATTTTCCGTGCTGATATGAGGAGCAGATCCCGCTGAGGAGTGAGGTAGGCTAAGTTATCCTTTCTCAAGTGTTAATGTGGAATAACGTTATGGAATAACGTTGTAGGCTTATGTAAACAAAAAGATGAATCGCGTTTCTATAATATGAATCGCGTTTTCTGTGAGATGAATGAAGGGTACATATTTGTAAAGACTGTTTAGCCTAAATATGAATCGCGCGTCTGTGTGTGAAAGAATAAACTGCTTTTACAGTTACAGTTACTGCGTTACAGTCAGGCGAAGTATGAAAGACAACATTTTGTTGACTAGATTTGGGTACAGTTTTTACTGTAGAATATACTGTCACATCAAATAAGCTTTTCTGCTCATAAATATAAAATACTATTTTGTCAAAAATAAAGTCATAGACTAAGATGTTCCAATGTTGGCTATATTCAAACTAATGAATACATATGATAAAATGTAGGCCTATAATCTTTTTTTTTTTTTTTTACAAAGAAAGAGTACTTTTTTGCAGAAATATTGCTGAAATTGTAATTATTGTTGTAATTGTAACCTTTTTAATAAAATAGCAAAACATATTTACAAGATAGATGTAAGCAAAATCTTAAATGGTCAATATAAGTCTTCTTCAAAATATATATTTTGTCCTTTTATTGTGGCTCAGTCAGTGTCACACCTGAATGAATGGCTAATTATGCAGAGTCATTATGCAGAGTGGGTGGGACTAAGGTGTAAACTACTCCTCCCCCTCGCATATTGGCTTTCCAAGCAAAACCTGTTTTACACCATTTAAATCAATGTATTTTTTTTTGTGAACGATAAAGCAAGACTATTTTCACATAATTTTGAAGCTAGAACTGAAAGGGACAACATCCATTAGTCAAAAGTCTTGTGGGCACATATTTTGTATGAGTTTTGTGGTCTTATTTCAGCAACTTTCATTTTTATTTTTTTAAATAACCACGCATAAACATTATTCTCTTAAAAATACAAACATCTACATACATGTTGCTCGCATATTATGGTAGGCCTGTTTGTGCTATATAGAGTGAATTTACACCTTTGCCATTAACATGTTTATAAATAACTGAAAAAAGCACAAATGTCAGAGCATGTCAGAACATCTCAAGGGCCCCAAAAACAGCTTGGTCCCCAGAGGGTTAAGGTTCATGAAGTACATCCTCACTTCCACCAGCCTTCACAGCAAGGACAAAAGTCTCTACACTGACTGTAGAGACTTCATTGATCCTCTGGATGGCATACAGGTGGGTATGTTCAAGAAGGTCAACAAAGAGTAGTGAAAAAAATCATAAAAAACATACAGTTTTTATCTATTGCACGGAAATCGCAGATGAGCTCAACATTAAATTTTTTACATTTATTCATTTAGCTGACGCTTTTATCCAAAGCGACTTACAATTGCTATATACTGTATGTCAGAGGTCGCACGCCTCTGGAGCAACTAGGGGTTAAGTGTCTTGCTCAGGGACACATTGGTGTCTCACAGTGGATTCAAACCCGGGTCTCTCACACCAAAGGCATGTGTCTTATCCATTGCGCCACAACCACCCTAAACATTACTATTGTATTTCTCAGGTACCAGGGTTACGGAAAGGAGAAGCTGCCGGCAGACTGTGTGGCGATCCTCGATTTGGCTCTTGTGGATTTCCTGGCGGTTCTGGGGAAACTCCAGGGTCCAGAAGCCGTTTCTGGGATGAGCTCGAAAAGAACGACCGCCTGCTGGTCCTCTACTATTTGGAGGCGATAGTCATCCTCAAACTCCTCCAGCGGTTCTTTTTCTTTCTAACTAATCTTTTTTCTTTCTTTCTAACTAATTTATCACTCAAAATTTAAACTACTTTAAAATTTAATCTACTTAAAACTTTTAACTTCTTCAAACTCTCTGGTCCGGCTTTCTCAAGCCAACTTAAATGGGTTTAAGTTGGCTTGAGAACAACTCGAGAAGTTGTCTCGGTTTAGTAACCTTTTTTTATTTTATCAATGCCTTCTGATCTCTTGTGGTTCACAGATGTGTGTGTACCTTTTGATTATTAGTGAGACCTGTCATCGAATGTGCAAAACTGTGTGTTTGCAGGTTGAGGAATGGCAGGGGAGAACCCGTACTCAGAACGGCTCGTCTGTGGGGGTGAAGGAACACAAAACGGCCGCATCATAAGTGGCCGAAGTTCCTCTGACCGCTGACCAGGAACTTGTACATTTGTATTAAAAAATACATTATAACTGTTTGTGTGTGTGTGTGCGTGTTTGTGTGTTTTTAAATGTATTTATTTCTTTTTCCCAGTGGTTCAACCTCTACTTTGACCATATTCGGCCGGTGATGCTTCAGGGTCCCTATTTTTTTTACACTTAATCTAAAGTACACAAATGTGCACATGGTTCGCTTGTTCTTTTGCAGTCTAATGTAATGCGGTAGCTCGGCTCTTGGGACACACTCCCGAGACAGCAGAAAAGCATTACTGCATGCGAACTCCGGCGGACGCTTTCCTGGCGCAGCGTCTGGTTGAGGACATTGCTGGAAAAACACGGTAAGCCATATGAAATCTAGTGAACGAGATGATTATTTGTAATGTTGCTACTCAAAGCAGTCAATCATTGGCACTTTCTTTATTGTTTATTCATTGATCTTGTAGACCTGGATCTGCTGCGTCCACGAGCAGAGAGCAGAGGGTGGATGCGTCTGACGGGCCTCCTCCAAAAAGGAGAAGTGGACTCTCTTATATTGTTAATAAACTAAAATTTCACTTAACCTATTGTTTACTTTAATTTTTTCTTTCATTAGTAGCCTACCATAGCAATTTTTTCAGTATAAATAGTCAAATTATTAACACTTCCCCCACCAGCAGTTTATACATGATAAACAACTGTTTGTTGCCTCTCCTGAGTGGCATGTGTGTATTTTTTCCTTATGTGTCCACAGGTCGCTCACCACAAGACGAACGTGGCGTTTGGGGCGGCCTAGATCGTCCTGACAGAGGAGGAGTTCGGGTGGGTGCAGCGGTTCCTCTGGGTTAAGGACCAGCTGACGGGCAGACCCACGGCCAAGTACCTTTTCTTCACTTCGACCCAAAACAAGTCCATGGGCCTTCCCGGCTGCTCCACCTTCACGGACGTCTGGACATCCATTGCCAGTCACGTAAGTGTTTCGGCGCTCAGGCATGTATTTCGGAGGTCTTCCGGGTGGCATTGGTTTTTACTTTTCTCTGTCTCTGTTATTCCAGGTAAAATTCCCACTCCAATGACAACCGGGAGAAGCCCTCAAAGTTTATGTGCCACAACACGTGGACGGCGGACAAGTTCTATGTCACGAACTTGACCCCCCAGCAGGCCATGGAGTACCGGCTCTGGAGGGTGCGGAGAGGGGCTCCCCGTCAAAGGAATATACTGCCCAGAGATGCTCTCGATAAAACCAGCCAATCCGTGGGCTACTAAATTGTCCACTACAACACTATAGGCTGTTCCTTTGACAAACTTTCCCAGTTTTGAGCAGAAAACACCATACTCTTCTAAAGTGGCTGTAATATTTTTCCATAGCCATATACCTTTACATCGTCACTCTTGCACAAAACCGTCAAATAAATTGAAGATAGTGCTGAATGAGAGCCTGGTAGCAGGTTATTCTGAATCCAGTTCACACTAAACCATTTGTGTGTTTTTTCGCGATGTACCCAGGGGATTATATAGTTTAAAATTATTGATGTACAATGTTCACCCTTAAACAGGCAAGAGTAGAAAATAAGCAAAAAATCATTTTAAATCAAATGGGAAGGATATAATGGAGGTGGGAATAAACAACCATGAACTGTAACACAAAGAACCATTTATATATGGAGGTGTATTAGTATCATACAATTATAAAAAGAAATGTTACTAAACGTAAACCTTTAAAGAACAATCTTATTTTTAGACTGTGTGACTTTAACTCTTTAAACTGTATACCAGAAGAGTAACTATATCTCCTTTATCCATGCAACTCATAGGAGACCCCTTAAGCTGGAAAACGTGGAGGTTAAACCTTCACAGGAATATGCTGGACAGACTGACATTTTTACGCAGCGTTCCAAAATATTATGTGCAGCAAATATTGGATTCAGTTATAACTCCAAACAAGAGGATCCAAAAATTGTGCCATTGGAGCATATTCTAAAAACAAGCTCCCAATATGGACGAGTAAGTACATTTTATAACAAAATTAAGTATTTGAATTTAAATTGATGTATCTATTTTAAATGGATGTAATTCTTCACACTTTACTTAATCATTAACCACTAACTAATAGAGATCCCCTTATAGGAACTTTGATGCCACAATTCTCAATATAATATTACTGAAATTGAAAAGAACAATTTTAAAATACTCTATTTTACAAATCTGTGTTATTTCTCTTTCAGTAGGTATTACTCCATGTGAAAATTGCTCAGCAAGAGAGTGAGGGACACAATGTCACGAGGGATGGAACTTTTCTTGCAAAAAACATTTACACCATATGTGACAACATCTTCTGCAGAACTGACAGTCTGGGACGAACACTGCCTTCACATTGGACAGTGGTATAGTATGTCAAACATCTCAGTGAGACAGTATGACCACAAACCATGTGTGAGTACGACAAAAGACACTGAGGTTGTGGTGGGAACAAAGATTGCAGTGCCTTGAGATGGAATGCTTGTAAACTCAGTCACTCAAAACTGTGAAATAATTGGCGCACAAATAACAAACACTTATATCTGTCCATTAAAACATCCCATTAGTAACATGTCACTATCCAGTTCAAAAATACTGTGTCCAAAATGTCAAACCCAATTCAAATCAACTGCAATACAAGTTAAAACATATGGAAACCTGACTATGAAATCTTCCTCTGGCAACATTTTTAAAGCAAAAATTGGCAATAGCATTGTTAGCGCACTTGTTGATGTAAAACGCAGCAGATCTAATGATGATATTGTTGATTGTCTGCTTGAACTACCAGAAATGAGAGTCATGACACACAATGAGTTTATCATCAGAATTGAGCCTATAGCTTCACTGGAGACCAACACAACTGCAATGACTGATGACACTACTGAAAGAGCTGGGCAGTCTAAACAAGACTTCGAAGATACAGAGTTTGATCATACTTTACTGCAAATGCACACACCACCACACGGAACACATCCTACACCAACAGACACATCTCCTTGTGCCATCCAGGAAACACAAACTGACATAGAGCAACCATCCAACTCAACACATGTCCAAGAACCAAAAAGTACAAACAAAAACTTGCATTCAGTAAAAAAAAAAAATATATATATATATTTTTTTTCTTTACACTGTGGAAAACATCGTTTGTATTTCATTTAATACTTGTTGATTAAATGTCTCCATGTTCAAAATGTATAGTTTATTTTTTTACATGTGCCTTTATTATATGATATCTATGGTAGCACGTGCTAAATGGGTTCTCCGGTCAAAAAACGTACGGTTGAGGAAAGTAAAGATGTTATTTGTGGATATGTGCACAATGTCAGTCCTGTGAAAAAAGCATCTCGGACTGGTAACAACTTTTTTAATGCAGTTTTTCAAACCAGCCGCGATGACTTTCATAATGTCGTTGTTTTCGCAGCAGAGAAACGGACATCTTTTTTGCAGGCAAATAAGAATAAAAGCCCAGTGAAATTTAAAAAAAATCAAACGCTGCATCAGTGAGTATCTATTCGGTTATGTAAATATTTACGCTTTTATTTAATGTTACTGTTTATTAACCTGTGTATTAATTTGGTTGTTTTCCCAGGTAGAGATGGCGGAGAATTTGACATCCAGTGCGGTGGCTCTGCCGACATTTCTGTGGTGCCCAACCTTGGCTTTCCCATTAAAAACCCACCGGTGAAATATAAGACGATTGCTGAGGAGAAGTTAATGGCCCCGAAGCAGAACGTAAGAAGTTACTGATTTGTTTTGCTATTAATTTTGTAGTAATTTGGTTAAGTAGGGTATATTGAACGTCTGTATACATGGTGTGATTGGTTTAAGCAGTATTGTATTGATTTATGTAAAAGTAGGCTATATAAACAGCTTCTTCTAGGTGGTTAAGCTTATAGTTTGAAAGCATTTAGTAAGTTTAAGATGTTTATATAAATGTCAGGGTTTATCAGAGGAATATAGAATGTAATGTGAGAATGGAATGCGTTTTATTTTTGTACGGTGAGTGCCATACGCATGCGCAACTAATCGAAACGTGTGCAGTGAAAGCTTTCTGTCTGCTCGAGTGTCAATAGCTGCGTTTACATGGACACTTATAATCGGATTGACAGCTCAATCGGACTAAAAAACCTTCGATCCGATTGAGCTCGATCCGAATGAAATTTCGATCGGATTGAAAGGGGTGGTTTATCCCTTTTGTAATCCGATCGAGAGAACATGTAAACACTTGATCGGATTGAAAACCTAAACTGAAAGGACTGCGCATGTGCGATGATGTTAACTAGCGTAATGATGTATGACGCGCGGAACGAGCTGTTCTTCCTGTTGAATAAACTGTCATAAAAATAAGATTCCCGTCATTCTAAAATCCTCATTTCACTCAGTGTCTGAATTGTGAATTGTTCATTCGCGCGTCTGTGAAGTGAAGCAGGACAACGTCCCACCAGTCCTTGTTGTGGATTCTCATCCACATACGTCTGGTTTTTATGGAAGCTTGTTTCCGCCACAGAATAAAACATTTTAAAAGATAATTGCGACTTTTTCATCTCACAATTGCGAGTTTACATCTCGCAATTCTGAGAAATAAAGTCGCAATTGCGAGATATAAAGTCAGAATTCTGACCTTTTTTTCTCGCAATTGCGACTTTATATCACGCAATTCTGACTTTATAACACATAATTGCGAGTTTATATCTCCCAATTCAGACTTTATAACACGCAATTGCGACTTTATTTCACGCAATTCTGACTTTATAACACGCAATTCTGACTTTATATCTCGCAATTCTGAGAAATAAAGTCAGAATTGCGAGATGTAAACTCGCAATTATGTGTTATAAAGTCAGAATTGCGTGATATAAAGTCGCAATTGTGAGATAAAAAGTCGCAATTATAATTTAAAATGTTTTATTCTGTGGCGGAAACAAGCTTCCATAGGTTTTGGCCGCGGGGAGGGGCATTTTTACTGCGTGATCAACACGCAGCACGGCAAAACGGTTAATATGCTCTAAATTATGACCAGAGACGGATTAATATTACGTCTGCTGTTTAAAACAAATAAAGAACCAATAGAGGAGAATATTTATGCGCAAAAAGCGGGAAACTGTATATTCGTGCAGTGTGCGCATGTCAAAACATTAGATCCGATTTGAAACTTGTGTCATAAACGCGCACAACAACCCGATTACTTTATTTATCATTTATGTAAACACCTTGTTTGGATTCATCAATCGTATTAATTTCATTCCGATTGTGTCCATGTAAACGTAGCTATTGTAATCAAACAATGAAAGACAAAGAAAAAAAATCACGCACTAGTCTTGACCTAGTAGCATTTTTTTAATTATACATTGAAACGTTTATTTTTTATTTTTTTTATTGATGACTATTCAATATCTGTAATATTTTACTGTTAAAAGCACTGATGTTAGAGCTGATGCATCAGGTATCTGTAGTAAGATAAAGTTAGCTGATGCATCAGGTCTAACAGCAGTGCTTTTATCTGCATTAATACAATCATGACTGTAAGGTGAGGCAGTAAATTAAAAAAAATTGTCTGACTGTCATGATTACTCTATGTCTCTCCATATATTTTATTATATTGTATAGGGCTGCAACAACAAATTGATTATTAAAAGAATTGATAATGAATTTATTCGTTGTGTCGCGTGACTATTGTGCCACTCAATAAGTCGTCGAGATTTTTGAGTATAATTAAAAAAAGTTGAGCTAAGCGCACGGCAGAGCTATGAAGCGCAGGACTGGACAAAAGCGAAGCGAACTCGCGAGCGAACGATACTGTGCAAGAGAGACCGAGTGTGTCTGAGCATTAGTAAATTGGTACATAGTTGTATTGTTTGCTCAGTTGGAACAAATAAACCAGCCACAAACCCTGAATCCAGCCTGGAATTTGATTTTATTTCTTGCCTGTGTACATAGTGTGCTAGAAGTTGTCGTTTGAAAGTTTGATTTAAGTTTAATTTCTTTTTGTTTGTTGAAAAATGGCCACTACTGTACTGTAAATTACTTTAAATCGCACATTACTCTCAATTGCACTCAGTTTACAGGAAAGTGTACAGTAAGAGGCTTTAGGCAGTGAGTCGACCCTAGTCAGTCCACACTAGACCTCCAACGACTGAGTACGTGAGCCCGTTGTCTGCTGTCCTGTGTCAAGATGCCCGTTAAAACATGCCCGCTGTGTGTGCGCATGTATGCCCGTCTCGCCAAGCACCTCGTTCTCACCCACAATGTGAAGAACCAAGAGGAAGCTGCTCTTGGCCATGGAGTCGGGGCGAGTGAACGCCCGTGCAGGACTCTTCCCATTTCCAGCATGTGGAAAATTCTCCAACCGTCTTGACCGCCACATCCGTACCCACTCCGAGATCTCAGTGGGGGCACAGGATGACGAGCTCCGCCACTGTAAGAGGAGGGCATGCCTGGCCAAGCTGACTGCCCTGAGGGCTTGGAGCAGCACCTGGAAGAGGATCCATCGAACCCCCGAGACCCAGAGGAGCTGAAGGAGGAGGAGTGTGACAAGCCGGACTGCACCAAGCAGACCTGAACAAACAGGTCGACACCCTCAGCGAGACGCTTCGGCTGGTCACCAGACGGTATCACATTTTGAAGAGGAGGTCGACCTTCTTGGGCTCGGCCCGAATCGGGCAGATGGCCCAAAGGCTCCTCTCCTCTCTCGGCCCGGACGAAGAGGAATGCGCCCCTGCGGAAGAGGCCGTTAAGTCCCAAGGGTCTTCCCCCGAGGTGCCCTCTGTTACTCAGCAGCCCCCTGCCTTGCCCGACACCAGCGAGAAGAAGCCATATATATATATATATATATATATATATATATTGTTATTTATTATTATTTTTTTAATTTTTTTAATTTTTTTACTGTGGCTCTTTTGGAAAAATGCATTAACCAATAATGAAAAAAATGTCTCTTTGGTCAAAAAAGGTTCCCAATCCCTGCTTTAAAGGAACATTCCACGTGATGATTTTGCTGAAACTATTGGAATGTTACTTTTAAATGTTCTCTGAAGGTTCTGAAACAAGTAGCAACATTTAGAAAACGTTAAACAAACATCCAACTAAAATGTTTCAGAAAATGTAAAACATCCAAGTTTCAGACATGCATTGAACAAACGTTTGTTCATATATTCGAGAACGTTCCGTGTTTGCAGGATTATAGCAAATCTCGTGTACATCATCACAAAACGTAAACTATTTTAATTGCACAAGCTAAATGCGACTATATTAAGATATTATGAACATTAACATCTGTAAAACTGCCGGGAAAGTATGTGTAAACCAGAATAAATCTCACTTCTACGTACTGGATCTGATGTCAGAGGTCAGGTCAATGAAAGCTGTTCAAACTTTCAAATTTCAGATTTGAAAGCAGGTCAAATTTCATAAACTCATAAATGTTAAATGTTCTTCATGGAACCATCAATGCCAATAAAGAGCCTTTATTAATATGGAATCTTTGCATTACAAAAAAGGTCCTTTAGATTGTTAAAAGTGTTCTTCACACTAAGAAAATAATGGTTCTGATCACTGTAGAACCGTTTTGGGTTCTCAAAAGAACCTTTCAATTTCATCTCTGCAAAAACCCACTTTTGTAACCTTTCATTTTAAAGGGTCAGTTCACCTGAAAAATAAATTCATAATTAAATCGCCCTCATGTCGTTGCAAACCAATCAAACTTTTGTTCCTCTTCATGACAGCTACGTTTTATGTTATAAGTGGTGTTAAATATTATTCTGCACATTAATGAGCCAATGTGTTATGATGTGGGATGTGGTGGGCTGCTGTGGGCCAGAGAGTCCAGGGCCACTTTTTGGTCCCAGTCCGCCCCTGCCTGGAAGCTAAACTTAAGAGTCAGAGGTTCATTAATACTTGACTTAATGATGGTCATTGGACTGTTGAGTTAATAAAAAGGAAGCAGGAATGTGAAACCCATTTTAGATCCGCACCATATCAGAAGTAAAAACAATATACTGAACAGAAACATGATGTGATTTTAGATTTTGTGTGACAATTTGTCTATTTTTCATTTAATTTTTTTATTTACAAACTGTTAATTGTTATATTGTGACCATAGGCGGAGCAGATATCGGTCTAAGTGAACCAATAGCTATGATTCCATACTATTATGCAAATTTTGTGATATCACATAAGCGCTGGATGGAAACGGCAAGATGTACATAAATTGTAAAATATGCATAAGAAACGTGCTCAATTGAGGCGTACACTTTCCATCCACCTATTTTTATGCTCTATTTATGTTATCACACAAAAAAAAAAAAACGCTAAATGGAAACGCGAAAATCTGCATAAATTAAAAAAATCAGCATAAAAACATATGCGCTTAACGCAATAAGTCGTCATGCACATAAACAGTGACGGAGCTGATGTTAACGTAACATGATGATCTTAACTCAATCACTGTCTGTCACTCATCACTGCATCACTTCAATTCTCTTTTTTATGTTTTTTATTTATATTTAAAAATGTTAAAATGTTTATTTATATTTTTTCTGTGGTGATTTATATAAATAAAGCCAGTGTTTTAAATGTTAATGTGTTGAAGTGTTGATGATTTTTCTCCCTGATCAAAAGTTAACCTAATAGTTCATCAAACCTCTGACTTTCTCTGCTTGATTATTGAAATCCATTATTGCGTTCAAAAGTTATAAAAGCAACAATATCAGTAAATGATGTTCAGTCTTCGCCGTATACACTAATTTTAATATAAATTAATTAATTCCTTGCCTTTGAGGTGCCAAGGATGCGTGCCTGAGGATAAATGTCTGATGACCATACTTTCAGTGTCAATCACACTTCACACTTTTGTTTAACGAAAGAGTAGGGTATATAACAATGAACTATAAAAATACATGAGTATGTTTTAGTTTTCGGTCTTTTATTGAAATTAAACGGCAGGGAATTGCATGCAAATGACCATGTTAATTACGTACCAAGCTGAAAAAAAAAAAAAAAAAAAAAAAAAGGCAAACTATACTTAAACGGCGAGCAATTATAATTTTTGTATATGTGTCTCTGGTGTATCACTACAGAATGTGAGTTAACTGTAAGCCAAATATATAATAAGATAATCGAAAGCATTAAGAATTAGTTTTGCCAAAAGTTTTGCCAGGAATGAAAAAAGATGTGCCCAAGTTGTAAGGCCATTATCAATGTGGCCTTCAAAACTTGTCCTGTATGCAAGACTTGTCAGCCATACAAGGCAAAACTGCAGAAAAAAAGGGAAAGATTTGAATGAATGGAATTCGATTGGGCTGCTTCCACACAAAAAAACAATCATCTCAGGTTATGACTGTAACCCTAGTTCCCTGAGAAGGGAATGAGATGCTGTGTCTATGGTGCTTTGGAACAAGGAGCAAGTTTGGAACAAGGCGGACTCCACATGATTGCGTCTGAAGCACGGTTGTCAACTGGTCACAGCCGGGTGACATCACAACCAGGAAAGGATGAAAGCAGTCCGGAATGACTGGCGTGAGCTTTCATTAGCCGAAGCAAGACGATCACAGGGATTAAGGAAATATGGCTGAGCGCCGCAGCGTCTCGTTGGATCAAACAGATCCAATTTCCTCCACAGGATAGCTCTGTGGACATGTGTATCCAGCGCTCTTACTGGACAGAGAAGGTTCAGCTTTTCCTGGTCTTAATCTCTGAAAGTAGGAGGGCAGAAGGCCTGCAAAACGATAGGCCACGTAACATTGGTGAAGGGTTGCTCTGTGTAGCAAGTTGGGAAGATTGAAATATTAATTGTATCTTATTTTTATATGATGAACTTCCCAAAACTATTTTCCTATGAAATAAAAGACTTTCAATTTAATTTTGTATTAAATACTTATAGTAAGAGTGAGTCATGCAATGTTATTGTGGTTAGGAACTATCAATTAAGGCCAGGGTTTTCAAAGTGGGGGCCGCCAGGGGGCGCCGCGGCAAGTTGGGAGAAAAAAAAAGCAGAAAAAGTTTTTGTTTTTTTTAAACAGAAAAATATTTATATTTTTATTAGTATTTTTATGAAATAGCATTATAATAATTTGTTGCATAGCCTATCTGAACATTATACTTTTAATGCTAATCTTTTAGAGATGCACCGATTGATCTGCCATGACCGGTGAACGGCCGGTCAGTCAGACAAATGCACTCGGGCGCCGCATGATTAACATCTGGCAACATCAGCATCACACGTGCACACGGAGCGCACATGTAGGAAACCTCGTGAATTACGTCCGTTTCAGACCGCAAGAGATTTTTTATTCGTTTTTTTTTTTTTGCCGTGCATATTAATCAATACTTTTGTAATTGTTTTAAATGTTCATTGTTCTACTGATGTTTTTTTTCATGTACTGTAAATAGTTTTTACTTATCCAAGTCTTCTCAGCACAGAGAATACATATTTGAAGCATAAACTTTTTTTAACCCCTAATCTTGTATTAATGTAATCCTTAACATTCCCTACATTCAACATTGTCATACTATACCACTTTCCAAGATGATGGTATAGCAGTCTTCATTTACTCTCATTGTCTCACTGGAGCGACAGGACTAACGTGACTGACCACGGCAGAGATGAAAGTCAGAGCGAGCACTTTATCACAGCTCATCGAGTCATTTTAGGGATATAAGGTTTACCAGTTTATTAAGCACCCACTGAAAAGGTGTGTATATTTGTTTACTTGTAAGGAATGTTTTGTGTACTTCGCGCTGTGTATGTTGATGATAATGAAAGGGAGAGAGAGTTTATGGATAAGACTTTAATTCGCACTTCTTATACTGTGTTTATTCAGCTCTTACAGTGATTATCTGGTGTAAAACTAAGGCTTCATCTTTTGTGTGATGTACAATAAACTTCACTGAACTCATCAGTATATTTTGGTCATCATTCGGACAGGGTCTGCCACAGCTTGTATTAATAGTGGATTAAAGCAGATGACAAATAAGTTAATCGTAATTAAATCAAACTATACCTTTTCTATCTCAATACAGCATATATTCTCTGGCTCTGTGGGCATTATTGTCCGACTCCAAGTCGAAAAGATCACCGCAACTGAGAGTTTCTGTTCTGATATTATCAGTCCTGACCAAGTGTGCCGCACAAGCCCTGAAAAATGAAGCCAAAACGTCTCGATCGCCCCCCGGTGACTGGTCCTAGTAAAGGTCATAAGCCCCGCCTCCCCATGTTATTCAACGGGACTTGAGACCAACTAAACAATTAAATTACACTTCAAATATCTTTTTTCCAAATGTGGTTTCTTTCATTTGCTGTAGTTTTTATCACGCTGATGTAAGTTCAAGTGTCTGTTTCAAAAATAAGTTGGTTTTTAGTTAGTTACGTGATGCGGTGGTGTAACGTCATGATTGACAGCTGTGATTGACAGGTTCTCTGAGCGAAGTAGTCACTGAACCACCAACGGTCATTTTTTTCGGGATCTTCGGAGGACTGAGGAGATTGTATTTACATTATTTTAACAAGCCTCTTGTCGTACTGCAATCAATTTTTTAAAAAGTGTGCAGAATCCACTCTCCCTGAGTGCATTCTGCGAGAGTGAGGGCGGGGCGTTGATTTCGCGGCTTTACTTCCTGCTCACGACTGCGCAGGTCTGGTCCCGAGATCGCTACTGCGCAGACTCAAGTTCCAATATGTCAGCGCCATATCGGGACTCTGGCGGCTTCAGTTCTCATCAAATGGAAGAGAGCGAAGGGGCGTCGGCCATCTTTTTTTACAGTCTATGGTCCTGACTCTGAGCGCGAGCTCGTGAGGCTCCGCCCCCTGTGCGTGAAACCACACCTCATTATCATTTAAAGGAGACACACTAAAACAGCGCGTTTTTCTGAGCCCCAAAAAATGACAATTTAAACATGCTGTAAAAAATTATCTGTGGGGTATTTTGAGCTAAAACTTCACATACACACTCTGGGGACATCAGAGACTTATTTTACATCTTGTTAAAAGAGTCATAATAGGGTGCCCTTTAAGTAATTGTACATGTAATAACAGTCTGTGCTTTCTGAATGAAACGTCTAGAATACATGCACAAGTTCTGTTTTTCTTGTGTTCAGAAAAGTTTGTTTAACCAGTAAAACAGAGCTGTCCGTGGTCCTGAAGTTGTAAGGCTAATGATGCACACTTAACATCTGTAATGATAATGAAGATAATGAACTACATGCAACTGCTGTCAGTTCCTCCCCCCCTAAAAGACCAAGAACAAAAATTAAAGAAAAAAAAAGGCTTTATATTCAGATGTAGAACTTATTGTAAACTTAAATATTAATATCCTGGAACTTTTTTCTTCTTCATTCATTTAAATGCTGTTTAATTGCTTCAGTATTGTTACCACCTCAACTTTTCAGTAATAGTTTACTTTTTGTTGTGTAAAACCAGGAAAATTATAAAATCGTTAGCCTCATAGCATAATTGCCTGAGTCATTTTTTAATTAATTATTTCTTAGGCAATTATGCTATGAGGCTAACGAAATGCTCTTTTTCAATTTCCTTCTTAAATGCATCACGACTTTATACTTACTTATGTTTTTCCCCCAAACCCATCAATCTGATGTCTTTTAGTATTGCTTTTCTTCATAGATCATAGATTTATATATTTTCTTATTCCCCTTTAGATTTGAGTGATGTCTTTTAAGCAATATTAGAAATAATTGTGTTATTGCACTCCCTCTAAAAAGGCTGTAAAACTACGTGAGTCAAACTTTTAAAAAGAAATCTAATTACCGTATTGTTCAAAATATAAGACGCCGCCATTTTTTTCAGAGAAAAAAAACCCACTTATATTCAGACATTAGATTTTGACTGAGAATACCTCTAATAATGTCTCTAAATACCCGGCTGTGTGTAAATGTGGCCTCAGTCTACTTTGGCGGGGTAGAAAAGTCCCATTATATCCAACAGCTTTGGGGGTGCAGATGCAAAGTAAATAAATGTTTATAAGATAATCTAATCAGTGTCGTCTGTTCACTATAAGGTATGGCAAGTTCAGATGACATCATTCTATCTAACGATACGTGACAATATCAATTCAAGTAAGTGTAGAACAATAATAAGAAAACAACAAATGGCATCAACCAATTTAAAAATGTATATAAAAATAATCACATAGTTTTATAAATAACCTGCCAGATAGTGATGGGACGATTGATATCGGGGGTCTGATGCTCCGACGCAGTTTTCAAAGCACTATTGAGTAACACACTATACCGATGCTTATATCGAAATGACAATATCACGTGATTGATGATGTTTGAAGCTTCGAACATCATGCAGTTTCGCAAGGTGGGAACTGCTGGTTTGAAAAAAAAAAAATTGCGTTTTGAGGAGGCATTATTTGCCTAAATGAATTAATACTTCCCTATAACATTAATTGTAAAAACAAAAACAAAAAAACAGAACACCTACAATATATTTTTTCAACTACTCGCATCAAATTCTAGTTATGATCACATACTTGTATATTTTATATTCTTTTTTATTATTTATCAATATGTGATTCCATTGACCAGGCTACACATGACACGAAATGTGGTCTCATTGGCACAAATTAATTTAGATTAGATTAGATTAGATTAGATTCGATTAGAATAAATAGAACTGTATTGATCCCAGATTGATTCCACTGTTGTCACCGAAGCTTTGTTTGGTCACATTCTTTTTCTGCTCCATGGTGATTTGTTAGATATGGTGAAAACAAGTCTGACCACCAGATGTCGCTAACGCGCATTGTGTTAAAAGCTTAGAGTAATGAACCGTTTTTCGGCAAAGTTTGAGGAAAGCCTCAAACGCTTCAGAAAGCTTGGTTTCCATACAAGTTAATAAAAAATAAAAAAATCAGTTCTTGTCTTACAATTTTACAAAAAATAAATAAATAAAATTGATGAAGTCCATGGTAAATGGAAAAAGGTGCAACACACAATTGAAGAAGTCCAACTTTATTGATTAAAAAAAACATGATGTTTCAGTCATAGTCAAGGCCGTCATCAAGAGCCACTTCTTTTCGATTTATGGCAGATTGCAACCATGACTTTTGAAGGTGAATACCGCCACCTACTGTATCGGAGTACGTAACTTGAGCTATGTCCGTTGGGACTATTTTATATATATAAAAAAAAACTAAATCCTATTATATATCCCTATATTTTTCAGATATCGCACAACTGCTTTCTGTGTATCCTTTACCCCATCTCCTATTGTGCCTAACAAACCCTCAAGGTTCCACTTCCTTCCTGCCTGACTTATCTTTAGCCTCATCCTCTCATCCCTATATTTCCTACAATGTCTACATGGTCTACATCTTCCTTGGACCTACATTCCAAACATTCATCTGATTGACTTTTGCCCTTTAAAAACAATGTTTTATTTAACCCTGTATGACCAAACCTTAACCTGGTTAAAACGCTCTCCTCTCTTCTGTTACTTCTATTCACACCCTGACCAGATAGATAATAGATTTTGCTGTAATATTTCCTTCCACATTTATCCCCATCCCACCTGTCCTGCCATTTCTTCATCATTTCTTTAATTATCGCCTTAGCTTCTCCTTTTCCAAGGGGTATATTTATGACACTATTCATCCTGGTTGATTTTTCTGCTCCCTCATTCCCTTTTATACCTACGTGAGCAGGTACCCAGCAGAATCTCACATCTATCCGTAGTCTCTGTAATCTAAATAAACTTTGTTGGATTTCTAGCATTAGATCTTCTCTATTAGATTTCATATTTTGAATACTATAAAGGGCTGCTACAGAATCAACAACACTCTGTCTGGTTTTACTTCCTCAACCCACTGCAGTCCTACAATAATCACCATCATCTCTGCCGTATACACTGAAGCCTGATCAGGTCATCTTTTCCCAATGCTTATCATTGTTGGTATATATATATATATATAGGGTTCACAAAAAGTTAGGGACTTTCGTTTCGTGTGAAATTTATAGAGAATTTAAAGTTCATGCTACAGTGATATTATATCATGAAAGTAGGGCATTTAAGTAGAAATGCCAAATTAAGTTCACGTGTAAAGGTTGCATTTTAGGTGCATTCTGAAATTTCACCCGAAAATCGCATATCCCTAACTTTTTGTGAGTAGTGTATATATTCCTATTCCTACCCTGTCCTCTTCATCTTTAGATCCATCTATATACATATCTAAGTAACTGTAATATTTGCTCCTTATGTACTGACTTGTCAGATGTCCTTTCCTACTCTCTTCCCATTTTAAATGGTTTATTAAATGGCAATATTAATGCACCCATATCTTATTAAATAAGTATAATATTATCTGTAATTCTTTTTCAGGTAGTTTCTGGAACATGACATAACTCAGTTCAGATCTTCTCCTGTTTAAGTATTCCTAATATCACTAGATCATTCAAATTATATATTTTTAATAAACACATCTCTATTTTCCTTAAGAGCCTTCTCTTTATGTAGTCTATAGATATCATCTAAATGGTCACCACTATGCACACTGGCCATCAAGAGCCACACTTTCACACACTGCTTTATACACTCTTGTAATCAGCAACAGCTGCGCTACTCTGCTAATTGTGGGAGTGGTTTCCTAGCAAGAAGTCCATGAGACAAAATAAAATTATTTATAAATCTGTAAAATTCAAAGTGGAAACCTTTGAGCTGTTTGTTTGAAAACCACAGACATCGCAATCATTAGCAAACGATGGCTTGTATCTGTTTAGAGTTTATTTACCCCATCGCAACTAATTTGACCTGTGTGAACTAGGACAGCTAATCACCTCAATGTTCTTTAAACCCTCATTATCTTATTTTTTCACAACACAAAAAGAAATAAAAATGTCCTGCTCGGTCTTGCGTATTTAAAGGCAGAGAATGGTGACTTTAAGGCGAGATACTACAGGTGAAAAGGGTAAAAAATTTAACTACAGATGGTAACCAACCAGAACAGCAGCAATTGCTGCATTTTTTTCAATTGCCGTAAGTGGGGTTAATGTCAATTAACAGTAAGGATGAAATACTACAACTATGGTAAACAGAATAGAACATTTTATAAGGCCAGAAAAATAGAATAACAAGTTAAATATAGAGACGATAACAATATAAGCTGTATTTCATTTCATATTGTAGGCCTAGACGTCGGTGGGCGACAAGCCTATTCCCCGGGGAGCAGTGCGATAAAAACACACACACACACACACACACACACACACACAAAAAAAACCCCCACAAAAACAAATTTAATACCAAAAATAACAAACAAAAGTAAATTATGTGCAATGAAGCTGATTATTTGTACTATTCTATTGAGGAATGAGACGAATGAAGAGCGCTTCTCCCTCGTGTGAGCGAACACACATTGTAACGTTTGGGCGTTTCGCATTGAGTAAAGTCATGGCCGAGTGGTAGAACTTACGTTATGATCATTTAGATGACACGGGTTCAAATCCCGAACCAACTTGGACTACTGTAATTTTTATATTAGCCTATTAATGCATTTACAGCCTATTATTGATGCAGATAGATTTGTCTAGATCTAAAACTCTGTTACACCATAGTTTTTTGCTTATATTTATACAATAAAATTACCATGCATTTCCATTTTACACTAAGGAACAAATATTATACAATGACTTACTTCTGTAGCCTATAATAATTCCAATCGTAATTTCAAAAGCAGTTCTTTAAAAAAAAAAAGTTTATATATATATATATATATTAATGCTAATTCAATAGACCATATAAAATAAAGATATGCAAGAGGCACGTTTAAACGACAAACAATTAAATCAGAACCAGTATTCTGTTACGTTCATGGTTCCAGTGGCAGTAATGTATACACGGCTTTTCAAAATGTCACAAAGCGTTTTGAGATTGTTTTGAATGAAATATTGAAGTTTATAATTAAGTGTTTTGTCACACTACGACGAGTGGCGCTATGCATTGTTCTGAAGTCGGGTTTTATTCTGGCATGGTGAATTAGTGTTTGTCAAACGCGGCGGCGCGTTCATTTGGATTTATTTTTCTCTTAACAGCTAAAATAACTTAATAGGCTACTCTGTAGTTTTTCGGTCATACAGATAAGAGTAGAGTATAGCCTACATCGTTCAAAACTGTAAACTTTTATTCATATTATACTAACGACAAAAGTTTGTCTGTCGTCTCTGTCTCCGGGAACTGCGCGTCACAAAAATGAACTGAAAGCCACTTGCCTCAGCTCAGTCACGATACGAAATCGGCTATGTCTAAAGCCTGATTATGTAATCCATATGAAACCGAGAGGTACAGAGGATCTACTCAAACATGTTTAGCTATCATGTGAGCGCTTCCCAATGAGGAAAGGACAAGGAAAGGGTGAAAATCTTGCTCTAATTAAATGTAGGCTAAATCGAATTAGAACTGAATTAAATTGTAAAAACAGATCAAATACATTTATTTTTCAATGTTGCGATATTGTTTAATTTAAGTTCATAATTATTTTATAAATGTTATTTAGTTTAACAGCAGCACGAAGCACTGTGGTTCGAGAATTATTTGAATAAAAAAATAAAAACTTTATTCACAAATCGCACCCTGGTTGTAAGGATTCAAAGATCCCTGTGGAATTTAATATTGAGTTGAACATTTTGTTCATGACAACAAATGAACATGCGTTTGAAGATTGTATTTAGTTTAGCTTGGAAAAAGCTGGCCCAAACTGAAGTAGTGTTTTAATTCTTCAATTATTGAAATAATTAAATATTTAGTAATAAACATTTATGACAGAAATTTTACTACATAGCAGCGAAATAGAACAGTGTGTTAGAAAATATTCAATAAATCATTTTATATACAGCAACAAAATAGTTGTTTGTATGCAAGTTGTTTATAAGCACTGATTGAATGTTGTTGTTTGTATGCATAATGTAAGAAAAAAATGATGTGGATGTCGAAGATCTCAAAAATGAAGTTTATTACAGCATAGCAGTGGCAAGGTACACGAAACACCTTGGGTTCACCGGCGTCAGAATGAACCCAGAACATCCACATCTCAAACCTTTTACCCTGTTACAGTTTTACCACTCTTCATGTAAATGAAGTTGCTCTTGTTGTAACAGCTGTGGTCTGCATGTTAATGAAGTTGAGACATATGGAAGTAGAATAATGTCAAATGTTTTTGAAATAAAAAGCCTGTTGAATTGCACTACTTGAAAAAAAATAGGCATTGCGTTAACCATGCTTGCATTTTAATGCATTGTATTATTAGTGCTTACATTTTTATGGGCTGAAATTCAACATGGTTGAATATTTAAGCTGTGAATATTTCAATTAAAAACATTTCAAACACCTTTTCATTATTAAAAATTCAATAATCCATATTCACCTTTCATATTTCACTTCCAAAATATTCAAACTGTTTAAAAATACAACCTATAATATTCAACAGGCAATTTTTGGTCCATTTTATTTCGCTTTGCAAATTCGCTTCCACAAATTCAGTGGTTCAAATTCGACAGTAAATTCAACATTGACATCCAGGAACTGCAGGAAAAGCAGTAGATTGCCGCGCATACTCTCCATCTGCTGTTAGTCTACCTCACCAGCAGATGGTGCAAAAGCGCTTGTTGAAGACCAGCAACAGTTAGAACAAGTCATTCATTCATAAAACTCATTTACATCAATGTAAGTGTATTTGTGATTATTATGACGGCTGTTTTATGTTAAATTCAGTGTCTTCACGGTTACTTTTCCTGTGTAGCCTACATGCATCTTTCTCTACCGTGAACGAGATTATAATGTTATTCCCCGATGCGGATGTACAGATCCAATGTTACATTTTTGAGGTTGACATATATTTCTCTTGGTTGTTTAGTGGCCTTAACTTTATATTGTGGCGATGTGCTGCATGCAGGCTATTAGGGTTTCCCTCAATACTTAAGGATTTCCCTGCTGGACATATACAGCGCTTAACGTAGCTTAATGGACTACAGTGATGTAAAAGACCAAACTCGCAGGCAAGCAGATGGACTCAGAATAACGCGCAAAGCTTAATGCTAGGCGTTTCCCGGTGATAGACTGGCATACAGATGGCTTGATGTTGGACATTCGCAGATTTAGAGACCGTCTCTAAAGTGTATACGACTTTGGTATACACGTTTCTAACTCCGATAGCATTTGAATAGAACGACTTACAGTCATAAAACCTACTGTAAAGTGTTCATTTAGTGTCAGGCATAATGCGCACCCTTTGGATTTTTGATATTTATTCAAATAAATTTAAGTTTGCTATTGAAGTTAGATTGTGTATGCCAATGTTGTATGCAACTTTAGAGACGGTCCCTAAATGTGCTAATGTCCAATATCAAGCCAATTTTTACATTTAGTCATTTAGCAGACGCTTTTATCCAAAGCGATTTACAGTTAAACTAACAATAGGAGGACAATATGCAAGTGCTGTGACAGTTTAAGCTAATGCAATACACGTATGCATACTATATATATATATATATGTATGTGTTGATTTTATGCCAGTATATCACGAAACGCTCAGCATGAAACTTTGCGCGTTAAGTTCATATTCTGAGTCCATCTTCTTGCCTGTAGCCTATATAATAGCCTACAGCCTACTTCCCTAATAAGGTGCAAGATTGGTCTTTCATATCACTATCAACGGAAGGGAAATCCTTGAGTATAGGTATTGAGGGAAACCGATTATAATTCTGTTCATGGTAGAGAAATCTGATGACATGTAGAATACACAGGGAAAGTAACAATGAAGTTATTGAATGAAACATAAACACAGCTTTTGTGTGTTTATCATCTTTTCCGCATATACTGACACAGATAATCATTTTCATTTTATGAATGAATGTCTTCGTCAACAACAAGCGCTTTTGCACCATCTGCTGGTGAGGTCGACTAACAGCAGATGGAGAGTATGCTCGGCAATCTACTGCTTTTCCTGCAGTTCCTGGACGTCAATGTTGAATTTACTGTCGAATTTGAACCACTGAATTTGTGGAAGCGAATTTGCAAAGCGAAATAAAATGGACCGAAAATTGCCTGTTGAATATTATTGGTTGTATTTTTAAACAGTTTGAATATTTTGGAAGTGAAATATGAAAGGTGAATATGGATTATTGAATTTTTAATAATGAAAAGGTGTTTGAAATGTTTTTAATTGAAATATTCACAGCTTAAATATTCAACCATGTTGAATTTCAGCCCATAAAAATGTAAGCACTAAAAATACAATGCATTAAAATGCAAGCATGGTTAATGCAATGCCTATTTTTTTTTCAAGTAGTGCAATTCAACAGGCTTTTTATTTCAAAAACATTTGACATTATTCTACTTCCATAGAGACACCCCATTGTCTGAGAAAGTTCTCTGTTTCCTACACCCATTCCCATTCTACAATTGATGATGACCATTTGCTCAGGATGTGATCAACCCAAATGGTGAAGAAACAATATAACTTGACTTTCTTTTATCTCTATGATAATTCAGCCATTTTGGGGATGAGCTCCTTCTAAAATATAGTTTGGAGTGGAATCTGGGTCAAGGCAGACTACAATTTCTTACAATAAACAAGAGGAGAAATATAAATAAATACGACTCAAAAAGTGAAGTTCATGTGATTTAAAAAGATTTAATGTATTTATTTGATTTTTTTATTAAAAAGATTTATCAGAACAAAACCTGATTTTTTTCTGACATGAGAAGGGAATGTATTAGTAAATATACACATACTGTTAAGTGAACATGCAATTTATTCTCTTATAATGCCTCATATATATAGGCTGACATGATATTATCCACACTTTTAACTTTGTAAGTGGAATATATATGCAATTTATTCTGTATTAACCAATGACCTTTCATGTATAAGTTTATGTATGTTATTAACCAAGTTTATGATTTAGTAAGAAAGAGTGTTGTATAAGAAAGACACTGTAAAAGTCTTTGTTGAGAATCTGTTTTATTAAGAAGGACACCACAACTTGTGTTATAAAAGTCTTTATTATGAATCTGTTTTATTAAGAAAGACATCACAACTTGTTTTTGTAATAACCTTTTATTGTAGTAATGCATGCAAGAAACGACAATGATGTACTCATAGTAAAACATTTAATCAGTAGATAGAAGTAACACTAAGCAGTAAAAAGCATGTATCTTAGCAAAGTAGAAATGGCAAGCATTACCCGTTTGATGAGGAGCATGATACGCAGGAGAAAGGCAGAGGGTCCAGAACAGCAAGCAAAGGAGAACAAAGGAAAGAGCTTTATATATGGAGTTTGCAAGGGGGTTTCCAGAATGGAGGACAGTTCAAGACTTCGGATTGGACAGTGTCTGTAAAGGACTGAATCTGTGCGGAGGGCGTGTGGACTATAAAAAGTATTGTAAGGAATGTCAAAGTCAGACGCTGGTTCACCAAGGACGGCCTCTCCGGTGTTAGATGCCTTGCCATTGCGCCTCATGAAGATGAAAGCTTGCAAATTATTTGATTTTGATTTACTTTTATTTTTATTTTATATATTAGTACCTTTTATGTAAACTAGTTAACCTGTATTTAATAAAAAATACATCTAATTTAAATTAAGAAGCTCGCCTGCCTTAAGTCTCTGTTTTACAAAACATTGAGCTGAACTAAACCACGGAGCAGTCTTTCGACTGAATTGTAAGTATGGAAATTTATGTACTTATTGTTTAGAACGAATTCGACTGACTTTACCTAACCTGAGAATAAACAAAATAAGGTAGAAGGTGTCTATATTTAAGACCCGAACAAGGGGTTAAATTAAGCACCATAAAACAATACATATAAATATGATACAAGTTTTGACCCAAAAGAGGGTTTCTTGAATAAATAAGTGAATAAATATTTCATAAATTTACATATTTTGTGTTCTTTGGTTATATAATAAAACGATTTCATTGAAAAGCTTAAGTCTCCTTTTTCATTATCTGGACACTTATATTTGATCCTTACATTAAAATATTTTACAGAAGGAATTCTTACATACATAAAAAAAAAAAAAAATACTACAAGGATTCTCTTTCTTATTAAATTTATAAAATTGTATTTATTTTACTCCTTCTACATGTCTTACGGTTTTGCAATATTTTCTACACTGTTTTCAAGTAGCCTAGTATCTTCACAGATGAAAGAACTATAAGTGCTCTTCAATTTTCCATGTTCATATTATCTTCATTTTCCTTTAAAAAGGACCAGGATTTTTGTGGGGAAAAACAACAACATTTCACACGACGAACGATTGTTATGACGTCATACGATATCGTCCCCATCAGAGCTTTGCATATCTCATCTTTGAACAATCAAAAAACACATTTAAAGTTAAAAATATAACTCATCCCATCTGAATAGCAGTTAAATACAACATTGACTACACATATAAGCCGTTTTTGGCATGAAAATTCATTTGGTTGATTTTGAATTAATTATTTTCCTTCTGAGGAACACATTAAAAATTAAAAACAACATTCAGAATTAAAAATATGATCCATCTTACCCGAATATTCGTCGATTGAGATGTTAAGGATATGTATAGCATGATTTGAGGCATTAAAACTCGATATTTTGATCTAAAATAAATATTCTCCCTCATGACGAGGAAAACCACATTCCACACGACGAACGATGGTCGTGACGTCATCCGATGTCGTCGCCATGAGTTGAGTGCTTTAAAAATGAATAACAACATGCACAACACAGATACAAAAATATGTTCACATCAGCATGATTAGGCACAGCCCTGGCTACATGTACACACCATTCCTATGCAACTGTAACAAGAATTGGATTTTATATCGCCATTTTCCCTCGTGGACTGTGTTGTTTCATTGTCTCTCCACTCTTGCTCGACCATGTGCGGAGGAGAGAGTGACCTAATTACACTAAAACATCGTGTAACTCTTTAATTTAAACTTTTTTCACAAAAATCCTTTTATACGTCTGTCCTTTCACTTATTTACTAACAATTCGCCGACTTGGATTTTTGTTTTGACTGTTTAAAGCTTAGTTTTAGCCGTTTTTCAAAAAAAAAAAAAAAAAAAAAAAATTCAACGGCAGTCTATTTAAGGGGGCGCGCAATGCGCGCGCTCACTCTTATACGCTTCACTTGTTGAATGTGCAGACACGACGATCGCTCTGTAGTATCGAATTTCAAAAAGGAAGAACACTCTTTAAGACAGATTCATTAGAAAAATGTATTGTATATGGGTGATTCTCCAACTAGGAGCACTTTTGGCACTGTGAGTTTATGGAAAATTCACTCTCTTAAAACAATCTTCCTAGCTTCATTCATGTGTCTTCTAACACAATATAACAGAGAGCAGTTTTAGAATTCCATGGATTATTATTATTTTTAACAGTTTTTCTGAAGAGCGCTTTCCACCACTTTTCAATTTATGTATTTTATTACAATATAATATTGTAAAACTGATTATATAAGATTATGTATTAGTCAACAACATCAGTGGCTACCTAATCATGTAACAAAATAAATCTCAATACTATGAGTTGGGATTTTTGCCTACAGCATTGTTTTTTTCTTAAAAACTGTAGTGGTGGAAAGCGGTGGACATGACGGTTTATGGTGGAAAGATTCTTTCTGTTTATTTTTACTTAAATTGCCAGTCCAAAATATTTTTAACCATGTATTTTATTATTTAACATATATGAGTTGAACAGTATACCTAATAGTTTTAAAAATAATGATTACAAATGATATGCAAATTATATAAACCTGCTCAAAACATTCATATAAATATAGATAAATAAAAACACATTTAGAGTCTACTGGAATGGTGATATATAAAGTTCTCAGTCCAAAAGCACATATGTCATGAGAACATGCAAATAGCGCACAAAAACAGCATATATCATGTCTAAAGCTACGCTCTGTAATTTCCCAGAGGTGGAAATGACATTTTAGCAGTTTTTCTGCAATATTAGCACTCCCTCATGTCAGGCTTAGCTACTTTTGGACTTATTATGTTGTTTACTCATAATACAATTTTTTTTCATATTTGTTGTACATAATTCAGCCGAACTACAGCCAAGGTGGAAATGACACTGAATAAAAATACTCTGTATAAAAGCTTGAGTTACCTTGATTTATTTTCTTGTGCTGAAGAGCATATGTGCCTGAAGTTTCATCTTCAACTAATACGTCCTTTTCACTATTATTTCCAAGGTTGATCTATTAAAGTGGATTTTGTTGACGGAGGTGGAAATGACGTAAAACCTGGGGACAGACTTATTTCATTCCAAAAATAGTTTAAAATTATGATATACATATGGAATTTCGATGGTATGATATTATTTTATTTGTCCTTAAGACAAACATGTTAAACAATATTTTTAAATTGATCCTTTAATATTATTTTCTAACATTCAAAGAGGGCCAGTCTGGGTTGGGGACAAGCATAAAACTGCAAAATCTGCAAATAAACAGCCCTGCAAAAAAATTTTTAAAAGAAAAAAGTGGCAAGATTTGGTGGTTACTAGGATGTTGGAGCATGAACTTCATAATGACAATTTATTTGTGCACTTGTTTGTTTATTTATTTACAAAAAAAGGCCAAGGACACAAAAGTGCCTGTAGTTGGAGAATCACCCTCATCTGCTTTACGGTATAGATCATGTTTAACGGTATAGATCATGTTTGTGTGCAGATCTCAGAGCCTAGGCTGCCTACAGAGACACGGCATGCTAATGGGGGCGGGCAGCTAGCGGATCGTTAGGAAAGATTAGATGAATGTGATAAAAATATTTTTGGGCCTGAAATCACTGATACCACCTTAAACGGTCTTACATTTATCAACTACTTTACACCATAAGTAGAAATACAATATAATTAGAAACGTAAGAAATTTATTAAACGTTATTTTTGTAGATAACATCACAATGGACATAATCATCAGTGGTTGTCGGTTATGCCTCGACATGTTTCTGTTGCTGGTTGCTTAGTAACAGTTTAAAACATTATTTTGGAGGGAAATGGCCCTTATCTGTTCTAAATCCACTGTAAACCTCGCAATATAAACGAGAAACAACTTGTGTTCTTTGACCTTGAGCATATCTCTCCTGAGAGAAAGCAAGCAACAGGCTGTCATAATGTACAAGACTCATACAGGCACGCACTAATGAATCAAGCAAAAGTCACTTCTGTCACTTCCTCTCGTTGGGGAAATTGGTTGACTACTGGTGAAGACACTACCTCATAGGCCTTTCCCCATTTAGTCCATCCTTACCTCACTGGTGCACTGTTAACGATTTTCTTGTATTTTTACAGTACAGTACTGGCAGCAAGGTTGCCAGCAAGTTACTGTATTTTGATTTACAGTAACTGTACTGTAATTTACTTTACAGTACACAAGATCAGTACTGTAAACTACAAAACAGTACTTTACTGTATTTTTACTGCATTTTTGTAATGTTTCTGCTTCTGCTGTAATTAATTATACAGTATTGTGCTGTAATATATATATTGATACATTATTGCTAAATATTATAATTTTCAAATTACTAATAATGATAATATTATATTTATATAATATGTTATTACAGTATATACATTTACAGGTAATAATATTATAATGTAACTTGAGAATAACTGCAAATCAATCAATCCAAACAATGTTATCGTCAAAAACATTTTTTATTAATCGATTACACTATTGTGTATTTGTGAAAAAAAACATGTCATTTAGGAACATTGCATGTCCAGTACACCAGCACTTTACAGGTAAACAGCTTTTAAAGGTATAGTTAAAGGAACACGCCGACTTTTTGGGACTTTAGCTTATTCACCGTATCCCCCAGAGTTAGATAAGTCCACACACACCCTTTTTCATCTCCGTGCGTGCCGTAACTCTGTCTGACGCACCCACCGCTAGCCTAGCTTAGCACAAAGACTGGAGGTAACCACATGCAAAGAGGTACTTAGCCACATTTCTGTGAACTTTTGCATGTATGGTGAATGCATTTAAGAGAGAGGTTGAGAAACTGCATGACTTGCAGCTGTAGCTGGACATACTTTAAAATTTTGCTGGGACTTTGAGGTGGTACTGGAACCTGGCGGTGACCAAAACATTGTATTAACATGACAAATACTTACAGAAAACTCCTTCCCAGGTGGCAAATAAAATTGTAGCAATTGTGTAGAGCTGTAAGAAATCAAAATACATATTATTCAGTTAACTGTTGACATTCATCTGCTTACAATACATCTAGGTTAATAAAATAAGCTTCACTTTAAGCTTCACTTGACCTCTTTAAATATTCTAACTAGCTTTTTTGGCATGCATTTTACTTGTCTTTGTTGCCTAATAGATCATTATTAACTCTGATAGTTTTTTTTTATATATATTTTTAATTATTATAATAATAATCATTATTTGTCATTACAAATCACAATTCTACAGAACTGGGTCTCCCGCCTAAATAGAAATGAAGTAAAATGCTAAACTGGTACGAATAGCCAATCTCTCTAAGCCCAAATCACCCATTTTGCGTTGCAAAGGAAAGTGCAGTATTTTTAACCCTTGTTTTTACGTGTTTTTGTGTTTAAACGACGACTAAAATCCTAAAATCATCAAGTTCGCCATCCGAGAAACGGACTGCAAATATAGCAGTTTGAGCAAAATAATGTTATGCCTATTATAAGTGCTTGTTTTTACCACTGACGGGCTCGTATGTTATGGAAAGGATCCCTACAGATAACAGTTAGAAATGTTTGTTATCATAAGATCCTTCAAACGTAACATGTAAAATGCAGTAATTTTATCTCGCAGACCATCGTATAACACATTTAACGTTAATTAACCACCTCGATTTGTCCTTCCACCGTTCCAACAATCACCAAGTCTGTTTTGGTCGAAATAAACCGTAAGGTAATGTTAATTCAATGTTCAAATCTCGAGTTAGATTTAAAATTTCGGACAAGCAACGGGGTGAAAGAGCAGATCTAACTTAGCTGCTAGCTGCTACGGTGTTTTTGCAACCGTCGCTGGCTAAACTTCCACTGTCATTTGTACACTATAGTGTAAAATCCTAAAACCTTATTATAAAATTCTAAATAAACTTACCAAATTTCAGATATCCGCAAAGTGAGATCCCTCCATCAAGACAAGTGAGTGATCTGCATCTGCCTGCAGTTGTGCTCTGACGTCAGTCGGGCGGCGCGCGCGCTCTGTTTACAGCAACCCTGTATTATTGCCAGGCATTTTACAGCCAGGTTACAGCTAGGTTACAGCAACACTAAAATTTACTGTAAAATGTCGGTCTAGTCTAGATCATGAAATGCTTTCTGACAAAGTGCTGTTTAGCATTTACACAGAACTATAACTTACTCAACCGCGCATGGAGATAATAAATAATTAATTTCCACAGAGCAGTATTTATTTAGATTTGTATTAGCGAAACAATGGTTATGTAGTAAATGATAATATAATTTAGGGTGTTTAAACGAGATAATCTTCGACGAAAGGGGATATGTGAAATAATGTATACAAAGTATGAGGTTTGTGGATGGGGATGCCTTGTATGACATAAGAGAATGTGTTGGTTTATTTGTGCAACCCTGTATTATTGCCAGGCATTTTACAGCCAGGTTACAGCTAGGTTACAGCAACACTAAAATTTACTGTAAAATGTTCCCGCTCAAACAAAATTACCCACAATACAATGCAAATTACGGTACTTTACTGTAATATAGAAATGCAGTATTGTACTGTAGGTTATTACAGTACTGTGCTGCTAAATCTACAGCGACATTTAACAGTGTACAGTAACACGGCTAGATCCACCGGCTGGTGCGAAGCTATGTCTGAATTGAGGTCCAGATCTAACAAAACCTCAACCAAGATTAATACACCTATAAAACGTCTTTTTAAATTAAACATCAAAGCATATAATATTAGGAGAAACACTCTTTGTTTTGCCCACACATCAAGAGCATGTGATTGACTGAATATTGTCTTTATTAAATTTTTATCCTATTTAGAAAATGAGATTTATGTTAATTAGTGATCGACCGATATTGATTTTTATTTATTACCGATTAGTTGCATGTTTATGTGCCCGATAACCGATATGCAGAACCGATATTTATTTATTAATGCAATTCATTTTAAACAGTTTTAGAAGGTTTATGTGCCGTTTAATAGGTTTAAAGAGTGAGGAATAATTCACTGGGTAATATTAATTCACTGAATAATATTAGCTGGAATATAACAGCATATACATCATTGCATTTTCCACCTAGTATGTTATTAATTATTAATAATGTTTTTGTCGGTCTAGTCTAGATCATGAAATGCTTTCTGACAAAGTGCTGTTTAGCATTTACACAGAACTATAACTTACTCAACCGCGCATGGAGATAATAAATAATTAATTTCCACAGAGCAGTATTTATTTAGATTTGTATTAGCGAAACAATGGTTATGTAGTAAATGATAATATAATTTAGGGTGTTTAAACGAGATAATCTTCGACGAAAGGGGATATGTGAAATAATGTATACAAAGTATGAGGTTTGTGGATGGGGATGCCTTGTATGACATAAGAGAATGTGTTGGTTTATTTGTGTTATGTACATTTAAAACAATAAAAACACTTTGAAATAAAAATAAACGAGATAATCTTGTCAAAAGCTTCATTCAGTGGCCGTACTTGAGCATTCCTGATCATCAACCCCAGTGAGTGCTCAGCAATATGAACAAACTTTTTTTTTCGAGACTAATGGTGATCAAATACAACAGATAGAGAATTAAATTCAGCGCTTTTATTTTCAACATGCACTCATTCATATGTTTTATTTAATTCATGTAAAGTTACGTCTTTATTGGGGCAGGACATGACGGATTACGCTACGTGACTCCATGAGTTCGTCTCAATTATTTAGAACCAAGCTGCATAAACTATATCAGGCATTTATGTCTCAAATCTCATTTCTGCATGTCTGTTAGGTTAAATAAAGATGAATAATTAAAGCAAAGCAAGCAGAACATATGCTTTACCTGTGCACAGAGTTGTTGTTGACTGATCTCTTCAGACGCGGGCTGCAATGGCGGAATTCTCAAAACGGCCACAAGATGGCGCCGTTTATCGGCGAATCCGATAATACAAAACCGATACCCGATTATGGGAAAATGCTTAAATATCGGGGAAAATATCGGTAAACCGATACATCGGTCGATCACTAATGTTAATCCAATGGATTGAAGATCCCCCAACATGGGATGTGCTTCCAACGGAAAAAAATATGAATGGACGGTGTGAAATTGGTGGTTTATGTGATGTGCAGTACAAAGAAGAATCCAGCCCTGCAAAAATCTTAAACGTTGGTAAGTATGTTTTTGTAATATGTCTGTGCATTACTGTGATAAACTTGATGCATGTAGAGGTGGTATGCTACCATTTAAAGCTTGCCGGACCGAATATGTCATACCGGATGTGTCATAAAACAGGCTTGATTTTAATGGAGATCATTAAGTACTCGAGTATTCGTTTTCTTGGGACCTGTCAATTATCGAAAAAAGAAATTGACCAAAATGCCTCTCCCTAGTAGGGCTGGGACGATACACCTATCTCTTGATTCGATACTATCACGATACTTAGGTGCTGATACGACATGTATTGTGTTTTTTTTTTTTTTTTTAAGTATTGCGATTCAATATTGCAACATATTGCAATTTTTTAACTTTAAACTTTTATCCAAGTACTTCTATGATCCTTTTAACTATTGCATTACAGAAATAATGATACCATTATGAGGTTTAAAAGACCTTTTGTGAAGCTGTTTCATGACGACTCTCGTCGGGTCAGCGGCAGCGCCAACACAGATTTGAATGTTGCGATATGATTTTGTCAAAGTTTAATAGACAGACAAATTGAAAGAAGATCGTGTGGGTGTTTGAATGGAGATCACAGTCTATTAAAGCTGAATCGTGCAGCTCTACTGTCTTATCTCTCTCTCAGCATATGAGTAGTGCGAGTAGGCTTTTTTTTTTTTTTTTTTTTGAACATTGTTTATTGGGTTTTTCCAAGTTAAACACAAAGTACAACAAAGTACAGAATAATCAAAGCAAATCTTTCATCCCCGCACATACTGCCCTAAACATGCCCCAAACCTCAGCCCATAGTGCCACAAATAAACCATGAATAAAATTAAACAAGAAAATATAAAAAGTTAGGTTCTAAGCATTCTGTCCTGTTATACCCAAGTAAGAAATGAAGCTACCCCAGTATTTGACAAACAAATCTTGACGCTTTTTCAAACGAAATGCAATTTTTTCCAAAGGCATGTAAGATGACACTTCTTTAATCGCGCGAGGGCTTTTCAGTGCGTTCAGTCTCACGTCTCTTTCACGCGTCCACTTGGGATATTATGTCACTCAAATATATGTATTATTTTCACACATAGATAACGACACATTTCATCCTCTGTTGGAACGAAAGTGGCTAACTTCTGTTGACCATCTACAAGCAAGGAATCAACACCCAAGTATCGTGATGGCATCGAATAGGGAGATAGGGGTATAAAGCAATTGAATTTCAATTCATATTGATTCTGGAATTTTTTTATTTTAGAATCGTAAAAAAATGTTTTGTGATAGCTAGGTGAATGCTAGGTGATAGCTAGGTCTGAGAGTGTGTTTGAGTGTGTGTATGTAAGTCTGTAATGTATATAATCTGTAAAAAGTAATAAATTCATTAGTTATGAAAGAATAAATAAATAAATAAGATACTAATGAAATTAAAATAACAGAAAATGCATTTGTTGATTTGTTTGTTATATTTCTGGCGCTGCCCTCTCCCTAATTCTTCATTCCCTTCAGGTCTGGATCTTTTGATGGACTGATGTTTCTCAATTGAATGAAGCTGCTTAAGCATGGCAGATCTAGTTCCTGAAATTATAAATAATAATAATCACAACATGAATCAATTTTATCACAGTAATGCACAGACATATTACAAAAACATACTTACCAACGTTTAAGATTTTTGCAGGGCTGGATTCTTCTTTGTACTGCACATCACATAAACCACCAATTTCACACCGTCCATTCATATTTTTTTCTGTTGGAAGCACATCCCATGTTGGGGGATCTTCAATCCATTGGATTAACATAAACCTCATTTTCTAAATAGGATAAAAAAAAGAAAGACAATATTCAGTCAATCACATGCTCTTGATGTGTGGGCAAAACAAAGAGTGTTTCTCCTAATATTATATGCTTTGGTGTTTAATGTAAAATGAATGTTTTATAGGTGTATTAATCTTGGTTGAGGTTTTGTTAGATCTGGACCTCAATTCAGACATAGCTTCGCACCAGCCGGTGGATCTAGCCGTGTTACTGTAGTTGCGTGCCTGTATGAGTCTTGTACATTATGACAGCCTGTTGCTTGCTTTCTCTCAGGAGAGATATGCTCAAGGTCAAAGAACATAAGTTGTTTCTCGTTTATATTGCGAGGTTTACAGTGGATTTAGAACAGATAAGGGCCATTTCCCTCCGAAATAATGTTTTAAACTGTTACTAAGCAACCAGCAACAGAAACGTATGTCGAGGCATAACCGACAACCACTGATGATTAAGTCCATTGTGATGTTAACCCTCTGGGGACCAAGCTGTTTTTGGGGCCCTTGAGATGTTCTGACATGCTCTGACATTTGTGCTTTTTTCAGTTATTTATAAACATGTTAATGGCAAAGGTGTAAATTCACTCTATATAGCACAAACAGGCCTACCATAATATGCGAGCAACATGTATGTAGATGTTTGTATTTTTAAGAGAATAATGTTTATGCGTGGTTATTTAAAAAAATAAAAATGAAAGTTGCTGAAATAAGACCACAAAACTCATACAAAATATGTGCCCACAAGACTTTTGACTAATGGATGTTGTCCCTTTCAGCTCTAGCTTCAAAATTATGTGAAAATAGTCTTGCTTTATCGTTCACAAAAAAAAAATACATTGATTTAAATGGTGTAAAACAGGTTTTGCTTGGAAAGCCAATATGCGAGGGGGAGGAGTAGTTTACACCTTAGTCCCACCCACTCTGCATAATGACTCTGCATAATTAGCCATTCATTCAGGTGTGACACTGACTGAGCCACAATGCAAGGACAAAATATATATTTTGAAGAAGACTTATATTGACCATTTAAGATTTTGCTTACATCTATCTTGTAAATATGTTTTGCTATTTTATTAAAAAGGTTACAATTACAACAATAATTACAATTTCAGCAATATTTCTGCAAAAAAGTACTCTTTCTTTGTAAAAAAAAAAAAAAAGAAAAAGATTATAGGCCTACATTTTATCATATGTATTCATTAGTTTGAATATAGCCAACATTGGAACATCTTAGTCTATGACTTTATTTTTGACAAAATAGTATTTTATATATATGAGCAGAAAAGCTTATTTGATGTGACAGTATATTCTACAGTAAAAACTGTACCCAAATCTAGTCAACAAAATGTTGTCTTTCATACTTCGCCTGACTGTAACGCTGTAACTGTAAAAGCAGTTTATTCTTTCACACACAGACGCGCGATTCATATTTAGGCTAAACAGTCTTTACAAATATGTACCCTTCATTCATCTCACAGAAACGCTATTCATATTATAGAAACGCGATTCATCTTTTTGTTTACATAAGCCTACAACGTTATTCCATAACGTTATTCCACATTAACACTTGAGAAAGGATAACTTAGCCTACCTCACTCCTCAGCGGGATCTGCTCCTCATATCAGCACGGAAAATTTTCTCCATAAGGTAGGCTATATTATGCCTCTTTGTTTACAGCTGATGTGGGGGCGTTTCACAGACTGAAATGGTTCTCAGAATTTGCGTTTGAATAGCACGCGCTCTCCGGGGCGTGGTCAAATTACTTTTGAATGGCTCGTAATGAGCTTGACTGGAGTCGCTCTCTTTTTATACAGATTACAGAAGCTGATAATATTTGTTTTTTATATAAATTACTTCATTTAAAAGCTGCGATCTCAAGCTTTATGCCCGTGGGTCTGTTTGCCTGTTTGACTGAATTTTCGCAGAGTTATAGATCATTTTCGAACGCGTTTCAAATGGGAGTTTACTGACAGAGAGAAGGCAGAAATCGCATCATGTTAAAGTTTCTTTATTTGTCAAAAAGCAAAACACTTTATTTTTATTGTGAATATACAGAAAAAAAATAGAAACTGAACAGGATCGATTGATGTATTACACGAAAATGAAAGATCAAAATTAACAGAGCATTTAGTGTTTATTTTCATTGCTAAAATAAGAAATTACTTAAGTTTCTAATTATATTGTATTTCTACTTAAAAGTTTCTACTTATGGTGTAAGTAGTTGATAAATGTAAGACCGTTAACGTTAAACATGATCTATACCGAAAAGCAGATGATTAACGTTAACGTTACTGACCACACATGTCTATGTTAAGAAAAAAACACTGTACGCAGGCTTACACATAAAAATTTCTAGATTGTGTCAAATGTTAAAGGTATAGCGGAGGATCTTTCCAAATTTTAGATAAGACCCGCCCTCTCCACTTTTTGAAAAGTTTGATTGATTCACCAGAATGATTGACAATTCATGGACCAATAGTTTAGACTACCCACCAGGAAGTAAAACATCCTCTGCTATACCTTTAATATAAATATGTTACTTACAATTGTTTGTCACAGCTCGTCGTCTTCCAGAAAGTTCGTCTCCTCCGACCGTTGAGCTGCAGTGTGAGCAAGGATGCGCATGCGCAATTGAATGTTGTGGGCGGTGTTCTTTGTATGGATATACAAATTATTTTCCGTTCAGTTTTTATTATGTTAACTTTCTAACGCCAAGATTTTTTATTATAATTATTATTATTTACAATAATAAATAAATAAATAAATGAATACAATTTTGTAATATGATTAAAATGATCTTGCTGTATAAATGTTTATAATATTTAATATTATACATTTAATGTTTAATATTATATATTTAATTTAATATATTAATATATTTAATGGTGTTCCTGCAAGTGTAAATAAATCCTTTTATTGTGTCGACTACATGACAGTCTACCTAGATTGTATTTATAATGTATATCATTTCTGAATTAAAATGATTAACCCCTTCCTCAACACCCCCAATTTTGGCGAGTGATGCATACATGACATAACCAAAATAAAAAGGTTGCTGCTCACAAGTCATTCTGAATAGACACATAACCAACATATATTTAGAAAGCCAACCCTTGAGAGTTTACAGTTCAAGACTCAAAATTAACCAGACTGTTATTAATATTGAGATATATAAGCTCAAACATAAAAACAAAAACAACAAATATTAAGACAATATTTATTAAATGTATAAAAATATTATGTGAATTTAGGATAGCAACTTATAACCACAACTAAAGTGTAGCCACAATTGTGGTCATGCTTCATTTCAATTTTGAGGATGATATCTCTAAAATTATGCATTTTATGAAGCCTATTGTGTGACCATGTCAGGAGAAAGCTCCTGCAGCAGGCGCATTAGCACAACAGGTAAGTTAGCCTCGAGCTACATGACACAATTTAATTTATTAATATTATACTTTTATTTAAAGCTCAATTTAAAACACCATTGAGTATTTGTATCATATTCCGGTCGCGGTTTACAATGCTTTCAAGTCATAAAACGATTTTGAAATATGTTATATTTAGCATTTTATATGAAGCTATGCGCTATGCTTACCTATACCTATATTCTTTATGCATATAAAAATACCCCAAATCGCACGAAAATCACCCACAAAACACACATACTTAATTCGTGCATTTATTAACTTCTTGTTTCAGGTGTAGAGATGTTACTTTCGCTTTGTTATCACGGATGTCCAGAATCAGGAAGTGTACACATGACGCGTCATGCAGAAGAGGTCACGTTGAATCACGTGGATGATTGACAGCTGCACAAGCAAATCATATTTGTTTGAGGTCACATCTGACGCAAATCAGGAAGAGGAGATACACATCTAGCTCCGTTAGCTGTTTGAGCTCTTCAGATCGCATTATTCAGTGGAATGAATAGAAATCGTTATTCTGTATGACTACATTTTTTACTAGCATGTGATAATTAAAGGGAAAGTTCGCCCAAAAATGATATTTAAGCCATGATTTACTCACCCTCAAGCCGTTCGAGATGCATATGTCAATCTTTTTTCAGACGAACACATTTTCAGTTATTTTAGAAAATGTCTTAGATCTTTCAGTGGTTATAATGTGAGGCAATGGGGTCCAGCTGCTTCAAGTCCGAGAATGTGCATGCATCCTTCACAAAAATAATCCACCCGGCTCCAGGGGGATAAACGAAGGCCTTCCGAGGGTAATCCGTGCGGTTTTGTCGTAAAAATGTACATATTTAAAACTTTATAAACGAAAATAACTGGCTTCCGGTGGCGGTTGGTGCGCGTTCATGGAGATGGATGCTGACGTATGACGTAGGACGTAGCGTAGGAAGCGTCGTGACGTAGAACGAACGTAGAGTTTTGTTTTGCTCTGCTCTCTGGCTGCGCTGTCACGTTCGTTCTACGTCACGACGCTTCCTACGCTACGTCCTACGTCATACGCCATCATCCATCTCCATGAACGCGCACCAACCGCCACCGGAAGCCAGTTATTTTCGTTTATAAAGTTTTAAATATGTACATTTTTACGACAAAACCGCACGGATTACCCTCGGAAGGCCTTCGTTTATCCCCCTGGAGCCGGGTGGATTATTTTTGTGAAGGATGCATGCACATTCTCGGACTTGAAGCAGCTGGACCCCATTGCCTCACATTATAACCACTGAAAGATCTAAGACATTTTCTAAAATAACTGAAAATGTGTTCGTCTGAAAAAAGATTGACATATGCATCTCGAACGGCTTGAGGGTGAGTAAATCATGGCTTAAATATCATTTTTGGGCGAACTATCCCTTTAATAATTATTTCTCCAAATATGCGCACTATTGGACTAAGAGCCCTGGTGGATGCTGTATATTGCATGTATTTGAGCACAAATAAACCGGAGAAGACGAGAATGAATGTTGTGTGAGTGATTATTTCTATTCAAAATAACGATCGTTACAGATTAATTATTTTGCACTCCTGGCATAAATTAAGAAATTAATGTCACTGCAAACCAGTTTAATCATAAACAGTGGTCAAATATCGAAGCTGGAGTCTTAAACCTTTCTTATAATGCTTAGTTTGTCCAGATCAAGTAAGAGTGTGATGTTTTGACGAGAAATGAATTTTGAACAACAATAATCCGGGATCACCAGTGATCCCTGACGAGAAAGGGGTTCAAATGATCTTGCTGTATAATTGTTTATAATATTTAATTGTAATTACCTGGAAACAAAGCACAACATACAGAAATACAGATATAGAATTAAAATTAAAGCTGCAAGCAGCATTTATCGGGGTTCAAGCAGTTAAGGCCTTTAAGCACAAAAGCATCAAAAGTGATTAAGTTTTATTTAGCAAGCATGTAACCACTGACATAATAGATGGAAAACAACATTTAGAGCCAATACAGGCAATGTACCATAGGAAATGTATGGTTTTAAAGTTTTTTAACAGTTATAACGCCACCTTTGGTCCGATCTCCATAAAATTTGGCATGCTTGTTAATGATGTTATGTCACATATGCTCACCAATTGATGATCGGTTCACGAGCAGCTTTAACTGAGCCTCGAGTCTACAGCGATCTGTCAGACACATTAAAGAGTCACAAAACGGTATTTATTGTTTAAATGTCTCTAAAAAATGACTACATTTGAAAGGTGAGACTTTTTCATATCAAAAGTACTTGTTTGTCAGCGCGCAGTCTTTTCTCTGATCTGCAATGTATTTTTCACTGCATGAGAACTTGGTTTGGTGTGAGAGTGGCGTCGCTTGTCAGACGTAGCAACAGTAACTAAAGTGGGCGGGTCTTTGCGAACGGTCATTGACAGTATGGACGGGGATTCGCCAGTCCCAATTCAAAACAAATTTCATCACAATCCATCATTGTTCGTTTCAAACATGTGAGAGCATCAAAATGATCCATGGGTGAAATTGATTGGATTTAATAATTTTTTTTGTCAGTTCCTATCATAATTTTTACATTTTGGCGTTATTGTTTAGCTATTTACCTATGTTTTCAAATTTCCTTAGTTTTTTTGTTGTTGTCGTCTCGATCGGACTAACGGCTTTGAAGATAACCACAATTTTTAAAGCTCTAAATGACACTTACAAAAACCATAAGGCGAAACCTGGCATGTTTGGTATTGTTGGACTCGGCAAGGATTCTTAGGAGGTCACTCCTGTGAAAAAAACATGGGCTTGAAACTTTTAAGGCTCCTTCAAGGCATTGTGCCAATGACGTATAGTGAGTTTTTTGAGATACACCAATGTTCTCATAGACTATCATGGCACCCTGGACAAAGACACTAGCCGCGTTTCCACTGTCGGGCCAGGGCCGGGCCGTGCTAGTGCGTGCTAGGGCCAGTCGCGTTTCCACTGTCACTTCCGGGGCTTGATCGGGGCTTACTCGGGGCCAACGGCCAGGATTTCTGGCCCATCGAATACCTTGGGCCAGCTCGGGCTAGAGGCGTGGTCAAGGTAAAAGGCGGAGTTTATCGGTGTTAGGGAAAGTTATGGTCTGCGGCAAGATGCACATTTCACTTTTTTATATCGCGAAAAATAAACGCTGCTCGAAATGGAGAATCGCCTGTACTGGTCTGTCGAAGATATCAAAGCTCATCTGAGCATTTGGGCAGAAGAAAGGGTACAACGTCAATTTGACGGCGTGTGCAGAAACGAGGACGTTATAAAATACATCGTTGCTGAACTTGCTAAGCTAAGCATTCAGCGAACAACGCTTCAAGTTAAAAAAAAAATAAAAAATTGCGGGCGCAGTACAAGGCGATTAAAACGCACAATGGACAAAGCGGTGCCCAGAGAAGGAACTTTCCATGGTTCGACTTGATGGACGGTGTGCTGGGTCACCGTCCCTCTGTTAGTGGAAGGACAAGTCGGGACACTATGGCAGCCGCGGACGGTGAGTTAATACATGCTATCTTCATAAATTCTAAGTTTTCTAACTTCCTAAGAAAACAAATAAAATATTGCATAAATGGCTCATATGCGTGTTTATGTTTTGTGTGCTAGAATCGTCATCCCAGAGTGCTTTATTTGACTCAGAAGTGGAGCAGGGACCGTCTACTACACTTGTATGACGTTTGACGTTTGATCCAGGAAGGCGTGTTAAGGGCGGGGTTTAGGGCAGCGCTGCAGGGCTAATGGCCCGGCAGTGGAAACGCAAGCCCGGTGCTTGAGGCCCGAGGCCACTGGCCCGGCTCGGCTCGCTGTTAGCCCTAGCCCGGACCTGGCCCGACAGTGGAAACGCGGCTACTGCGTGCCAATTTTCAGTAGACTAACGGTTGGGTGCGCTTATAGCTATTTTCATGATTTTTTTCACTGTTATAGCGCCACCAAGTGGCCAATTGTCATGATTTTTTTTCATGTCAACTCAGATTGAGCTTATGAACATGTGTCCCAAGTTTAGCGAAAATATCTCTTTCCGCTCACAAGTTATAACAATTTTATAGCGCCACCAAGTGGCAAATTGTCGTGATTTTTTTCACGTGACCTCAGAATGAGCTCATGAACATGTGACCCAAGTTTTGCGAAAATATCTCTTTCCGTTCACAAGTTATAACCGTTTTATAGTGCCACCAAGTGGTCAATTGTTGCGATTTTTTTCAAGTGATCTTAGACTGAGCTCCGGAAGATGTATCCCAAATTTAGCAAAAAAATCTCTTTCCGTTCACAATTTATAACCGTTTTAGTAAAAGTGGCCCTGCTGCCATCAAATATTTTGGTTCCCCTTATCGACCGTTAATTGAAATTTTGAATTGTTTGGATGATTATTGATTGTCAGACTCCAGAGAATATTCTTGCAGTGGTTTGGTTCCGATCGGGCCAAAAACCTAGGAGAAGTTCGCAAAAATAGGTTTTTCAAAAAAATGCAATTTACTCAAAATTGGCGCCTGAAGGGCGAGCAAATCGGAGATAGCCATTTTGTCCGCCTTGAGCCAAGGATTCCAACGATATAAGACACTTGATCCTGGGACAAACGGTCTAAGAGTTATGAGCGATTTAGTACTTTTGGTTGCTGTAGCGCCACCTATGGGCCAATTGGGGTCATACTCTGATAGGTTGTCCCCAAATTGAGGCCTACCATCTGGCCAGGTTTCACGTCTCTAGGCCTTACGGTTTGTCCTGCACGATGCGTTTTACGAATCCTTACAATTACAATAGGGTTTCAGCATTTCATGCTTGAACCCCTAATAAGAATGAAGGCTTTTTGCCAGTTATAGCGCCACCTATGGTCCGATCTCCATGAAACTCTGCATGCTTCCTCACCATGTTCTGACACATATGCTCATCCATTTTTGTGAAGTTCTGAGTTTTCATTTGGGATTTATAGGCTTTTTAGTGTATTTTGCCACGCCCCTTTTCTAAATGACCCTGTTACAGCCAGCCAAATGCAAAAGTTCAACTTTTTTTCGATAATTATTGATCTAGAGAGTCCAGAGAATTGTCCTAGACTGGTTTGGTTCCGATCGGGCCAAAAACCAGGGACTAGTTCGCAAAAGTAGGTTTTGGACAAAATCCGACATAGCGGAAAATTTTCCCTGCCTACATCCAAATCGGAGATAGCCATTTTGTCCGCCTTGAGCCAAGGATTCCAACGATATAAGACACTTGATCTTGGGACAAACGGTCTAAGAGCTATGAGCGATTTAGTACTTTTGGTTGCTGTAGCGCCACCTATGGGCCAATTGGGGTCATACTCTGATAGGTTGTCCCCAAATTGAGGCCTACCATCTGGCCAGGTTTCACGTCTCTAGGCCTTACGGTTTGTCCTGCACGATGCGTTTTACGAATCCTTACAATTACAATAGGGTTTCAGCATTTCATGCTTGAACCCCTAATAAGAATGAAGGCTTTTTGCCAGTTATAGCGCCACCTATGGTCCGATCTCCATGAAACTCTGCATTCTTCCTCACCATGTTCTGACACATATGCTCATCAATTTTTGTGAAGTTCTGAGTTTTCATTTGGGATTTATAGGCTTTTTAGTGTATTTTGCCACGCCCCTTTTCTAAATGACCCTGTTACAGCCAGCCAAATGCAAAAGTTCAACTTTTTTTCGATAATTATTGATCTAGAGAGTCCAGAGAATTGTCCTAGACTGGTTTGGTTCCGATCGGGCCAAAAACCAGGGACTAGTTCGCAAAAGTAGGTTTTGGACAAAATCCGACATAGCGGAAAATTTTCCCTGCCTACATCCAAATCGGAGATAGCCATTTTGTCCGCCTTGAGCCAAGGATTCCAACGATATAAGACACTTGATCCTGGGACAAACGGTCTAAGAGTTGTGAGCGATTTAGTACTTTTGGTTGCTGTAGCGCCACCTATGGGCCAATTGGGGTCATACTCTGATAGGTTGTCCCCAAATTGAGGCCTACCATCTGGCCAGGTTTCACGTCTCTAGGCCTTACGGTTTGTCCTGCACGATGCGTTTTACGAATCCTTACAATTACAATAGGGTTTCAGCATTTCATGCTTGAACCCCTAATAAGAATGAAGGCTTTTTGCCAGTTATAGCGCCACCTATGGTCCGATCTCCATGAAACTCTGCATGCTTCCTCACCATGTTCTGACACATATGCTCATCAATTTTTGTGAAGTTCTGAGTTTTCATTTGGGATTTATAGGCTTTTTAGTGTATTTTGCCACGCCCCTTTTCTAAATGACCCTGTTACAGCCACCCAAATGCAAAAGTTCAACTTTTTTTCGATAATTATTGATCTAGAGAGTCCAGAGAATTGTCCTAGACTGGTTTGGTTCCGATCGGGCCAAAAACCAGGGACTAGTTCGCAAAAGTAGGTTTTGGACAAAATCCGACATAGCGGAAAATTTTCCCTGCCTACATCCAAATCGGAGATAGCCATTTTGTCCGCCTTGAGCCAAGGATTCCAACGATATAAGACACTTGATCCTGGGACAAACGGTCTAAGAGTTGTGAGCGATTTAGTACTTTTGGTTGCTGTAGCGCCACCTATGGGCCAATTGGGGTCATACTCTGATAGGTTGTCCCCAAATTGAGGCCTACCATCTGGCCAGGTTTCACGTCTCTAGGCCTTACGGTTTGTCCTGCACGATGCGTTTTACGAATCCTTACAATTACAATAGGGTTTCAGCATTTCATGCTTGAACCCCTAATAAGAATGAAGGCTTTTTGCCAGTTATAGCGCCACCTATGGTCCGATCTCCATGAAACTCTGCATGCTTCCTCACCATGTTCTGACACATATGCTCATCAATTTTTGTGAAGTTCTGAGTTTTCATTTGGGATTTATAGGCTTTTTAGTGTATTTTGCCACGCCCCTTTTCTAAATGACCCTGTTACAGCCACCCAAATGCAAAAGTTCAACTTTTTTTCGATAATTATTGATCTAGAGAGTCCAGAGAATTGTCCTAGACTGGTTTGGTTCCGATCGGGCCAAAAACCAGGGACTAGTTCGCAAAAGTAGGTTTTGGACAAAATCCGACATAGCGGAAAATTTTCCCTGCCTACATCCAAATCGGAGATAGCCATTTTGTCCGCCTTGAGCCAAGGATTCCAACGATATAAGACACTTGATCCTGGGACAAACGGTCTAAGAGTTGTGAGCGATTTAGTACTTTTGGTTGCTGTAGCGCCACCTATGGGCCAATTGGGGTCATACTCTGATAGGTTGTCCCCAAATTGAGGCCTACCATCTGGCCAGGTTTCACGTCTCTAGGCCTTACGGTTTGTCCTGCACGATGCGTTTTACGAATCCTTACAATTACAATAGGGTTTCAGCATTTCATGCTTGAACCCCTAATAAGAATGAAGGCTTTTTGCCAGTTATAGCGCCACCTATGGTCCGATCTCCATGAAACTCTGCATGCTTCCTCACCATGTTCTGACACATATGCTCATCAATTTTTGTGAAGTTCTGAGTTTTCATTTGGGATTTATAGGCTTTTTAGTGTATTTTGCCACGCCCCTTTTCTAAATGACCCTGTTACAGCCACCCAAATGCAAAAGTTCAACTTTTTTTCGATAATTATTGATCTAGAGAGTCCAGAGAATTGTCCTAGACTGGTTTGGTTCCGATCGGGCCAAAAACCAGGGACTAGTTCGCAAAAGTAGGTTTTGGACAAAATCCGACATAGCGGAAAATTTTCCCTGCCTACATCCAAATCGGAGATAGCCATTTTGTCCGCCTTGAGCCAAGGATTCCAACGATATAAGACACTTGATCCTGGGACAAACGGTCTAAGAGTTGTGAGCGATTTAGTACTTTTGGTTGCTGTAGCGCCACCTATGGGCCAATTGGGGTCATACTCTGATAGGTTGTCCCCAAATTGAGGCCTACCATCTGGCCAGGTTTCACGTCTCTAGGCCTTACGGTTTGTCCTGCACGATGCGTTTTACGAATCCTTACAATTACAATAGGGTTTCAGCATTTCATGCTTGAACCCCTAATAAGAATGAAGGCTTTTTGCCAGTTATAGCGCCACCTATGGTCCGATCTCCATGAAACTCTGCATGCTTCCTCACCATGTTCTGACACATATGCTCATCAATTTTTGTGAAGTTCTGAGTTTTCATTTGGGATTTATAGGCTTTTTAGTGTATTTTGCCACGCCCCTTTTCTAAATGACCCTGTTACAGCCACCCAAATGCAAAAGTTCAACTTTTTTTCGATAATTATTGATCTAGAGAGTCCAGAGAATTGTCCTAGACTGGTTTGGTTCCGATCGGGCCAAAAACCAGGGACTAGTTCGCAAAAGTAGGTTTTGGACAAAATCCGACATAGCGGAAAATTTTCCCTGCCTACATCCAAATCGGAGATAGCCATTTTGTCCGCCTTGAGCCAAGGATTCCAACGATATAAGACACTTGATCCTGGGACAAACGGTCTAAGAGTTGTGAGCGATTTAGTACTTTTGGTTGCTGTAGCGCCACCTATGGGCCAATTGGGGTCATACTCTGATAGGTTGTCCCCAAATTGAGGCCTACCATCTGGCCAGGTTTCACGTCTCTAGGCCTTACGGTTTGTCCTGCACGATGCGTTTTACGAATCCTTACAATTACAATAGGGTTTCAGCATTTCATGCTTGAACCCCTAATAAGAATGAAGGCTTTTTGCCAGTTATAGCGCCACCTATGGTCCGATCTCCATGAAACTCTGCATGCTTCCTCACCATGTTCTGACACATATGCTCATCAATTTTTGTGAAGTTCTGAGTTTTCATTTGGGATTTATAGGCTTTTTAGTGTATTTTGCCACGCCCCTTTTCTAAATGACCCTGTTACAGCCACCCAAATGCAAAAGTTCAACTTTTTTTCGATAATTATTGATCTAGAGAGTCCAGAGAATTGTCCTAGACTGGTTTGGTTCCGATCGGGCCAAAAACCAGGGACTAGTTCGCAAAAGTAGGTTTTGGACAAAATCCGACATAGCGGAAAATTTTCCCTGCCTACATCCAAATCGGAGATAGCCATTTTGTCCGCCTTGAGCCAAGGATTCCAACGATATAAGACACTTGATCCTGGGACAAACGGTCTAAGAGTTGTGAGCGATTTAGTACTTTTGGTTGCTGTAGCGCCACCTATGGGCCAATTGGGGTCATACTCTGATAGGTTGTCCCCAAATTGAGGCCTACCATCTGGCCAGGTTTCACGTCTCTAGGCCTTACGGTTTGTCCTGCACGATGCGTTTTACGAATCCTTACAATTACAATAGGGTTTCAGCATTTCATGCTTGAACCCCTAAAAATATATAGGACAAACTGAGAATAAATTTGGATGAAGGATTCTAAGAATCAAATTAGATCCTACAGGACAAAGTGAAATTCCATTAAAATAAATCAGAATGTCCAATAGGATTCTAAGAATCCAATAAGATCCTACAGGATAAACTGAAATTCCAATAGGATTTTTTGACAAAGGCATCTACGGAGGTTTCTGCGGAAGTGTGCGGGAAGCATACTACAATAATACGTTATTACTGGGAACATAATAAAGAAACCTGGACTCGGTCGAGACCAAAAGCCATATTTGGCAAGACCAGTGGCCGAGACCGAGACAAGTCCGAGTCCGAATACCAGCGAGTCCGAGACAAGTCTGAGACCATAGAAAAAGGTCTCCGGACTCGAGTATTACAGCCCTGGTTCAGAGCCACCGAATCACGCATGCGATAATTTCGTACTCGGTGTGCAAGGGCCTTCAGAGTGCAAGCATGATTGACATAGGCCTAACGTGAGGTCGTATTTATTTTTTAACGTGCGAAAATTTCAGACGTGAATTTCAGACTCGGTGTGCAAGGGCTTTTACAGTCATCATGCTATGCCTGACTGACTAGACTTATTAAAATCACATGCAAATGAAATCATGATAAACTTTCACTGTGATGGGTAAACTTTAGGCCTAGAGTTAATCCGCGAATCCCCCCATCCCCCATGTTTTAGCCCACTTATAACGTGAAATCTAAAATTATATTAAGAATAATAATAAGTATCATTGTTATTTCAAAATTTGGCAATATCAAACTACTTGCGTGATATGTTCTACGCTTCCACGTCGGTGACTTCATTTTCAACCTCTGATGAGAGTTTACTCAGTAACGTTAGGCTTTTTATACACGAACGAATCGTTCTATTGAACCGGTTATTTTTAGTGAATCTGTAGCGGGTAACATAAATTATATAATTAAAAATTAAGTGTCTGTATTAGTTAGCAGACTCTAATAACAAAACAGCATTTAAATTATTTAAAACCAATTGCGCACCAGAAAATCACAGGAACGGCTACTGGAGGTAGTGGATATTCACTGAAGAACACAGGAGCCAATAATGCGGTAAGTACTTTACTTTGAATAATTTCCCCAAATAAAAGTAGGCCTTTTCAAAAGAAACAATTAAATCAACAATAGGAAAATAAAAACAACAGATAAATCACTTTTTTTTTCAATGTAAAATAAATTTTAAAAACTCTTCAAATATAGCCAGTTATCACTGGTTTACAGTCGCCTGTTACCGTCACAGTGAATTAACCCTAGTAATACCAGATTCACTGTGTATAAGATAACCCTCTTCTCAAGGAAAACTCCTTGAAAGCAAATCACAGTTCAGTTCAATCAGTCACTGATATCAGATTTCGTATCTGTAAAATAAATCCTTCCTGAAGAAAAGAATGAAAAACAAACTTGATGTCTCTGTTGTCCTCTTTCTTCTCCTAGCGTTCGATTGGGTAGCTCGCCATCAACGGAACTTTCCGATGAATTAAAAAAACCTGACCTATTAAAAAGCCAGAGATCGCAACACAATATATATATTTATCTGTTCAATATCCATTAGGTAAGTAATTTCCTTATATTACAATCACTATTCTCATAATACAATATTTACAACATTAACTTCTCTCTTTATCAGGCTCACGTGTATCACATGTCAAAGCCACGTGAACTACAGCTCCGTGTGAGACTAATTACAGGGTTTCCGCGGGGTCTTAAAAAGTCTTAGTCTAAAATTCTGAACTTTAAATTTAAGGCCTTAAAAAGTCTTAAAAACAGCCAGATTTTCATCCTAGGTCTTAAATTTCATTTAGCCAGGTCTAAAAAAGTGTTTACCCTCGTTCATTTCCAGAAACGCTGGCCGCAGAAAGTTATTACAAAGTAGCAAAAAAGTATTGAGTTGTAGCCTACAAAGCGGAGCTCTAGCAGGGGTCTCCAACACGTCGCTCGCGTGCTACCAATAGCTCGTGGCTTGATATGTGCTAGCTCGCCAGAGGCCGTTCACATATCGCGTCTTTTGCGCGCTCAAGTTTGTTCAAATGTACAAAGCGGCAAATGCGCTCATAATTGAAGCGACGTGCAAATTTTTTTACCAGGCGCAACGAGATGAAAAAAATCTAAACTTTTCAGAATGCCACAGATGCACCGCAGGTCATGTGACAGGAACCAACCAATCACCCCTTTCCATAACAACATTGAAAGCTCAGTCAACATGAAGGATGGGGGTGCACCCAAACACTACTAATAAATATAAGCTAATGTGTAAATGTCAGTAATTTATTTCATTGAAATGTCATTCTTTTTATAAAAAAATTATTTAAAGGCTGAAATATGAGGTTTATCTTTGTATAAAACCTTTTTTGTCAAAACTTTATTTGAATTTGTACATGTTAGTAGATAACATGTTGCAAGACACTCTTTTAAAATCTGGTCATCATTTTTAATGGTATTTTAATGTTTACGTAAACATATTGACGTGCATATTGATGCTAATCAATTTGTTGTTTGCTGTTTTTCGATATAGAACTTGAATTGACTTCATTCTGTAGTATTAGTACTTTTTGAACAGGACTCTGTGATAACCATGATAATTTTGGTCACTTTAATCATCTCATCATTTCCTCTCTAGTTATGATCAACTATGATAAACTAAAATCAACAATTATTGTGTTTTACAGTATAATATGCAAAAGTACAATTTTCTATAAAACAAATATCTACTACTCCCTCTCTCTCACACACACATCAGATAATCCTACATAGATAGAAAGATGGATAGATACTCTAATGATCCCGAGGTAACTATCTAACTTGGATAATGCGTCGTGTAGGTCTTAAATTTCAATCTTTATGGTCTTAAAATGTCTTAAAAAGGTCTTAAATTTGACTTACTGAAACCTGCAGAAACCCTGACAAAAGAACTTTGAAGTCCTAAGCTAGTGAGTCAACTTGCTGCACTCACATCAAAGTCAAAAGACTGCTCGACATAGTCAAAATAGCCAATCGAGCAAATTCAGAAGATTGCTCGACGACACCGAAAAACGAGCCGCGTGAGAACCGCTAAAGAAGAAGCCAGACACTCGTGAGGACGGCGAGCTAATCAACTAGGCAGAGCTGAGGAAACCTGCTAGCGGCTGCTAACAAAGACGATAGACCAAGACGGCCTAAAACTACGTCACGGGTCAAGAATACAGAAAGAAAGCCAGAGGTACCCTACCTAGAGTGTGAGTCGTCGGCTGAATGAAGCTTTCCCTGGAACAGGTCTGATAATCTTCTTGACTCTATTAGCCTCCTGACGATGCTAACACTAACCATCGTCTAAAAGTGACCGTAAGTGTTGACTGGATATTTGGTTCTGAAAGTCATAGAGCTTTATTTAAAGAAATCCTACACTCCAGTGACTCTTTTCATGAGTGTTGTGAATAGGTTAGGTTACTTTTTTACTTAGGAATACATAAGAAGAGTAGAAGCTGTGGACAATACCAGGAATTGTGACAGTTTTGTGTGAAGATTTTGAAGTGACATGACATGGCAGATGAAAGCGCAGCTGCGTGTGTTGAACAAAAAAGGGCACCAAAGCCCACAGAAAAGGCTGTAGAGGAGAAAATACAAAGGCTGAGAGGAGAACGCAAGGGAAAATTGGCACAAATAACCAAACAGAAGAATGATTTAGCCAAATTGAAGGAAAATAAGCACAATGTTATTTTCATTAAAGATGAAGTATTGCTAAGGTTTGAAAGATGCTTAAGACAGTATGAACAGATTAATGAAGAGTTGTGTGAGTTAATAGATGAAGATGATAAGAAAGTGGTGCAAGATGCTTATGAGAACAAATATTCAGAATTTAAGCGGTTTATAGAAGACACAAACTAATGGATTGCAGATGTCTTAAGAGATGAGGAAGATGATATTAGGCCACATGATAGTGTGTCCAAAGCTAACTCCGTGGTAAGCCACACTTCCAGTACTAATTCTGCAATGCTGAGAATTAAAGCTGAACGTGAAGCGCTATTGGCAAGAGCTGCAGCAATGAAAAAGAGAGAAGCAATAGAACAGGAAGAAATTCGCTTGAGAATTAGAAAAGAGCAATTGGAGCTTGAAACTGAGCTTGCTGCTTCAGACGCCAAATTAAAGGTGTATGAAGAATTTGAAGATGCTCATGAGTTTAGCTATGATTTATTAGAGCCACCTTCAGGGCCCAGATTTGAACCCCTGATGAGTAGACGAATATGTGCGTCGTGGAGCTGGTAAGCCATCCCTTACATTCAATCCAAAGCCAGCCACTCAAGTTGGTGCTTCAGATAGAAGAAAGTCATCATCAAGGTTTGATGCTATCAGCAGCACGCCGCATCTTAATCATCATGATCACACTGATTCTTCTACAGATAGCCTGCACGAAGTGCTACAGCGTCAAAACGAAGTCACCGAGATGCTCATTAAACAACAGAGCTTGACTCTGGTACTCGAGCCAGTACCGATGGGTCTCGGGGGGGCTAATTATTTCCCACCACTTTTATTTTAAAAGGGACAATGCACATTTTCTTTGTTAGCATTTTCAGAAGCACCTTTTGTGATATAGCTAGCTCAATGAAACTTTAAAGTAGCCATTATAACAGGCCAGTGACCGCCCGCCATGCATGTTCATGTGACCGTATGTGAGAATTGGCCATTAATGGTGAAACACTGTACTAATTGCTGCTATTTGTGAGTCAGTTATCTCAGAAAAGGTGCTTTTGCAAGTTTCATGAATGGCCTAGTTTTTGTGTTAGAGAGTTGTGGGAGGTGTGCATAAATACACACAGAAGCACTTAGTAAGTTTAGGCTCAGATTAAAATACAGGTATTTTCTGTTTGCGTCTAAAAAAATAAAGACTGAAAACTAGATATGGGTGGTCAATAAAACATTGCTAAACAATTATACTGTGTACTGGCTATGTTGGAAATATATTTTTTAAATGAGAAGAGTAGACCATAATGATATATATAAAATATTTATTTTTATTTAAAACAAATAATTATTCATCCTCCTCCTCTTCGTCGTCTGCAAAATACTGAAGAGAAATAAAAATCAAACGAAAAATTAATAACACAGGAAAAAAAGCTTAAGATTTTCATTAATTGCAAAGACACTTCCACAATACACCGTGAATGACCAACACATGGGCTAATTTATCTTGCTGTCAAAAAAATCAAACGAATAATTAACACCAGAATTGCAACTAGAGAGTTTAACAGCCTACATTGAATATATCCATTACCTCAAAATCGTCATCATTTGCTCCTTGGCGGGGGGCTTTTGGGTGGAGGAGGAGGAAGAGGTGGAGGAAGAGGAGGAGAAATATTACCTCCTCCTACGATCTCCTCCGATGAGAGATGAAAATCAGTCGTCATCCTCCTCTTCGTCCTCTGCAAAGTACTGGAGATAAATAAAAATCAAATGAATAATTAACACCAGAATTGCAACTAGAGAGATTAACAGCCTACATTGAATATATCCATTACCTCAAAATCGTCATCATTTGCCCCTTGGCGGGGGAGAATGGGGATGTTGGGTGGAGGTGAAGGAGGAGGAGGAAGAGGAGGAATATTACCTCCTCCTACGATTTCCTCAGAGGAGGATGTGCTCACTGTCCTGCAAAATAACACAATACAACATCTGTCCAACTGCACATCATACAATAATCTCTGTCTAAAACAGATGCACTGTTTAATGACAAGTGTACTCACAGTGCGGCTTAAAATCACAGTGGTTGCCTTGAGGAAGAAGAAAAAACATTGAAAAAATAAATGAAATGTGAATTTTTACCACAAGCTTTAATTTGTTATAAATCAAGTTAATAAGATTTGGCAATGAAAAAGCATTTATCAATATTATTTCTACTTACCAAACTCCCACTTCCACAGGAAGTGTTTACCCCACTGTCGCTGGATGCACTGTTTCCCCTCTTGTTGTCTGAAACAAAGAAAACAAAATTTATTCTATTCTATTCAACACTTGTCCTTTTGTGCCACCAAAGTCCTTGAGGGCCAGGCTTGTCCACTTTTGATTATGGATCGTACTGATGATCCATGGATCCGACTCCACCTGCACCCTACTGACGGGTCTCCACTTTGCCACTATGTCCTCGGGGCGAGGACAGTTGCCAGTCCAACCCTCTTTTTGGATCAGCAGTGACACCTTGCTGACAGTCGGGGGCCGTCTTGAACACTGGGCTGTCAAAGACACATGTTAAATTAATATTCCTGTCAAAAATTGTTACTTTGATTATAGAAATATTGTTAGCCTAATCTCCTAGCATAATTTCCAGAACACCAAGACGTGTATTCATTTTTTTATAATAAAGCACATCAACTTACACAAGAGGTGCTCCTCCCGCTTGACAAACTGCACAGCCCTCCACCTGTCATAAAATACTCTGTCAGGTGGAAACCCCGCAGCGGTCCGCTTCTTTTTCGTGGGCGGGCTGCTACTCGCCGTCGCTGGAAACTGCAGGAGAAACGCTCCAAAGTCCCTGTCATCCTGGTCAGCTGCGCCTCTGCCTCTCTTCTGTTTCAGACCTCTCCTCTCATCAGCCGGCTCATCAGAAGAAGAGCTGAAAATTTGAGAAGATTTCATGTTCAAACTCTGACAAAAAGCTAGACAGACCTTGGAAGCAGCTGATAAACAGAAAATATATGAATGTTGTGTGTTTTGGATGATGACACATACCATGCCATAGTACTTTGGGCACTTCTGGCTTGCTGGCTCGAAAAGCTTGGATGAATGAAGAACAAATCTCAGATTAATCATCAATTCTTTCAGTGTATTTTTCTTACCGAAAATAATATTATTTGAACTTTATGTAGTACATAAGCCAGGCCATCAACTTAATCATTTTGTATTTGTCTGTACAGTGTGTATAAATGCATACACAATTATACATGATTCTGCTTCCGCCAACGGTCGACGCGCGTTCATGGCAGATGGATGCTGGTGTAGGACGTAGCGTAAGAAACGTCGTGACGTAGAACGAAGTATAGCTAAATCAAACGCTACGTCGGCATCCATCTGCCGTGAACGCGCATCGACCGTTGGCGGAAGCCAGATATTTTCGTTTATAAAGTTTTAAGTATGTATATTTTTACGACAAAACCGCACGGATTACCCTCAGAAGGCCTTCGTTTATCCCCATGGAGCCGGATGGATTACTTTTGTGAAGGATGCATGCACATTTTGGGACTTGAAGGAGGTGGACCCCATAGCTTCACATTATAACCACTGAAAGTTCTAAGACATTTTCTAAAATAACTAAAAATGTGTTCGTCTGAAAAAAGATTGACATATGCATCTCGAACGGCTTGAGGGTGAGTAAATCTTGGGTTAAATATCATTTTTGGCCGAACTATCCCTTTAATGACTCTGCATTAAATGAAAAGTAATACTAGTGAATAACAACTCACTTTTTGTTGCGTGTTTCAACTGCAGCGCCTGGTGGTCTGTGACTGGATTCAGCCTGTGCGTCCATGGGGTCATTCAGGATCAAAAAATGCCTTTCACGAAGGTCTTCCAGAAGAGCCTCATCGGGGTACCGCTCGACCATGGCGTTGTAGTCCCAAGTTCTGCCTCGGAGGGTCCTGGCCTTTATGGACTTTTTGGCTCTGTCCACTTCTGCATTCCTTTCCTCATTTGTCTGGTTCTTCATGCAGACCCTTAACAGGTGGTTAGGCAACATCTCCTGTGGTCTGAAACACTGCAGACAGGAAATGATGCGACAATCCTTGTCACTGTGTGAGAGAAGGCAGACATAAAGCAAAAGAATCGAGAAAGACTTGAGAGTTGACGAAAACAACCAACAGGGCACACTGGGCACAGCAGTAAGGCTCTTCTTGATATTTTTTTGTGACTTTTTCTCATTTATCATCATGAACATGCATGCAAAGTTTTGACATATAAAAACAAAATTATTACCTTCATAGAATAAAATAAAATGTTTACAGTTTATTATGTCAGACATATATAATATATATCATATAACAAACTTTCCAATTAAAAATATATATATTACACTACAAGTTACGTTTTCAATTATGTCTATATAAAACTTTAACAAGAACATCAGCCTGTATGGTGATTCTTTATTTGAGTGTTCAAGTGCTCTAGTATACCCTGTTCCCCCTGGGGGAGGGTCCTCGAAAAATTGATGAGAGGGAAGAGGATCTCTGTCCCAAGCATTCTCCTCTTCATAATACTGTAAGCCCTCTGCAGCTCAGTAGTGGCTGACATGCGGTACCTCTGGTGTCTGTTGTTAAGACCAAACGCAACAATTAATTTTTTCTGGTACAGTCTCGAGTATGGCTTTCTCTATCAGAGTACCCGCATGGTGAATCTTAGCCCCCGGGTAACTTTCTACCTGCAGGTCGGGGCAGTTGGAAGCTGGGAACCTAGCTAAGTTCAAATCACCGATTGTGACAATTTTTTTGCTGATTTTAAGGTTCCAGTCTGTTAGTTTATGCTTCGTATTGTCTGTTAGGTAGGCCCAATGGGGTCAAGGCCAGCATGGGAACTCTAGTCGTCACACCCAGTGTTTGTGGTGTTGTAGGTGGTTTTGCCTTGTGCATGCTTGTAAATATGGGTCCAAGTCTGGGCAATTCAGGTGATGAGTGTTCAGATGCTGTTTCCCGGTGTTCTGACTCCCTGACCTGTAGGGCTGCTTCCATTAAAAATCCAGGCTTTTCTGGCCAGATCCTGGCACTTAAGCAGGGTCGCCTTGCTTAAGACCCGCTCTTCCTTCATGGTCTTGACCACCGCCTGGTGCATAGCCACGCCCCTGCCCAGCGTTTTTAGCACACGGTGCATCTCCCGGCACAGCCCGATAAGGGCCGTCTTGCTGAGGCGGCAGGATGTTGGAGGCGTTTCCGAAATGTATAAACTAGGCTACATTTTGGGCATAGTACCTCACAGTTAAAAGTGCAGATGGCTTAAGTTGTTGGTCTGAGTGCTCAGAGAAGAGAAGGTCGCTAGAATGAGTCGACCCCGCCTTTTGAAAGGGACAAGGATATGAGTCCTCCTTACTAACAGGTGCCAAAAGGGCCACCACAGGCTCCTCCAACTGCTGGGGGCCGGCTAAACTTAAACGTCGGTCCGCTCCTCCAGAGGGGGTAAGATATCCTTACAGTACTTCTCTTTACTGGCTTTTTTAGCTGTTCTTTGATCAAGAGGAGGGGGCTCTGTCATCTGAATGAGAGGGAGCTCTGGTGCCTGTATGGGCTGGGGCTCTACCTCTCGTGTGTTCTCTATCTCCTGAGTTAGAGGGGGTTCAACAGCCTGTATGGACTGGCGCTCAACAGCCTGTATGGGCTGGATCGTTTCTTGAAGGCCTGCCGGAGGAACTTCCTCATCAAGTGGCCAATCCCCCCTAACTAATAAACCCGGAGAAGTCTGAATCTTAATAGTATGTGTTATAATTTGAGGTCGAATCGGTGAGTCAGTGGTGGTTACTTGTGGTGGTGTTACTGTGGTGCCTGCAACCTGTGCGGTGGTAGTGACAGGTACATGTGTTATCTGTGGTGGTGAAACTATGGTGTAAGCTGCCTGTGATGGTAGCTTCACTACTGGTGGATGCGTGTCCGCCCCGTGTCACTACCTCCGCGTAGGTCGGTGCACGTGCAGTCTCAGTTCTGAGTGTAACAGAAGAGTTTGGCGTTTCCGCCGTAATAAGAACTTCTGCCTGTTCAACTGAGTCCGGAGTGATTCGACTGTGAAAATGTCTACTAGCCCAGCCGGTAGCTATCTCTAATGCCTTTGGCCAATCATTGTGGTGGTTCTGTGTACGGACATTTTGTAGAGCTTCATCAGAGTTTTATAGTGGTGTTCTAAAATGAGTTGTGTGGTAAATTACCAGTTTTTCGCATTACTCTCAAGCAATGTTTTAACCTATATAAATAGTGTTGGCGCACATTTAAGTTGTTTTGCACGCGTTTTTTCGACGTGCTGTTTCCTTGTGACTTACATAATTAAATACGGTATAAATAATAAACTTTCAAAACTTTTTCTGAACTTGAAGTCGGATATGCCAATATATTTATTAAAATAACGAATAACGAAACATTTGTAAAATAAAACTTAACTCAAGTCAGTCTCCATGATTACACGCCGTGTCTCGCGGTCAAAAACCATGCACCTCGCTGTGCGCCACACAAATTAGCCCCTGTCTTAAGTAGACTTGTGACAGAACACAGCACCAACCCATCCCAATACACAGAATGGCTCGAACAAATAGTGCTGGCTGGGCTGGTATATACTCGTTGTGTGAGAACCTTTGAGGCCTTTCCTCGGCTCTGTCATTTTCTCGAGGAAAGTAGCGTGGAGTTCTATCTCTTTTTCTCTTTTGTGATGTCACTTGTCTGTCAATTGAGATATCAATGTCTCTGAATCTCCCCCCATGGTAAACAAAGGAAACTCTTTTGTTTTGTTTTGTTGTCTAGAGAAAGAGCGTGAGGGAAAATTATACATGGAACTCCTCCTTTGAAGTTGTGTTTGAGGTCTTGAATATTGGTGAGAGAAGCGGTTGTGTTGTCGAAGGAAGAGAGTAATCCTCCTCAACATCGTCCTCAAAAGTCTGGCCGAGTGTCCTCGCCTCCATAGTACCGCTGCAGTGCTGGCACTGATGGCACAGCCGAGCCTGTACAACATGAAGAAGAGAGGAAGGTTTAAGTATAATTTCAGTTTTGCCATTTATTTAATGTTTGTTAAACTATTAAACATATCGGCTCAACTGATTTGCAGAGGGGGGATTTAAAGCTGCTCCCTTTTACTGGTGATTCACCTTGTAATTTTTACTTCATATAGCCTTTTTTTGTTGATCACATATTTTACCATTGCATGTGTTTTAACAGCTAGAATTTTACCAGTCAATAAGCTTAACACTCCTATTATGATGTGGGTCAATTTGACAATTTGTCAATTTATTTTTTCTAAATAAAAAGTGTCAATGGAAAAGAGCTGTGAGGAACCGAAGATGGAGCATGAAGGAGTGGAGGGATGTTCCTCACCACCAAGCCCTTCCTGTCCATTTCCTCTAAAGAAAAACAGTAATGAGTATTGTACTGCAACAGGACAAAGCAGTGAGGCATGCACACCTGGCAAGAGGATCAGCCGCTCCCAAAATATCCAGAATCCCGAATAAAACATTGCTAAACAATTGTACCGTATACTGGCTATGTTGGAAATATATTTTAAAAATGAGAAGAGTAGACCATAATGATATATAAAATATTTATTTTTATTTAAAACAAATAATCAGTCGTCATCCTCTTCTTCGTCGTCTGCAAAATAGTGGAGGAGATGGGGTGGATGGTTGGGGCTGTTGGGAGGAGGAAGAGGAGGAATATGACCTCCTCCTACGATCTCCGATGAGGACGTGTGCTCGCTGTCAGTGCGGCTTAAAATCATAGTGGTTGCCTTGGGGAAGAAAAAAACATTGAAAACATAAATGAAATGTGAATTATTACCACAAGTTTAATGAGCACTGTTTAATGACAAGTGTACTCACAGTCAGTGCGGCTTAAAACCACAGTGGTTGCCTTGGGGAAGAAAAAAAACCCCATTGAAAACATAAATGAAATGTGAATTATTACCACAAGCTTTAATTTGTTATAAATCAAGTTAATAAAGATGAAGATTTGGCCGAATTTCATATGAATACTTATTTCTACTAACCACATCACTTGCTCCTGGTGGTGGTGTTACCTGTGGTGGTGAAACTGTGTGGTGGTAGCTACAGTCCGCCCCGTGTCACTACCTCCGCGTAGGTCGGTGCACGTGCAGTCTCAGTTCTGAGTGTAACAGAAGAGTTTGGCACTTCCGCCGTAATAAGAGCTTCTGCCTGTTCAATTGACTCTGTCAATCACAGTCGAGTGATTCGACTGTGAAAATTTCTACTAGCCCAGCCGGCAGCTATCTCAAATGCCTTTTAGGAGGAGGCTCAAATAGGAGGAGGAGGAATATGACCTCCTCCTACGATCTCCTCCGATGAGGACGTGTGTTCGCTGTCAGTGCGGCTTAAAATCACCAGTGGTTGCCTTGGGGAATAAAAAAAAAAACCATTGAAAACATAAATGAAATGTGAATTATTACCACAAGCTTTAATTTGTTATAAATCAAGTTAATAAAGATGAAGATTTGGCCGAATGACAAAGTATTTTATATGAATACTTATTTCTACTAACCACATCACTTGCTCCTGAAGTCACCACACCGCTGTCACTCCTTGTGTCTTTGTGCACACACTGAAACAAAGAGAAAAATACACATAAGCTTTTATTATCTTTCCAGGGTGGAATTCACACCTTTGCAAGGGGGCTGGTGAGGGCTGGTGTAATGTGAGTTCTGATTGGCTAGTTTGAATACACAAACTCAGGTAAAGGTTAGAGAGGTCATTGCAGGTCAGTCCTTGAAACAGTTAACAGTGTCATCTGGAGATCCTGAATTTTTCACTGTTTTTTCTCAAAACCTGAAATGGCTTCTAAAGGGTGAGTAATTTCTAACTATTATTACATTTAGTTGGGTTAAGCTGCCTTGTTTTTGTTTGTTATAGTGTATAGGGGATAGTGCAAAAAAATGCTTTTCCTACTTAGTATATTTGTCTTGTTTCCAGTCCAAATATCAAACTTTTTTTTTTTAAATCAAGATCCATTTACTTAAGTATTAAAATAACGTTAGATATTTTGTACTGTTTTCCGTGGGAATTAATCAAAATTAAGTGAGCAAGCAAAAATGTTCACAACTTTGTGTATTAGTATACCAGTGGGTACCAGGAGACCTCACACTGGCCCAGACAACCCCCAGTAACGGCCCCTGAATGCTTCTGACCCCCTGATGTCACGCTGTGACCCCACTCGATCGCTCCAGGGGCTTTTTTACGCACTTTTCAACTTTTTCACAACTTTTGCAAATTTTTTCACAGCCCAGAGAGAAGCGCATATATAATATGTGTATATATGATCTGAAGCTTGTGAAGATGCTTGTAAAAATGCAAAGGTTTTTGTACAGGCATTTTAGACAGCACATTTTTAGTAAATTTATGTTGATGCAGACTGCACCATCCAGTCGAAAGTTCTGATCATGACGTCACTGTGTAACATCGACCATCTGTGCTCCACGCTGTGCTCGATGGTGACGGACCATCAGTGTGTTTTTTTTATTAAGGTATGCTGCCAGATCCTGAAGGCAGAAAGGCCAGTTGCCCAGGGAAAGCAGGTACGACTTATTATTAGGGGTTGTTATTATAACCTATTGTTATTGCCCTGATTTTTATTATTATTATTATTATTCCCTAAAACGCATCGTGCAGCCTAAACCGGAAGACCTAGAGACTTGAAACTTGGCCAGATGGTAGTAGTATTGCTAGGCAATAAAACATAACGCAAAAAACACGTAAGAGAAACGAGTGTTTGTTAGCAAGTCTGTTAACAGCTCTGATAATCGAAAGCTAGCTAGACATATGTGGAAATTATTGGACTGGTCTAATCAGCAATGGATGAATGAACAGCATGTAAAAAAATGACATACTACAAGCAAGCGCAACAACATACAACATAGAATGCAAACAAGTTTACAAATAAGAGATTTATTTACTGGCCACTTCATGCGTTTTATCAGATAGGATTTCTGATTTATCAAAACGATTCCATTTACACCTGGTCACATAAATGTTTTTGCGAAACGAATTTAAATCCGATATTCAATTCTCGCGCTATATGCAGATTTAATGGAGTGCACGTCACCGAAAGCAACAGATATGAGCTGCATTTTATTGATTATCCACCCTGCCCCACTGATCCTAACCCACCATGCAACAAAACCAGTCCAGGCTATGCAGTCTCCGTTCTCCCTTCACGGGATCTGGTTACTACGCCACCCGTCACCGGCCTGCTTACATCAGGGCGGGCCCGGGTCAGCAGGGTACCTTGTCCTCCCTTTCCCTACCTCCGAGCAGAGGTGAAGTTCCGCAGAATGTCCAACGAGTAGAGGAGGCATCTCCGACTCATCAGCTTCGCGAAAGATTTCATTCTCCTTTTCCCAAAGCCTATGGCTTCAAGCACCTTGTAGTTGCCTTCATGCCACAGACCACGGGCGCCCAGGGGAAACCCGAAAACCAACACCTTCCTCCCGTCCAATTTCGTAGCGATCTGATTCGTATAGGGGCTGTAATAGTCCACCTTTGGCCGTTCCGCCACCGCGGGAGCGAACTCAAAGCGGACCGTTACATCAATGACTAAGGCGAGCGCAACTCGTACCAGCACCAAGTCCAGTCGTCTCACAACCCCAGATCGGGTCCTGAACTCCCATTCCTGGTGTGCCTCCCACCCGAGAGTCTCAGCCTCAGCCCCGAGGAGACGGCACAATTTGTAGTGCCTGGCAATCCTGACCCTCTGCATGGCCGGGCATTGCCCAAGTATGTGCGAACAGGATTCCAACCTAAAGGGACACCGCCGGCAACCTGCACCCGCCTTACTCCTGCCCCAACACCGAAATTCACGGGTAGGGTATACTCCAGCCCGTAGCTGAAGAGTACTGAAGATGTACTGTTTTTCAGACAGCCATGCGGGCTTCCTCAACCACGCATTGCTCACCGTTGAGCCCCTAAAGCCGGATAACCCCACACCCTGTACTGGCAGTCCAATCCACTTAAGGAATTCATCCTGTCTCCAATCAAACGGAGGATCGCACTTGTGGGTCATCGGGCCACTGGAGTCTCCTCTATCGTTCGAATCGTCGTCGCCAACTGATGGAATGTCGGCTTCTGTTCCACCGGCCCTTACCCACGCCCCTTTGAGCTTGGATCGCATGAAGGAGGAGGCCATCAATGCCCTTATGACCGGTTCCGACGAGCAAGCAAGGCGAACCAACCTTCTTGCCTGAATCGATGGGATGTGTCGAGCGAGCTTGCAGATTCCCAGTCCGCCATCACGGTTCCTTGCATATATAAGCCCGTCACAGGTGGACGGCGAAAGATGCAACCACTTCTTCACCGCCCCCCTGATCTTCCCATCTGCGGCTCGGAGTACACCGTCCGTCACCTCACCGAGGTCAGCCTGGTAGTATAACCGGGGTAATGCAAACTGGTTGAGGAGGACTACCCTCTGTGAGGGTTTAAGGAGTGATTTTCCGATGTTTCTCACCCATCTGTCAAGAGCCTCCACCACGTTAGGCCCGGTAACCCCTGACCAGGGATTGATCTTAACACCAAGGTACTTAACCGTCTCTGCAATGGTGGTTTGCTGCAGGGCCCTGCCCCCCAGAACCCATGGGGCGCAGTCATTGACCGAAAAGGAGCCGCTGCAAGGCTTCACAAGGAAGCTTCTGCACTTCGCTGGTTGTACCTTAAGGCCAGTGCTCTGACAGAATGAGTCTAAAAACCCCAAGTTGTACGCCATGTCACTCCAAGAACCTCCTATGACCACCAGGTCATCAGCAAATGCAAGACACACTACTGAGAGACCATCGCCCACGATGTATCCTTTGCCGAAGCGTTTGAGGCCATGAATGAGTGGATCCATGGCCAGGTTGAAAAGCAGGGGAGACAGCGGATCCCCCTGCTTAACACCCACTCTCACTTCAATATCGGGAGTATTCCTACCCCCGATCTCGACACTTGTTGAACTGTTCGTGTAGATCTGCTGGATCAAACCTACCACGTGAGGGTCTACGTTAATCTGCCCAAGAGCCGACAGGATATGCTCATGGGAGAAGGAGTCAAACGCCTGTGCAAAATCGATAAATGCTACTGCGAGTTGGCTTCTCTCCTCTTTGCAGTGTCGGATGAGGCCCCGCAATACCTCGATGTTCTCCGCACACCCGGGGGTAGGACGAAATCCACTTTGTCTAGGGTGAATAGGGCACGCCTCCGTCATTCTTTTTGTTATCACCCTAGTGAAGAGCCTCAATAACATTGACCCGATGGTAATCGGCCGCCAGTTGCCAATCTCCATCACCGCTCCTGGGTCTGCTGTTTTTGGAAGTAGCACTGTCCGACTTTTCTTCAGGCGGGTAGGTACGACCCCAGTAAACCACCACATGTTGAACAGCCTAGTGAGAGTCTCACACTCAGGGTCCCAATTGAGAATGTCCCGTTTCCCAATCCCATCTGGACCCGGTGCGGAGTCGTTCGACGCCTGCCGGAGACTTTGTTGGATCTCGCCCTGGGAGAGCGGCCCCATGAGGTGAGTGTTGTCAGCACTCCCCTCGGCCCTGAACCGGCCCAGTCCTCTATAGGGGGGAGGGTCCCCCCACTTGGCCCGGAAGGAGTTGAACACGATCTCTTCTGGAATTGGGCAGCGCCCTTCAACCCTCCCATCTAGAACTTCTGCAGCGAGGCGGGCCGGATCGTGATGGAATCTGTACTGGCAGGTGTGAAATGCACGTTTGCGGGCAAGAGCTTTCTTGTGGCACCACCTCCGGTACTTGGGCCTGGGCCTGGACCTGCTACACCGGGTTCGCGTCCTTCCAGTGGGGCCTCTCTCCCCTCCAGGGACGCATCCCTGGAGCATCCTTTGCGTCACCGCATCAATCAGTTCGGGTAACTGATCGCAGCCATCCAACCAGGCTTGAAGTACGTGAAGATAATCTGCGTCATCGCCCTCCCCCTCGCTCACCATTTTGCGGGCCACCTCTCTGAGGAGCATCAGGAGACCGTCTTCTGGCAAGTTGGGTTGATTGGGAGGGATCGACGTACACAAGATTTCGCTGTCCTTACGCACATGGGATCTAAGTCTTTTAGCAGGGCAGTCCTCGGCCGAGGAATCCCTATTGACCACCGAGGCCATCTGAGCTCCTGTCTCCCCATCCGTCCTCTGATAAGAGGAACTTCCCCTTTTCCTCGCCTGAATTCGTTTCCTATTACGAATATCTGGGTGGACGTGCAGTTCATGTATGCTCAACCCCATCTTGGTCTTAAACGTAGCCTCGCATCCCTCGCATCTTACCGCACCAGCCGGCACGGCAACCTTCGGTCCCCGGCACTTGGGAACATGACAGGCTATGGGGTGTGCAGATTCCGATGTTTTGCCACATGATCTACAACTGTATCTAACAAGAGCTGTTCCATGGTGGGTGGAGAAGTATGGAGGAAAATCAGTCTCATTAATTATTCACGCAAAAAACATGATTCATACATGCATAGACAATTTCACATGAATGAAACCTAATTCACGTACCCCCCAAAAAAATTCACGTGCGTGAAAAAAAAAAATTCACCAAAAGCAATTCACATGCGCAAAATAAAATTATATATTCGTAAAATATATTTCACAAATGCAAAACACAATTCGTAGAAATACAACTGTGCACAAAAACCTTTGAATGTTTAAAATTGTGTCCTGTGGACTATATGTACACGCTCTAGGAATAAAGCACTGCTATTTATTATTCACTATTCATATTCATATGTCACTGCATTATTAAATATTCTTGTCAGAATAAAAAGATTCAAAGACATAGTTACATTTGATATACACATTTAATTTGAAAGTTTCTGAATTCTTTGGGAATAAAATATTCATAAAATGACTTGATCGTGATTAATGTCCCTGTTACATATGAAGATCATGAACTGACAATCTTAAGTATGAAGAACAACACTCAGTACAGAGAAATATATGTCTCTTCCAGAGTTGTGAGATCCAGTCAGAGTCTTCTTTGCTGTGAAAAGTTAACAAATGAACTGTTCAATCCAGTCATCACTAGACCTCTCTGTTAGGACATACCAGATATTGGTCTAATATTTAAAATAGTAAAAACCTATAGTACAAGAGGTGCAGACAGAGGACGTGGGAGATTAGCCTAAGTGATGGTATTTGAATAGAGTTTACTGAGTAATCTTAGTTGCATAATCTTAATTGTCTCTCTATGTTAAAGGAGTTGAGGCGCTTCTGCACCCTTGTTTTGGCCGGCGTGTTTCTCTGAGCCATTTTCTGAAAAAGAACAGATTAATAAAAATGATTAATTTAGTGATTGCCCAATAATTCTGCAGATATTGAGTATGCTAACGTCATAGACATATTGAACATCTTTGATTGCCTGTATAGGTCTCTACTAGAGGTGTGAATCTTCACTGATCTCCTGATTCTATTACGATTATCATGTCAGCAATTCGCGTCAAATACATTTTTCTATTAAAGTCATGTAGGATATTTAATTCATAGCTTTTCAAGCTTCAAAAACAAAACATTCTGCAGTGCTCTAATACTAAATACACTGGAAACATAAAACTACAGCACATGGCACTTCCTGAATGTGCAAATCTTAACAGAATATGTAAAGAGAAATGTTGTTAGGCATACATTTAATTTTAAACAGAGATAATAGATTATGGCCCAGTGGATTATTGATGCAGCATCGTCCATGTCCACGATTCGATGCATCGATTATTTGATTAATTTCAATACCTCTAGTCTCTACTAGGGCAGGGTCATATAAAATGAATTTGATTTTATGATTGTAATCAACCTGAACTATGGTCTCTCAAACACAAGTGGCAGCACTTGAGTTGCCAGTCCAGGGTATTTGTCAAGGCTGCTAACAGAAAACATTACATTTTCCATGAAGAGTCTCTATGGTATCTACTAGGGGTGTAACGATACACAGGGTTTCCGCGGGGTCTTAAAAAGTCTAAAATTCTGAACTTTAAATTTAAGGCCTTAAAAAGTCTTAAAAACGGCCAGATTTTCATCCTAGGTCTTAAATTTCATTTAGTCAGGTCTAAAAAAGTGTTTACCCCCTCGTTCATTTCCAGAAACGAGGGCCGCAGAAAGTTATTACAAAGTAGCAAAAAATATAGAGTTGTTGCCTACAAAGCGAAGCCCTAGAGCAGTCTCCAACACATCGCTCGCGAGCTCCAATAGCTCGTGGCTTGATATGAGCTAGCTTGCCAGAGGCCGTTCACATATCGCGTCTTTAATTTTTTTACCAGGCGCAACGAGATGAAAAAAATCTTACCTTTTCAGAATGCCGCAAACGCACCGCAGGTCATGTGACAGGAACCAACCAATCACCCCTTTCCATAACAACATTGAAAGCTCAGTCAACATGAAGGATGGGGGTGCACCCAAACACTACTAATACATATAAGCTAACGTGTAAATGTCAGTCATTTATCTTTTTTGACTCATTCTTTTTATAAAAAAAAATATTTAAAGGCTGAAATATGAGGTTTATCTTTGTATAAAACCTTTTTAGTCAATTTGAACTTGTACATGTTAGTAGATTACATGTTGCAAGACACTCTTTTAAAATATGGCCATCATTTTTAATGGTATTTTAATGTTTCATAAGCAAAAAGTGCATATTGATGCTAATCGATTTGTTATTTGCTGTTTTTCCACATAAAACCTGTTGAATTGACTTCATTCTGTAGTATTAGTACTTTTTGAACAGTATTCTGTGATAACCGTGATAATTTTGGTCACTTTAATCATCTCATCATTTCCTCTCTAGTTATGATCAACTATGATAAACTAAAATCAACAATAATTGTGTTTTTACAGTATAATATGCAAAAGTACAATTTTCTATTAAAAAAATATCTACCTCTCCCTCTCTCTCACACACACACACACACACACACACACACACACACACACACACACACACACACACACACACACACACACACACACACACACACACGCATCAGATAATCCTAGATAGATAAAAATATAGATAGATACTCTAATGATCCCGAGGTAACTATCTATCTAACTTGGATTATACGTCGTGTAGGTCTTAAATTTCAATCTTTATGGTCTTAAAATGTCTTAAAAAGGTCTTAAATTTGACTGACTGAAACCTGCAGAAACCCTGGATACACAAAACTGACGGTTCGGTAAGCCCCAGGGTTTTGACATCTCGGTTCGGTTCGGTGGGCTGGACCCTAGACCCTAACCCATGCTGCTAACAGAAAACATTACATTTTCCATGAAGAGTCTCTATGGTATCTATCAAATAGTGAGGTATAGGCTAGGAGCATAAGCAATAGGCCTAGAACTAGTAATCACAGCTGTGGTGCAGTAATCATGATCATTGATAATATCTCAAATCATTTTGTTAGCATTAGTTAAGCAGAGCCTCATTTCAAAATATCTTCCCTGTAAGATCTTTTTTAGTTGATGTCACAACTGAATGCAACCCAACGTCAACTAAAAGGAGTTACATGTTAAATTATTGACTTTATAGATCTTAATTATATAACTCTGGGGGAGTTGTAAAATGAGCCTATTTCCAAAAAAAGTGGAGTATCCCTTTAACTATTAACTATAGGTAGGATGATACGCCCAAGTAGCAGTGCTTCGCCTGTGCTTCACCCCAATATAGTCCCAAGTCAATATCTGCCTAGGAAATCGCCTAGTCTTAATCTGCATTGCTATTTGTACTCATTGTGAATATGCAGGCCACAAGAAGTAATTCGTTTTTTTTATTTATTTTTTACTTTTACTCATGACATGAAGACTCTGTATGTGTGAATCTCATGAGTTACTGTTGGCTTGCTATCAGCTCAAACTAGACTGCCCATTCACCCCTGACCCCCAGCATCAGTGGGCCATTTTTCCACTGAGAACTGTTCCTTGCCAGATATTAGTCATTGTCAAAGTGTAATGCCAAAGGTATATACATAATAAAAGAGACATACCCCCCTCTCCCAAGTGAAGACTCATTGTGTGTGAACCTTTGAGGCCTTTTCTCGAGGAAAGTAGCGTGGAGTCTCTTTTTCTCTTTTGTGATGTCACTTGTCTGTCAATTGAGATATCAATGTCTCTGAATCTCCACCCATGGTTAACGAAAGAGCGTGAGGGAAAATTATACATGGAACTCCTCTTTTTTTGAAGTTGTGTTTGAGGTCTTGAATATTGGTGAGAGAAACGGTTGTGTTGTCGAAGGAAGAGAGTAATCCTCCTCAACATCGTCCTCAAAAGTCTGGCCGAGTGTCCTCCTCCATAGTACCGCTGCAGTGCTGGCACTGATGGCACAGCCGAGCCTGTACAACATGAAGAAGAGAGGAAGGTTAAAGTATAATTTAAGTTTTGCCATTTATTTAATGTTTGTTAAACTATTAAACATATCGGCTCAACTGATTTGCAGAGGGGGGATTTAAAGCTGTTCCCTACTGGTGATTCACCTTGTCATTTTTACTTCATATAGTCTTTTTTTGTTGATCACACATTTTACCATTGCATGTGTTTTAACAGCTAGAATGTTACCAGTCAATAAGCTTAACACACTTAACACAATTTGTCAATTTATTTTTTCTAAATAAAAAGTGTCAATGGAAAAGATGCCAGCTTCACTTGTGTTGAATGCAATAAATACATATGCAGAAAGCACACGCATATGTCACCGGTGCAGGCCGGGGCGGACTCGGATGACCAGCCGCCCCTGACTCCAGACACCACCGTGAGGAGCCAACACCACAGGCACGCAACAGATGGACAAAAGAGGAAGCAGGTAATTTGGTTCAAAGGTAACAATCTTTATTGAATAATAATCAACTTGAAGAAAGAATGAGCAACTCCTGTCTTCTCGAGCTATTGGACCGGAGTAGCCGCTGAAACGATTTTCCACTGTCTTCGGGGCACAATGGAACGATAGTGGCTAGGAAGGCTTACTCCACGGCGTTGCTGCACGTCTGCAGGACTCAAACGATAAGTAACAAGTAATGTTTACTTCTTCAACAGCAGATTCTCTTAACAGGACGTGAAAGGGGAATTGTGACTTTAAAACTCACTTCACAGCGTTGCTGCACATCTGCAGGACTCAGGCGGTAGGTAACAGGTAAGGTTTCTTCTCTTAACAGCAGATTCTCTTAACAGGACGTGAGAGGGGAATTGTGACTTTAAAACTCACTTCACAGCGTTGCTGCACATCTGCAGGACTCAGGCGGTAGGTAACAGGTAAGGTTTCTTCTCTTAACAGCAGATTCTCTTAACAGGTCGTGAGAGGGAAATTGTGACTTTAAAACTCACTTCACAGCGTTGCTGCACATCTGCAGGACTCAGGCGGTAGGTAACAGGTAAGGTTTCTTCTCTTAACAGCAGATTCTCTTAACAGGTCGTGAGAGGGAAATTGTGACTTTAAAACTCACTTCACAGCGTTGCTGCACATCTGCAGGACTCAGGCGGTAGGTAACAGGTAAGGTTTCTTCTCTTAACAGCAGATTCTCTTAACAGGTCGTGAGAGGGAAATTGTGACTTTAAAACTCACTTCACAGCGTTGCTGCACATCTGCAGGACTCAGGCGGTAGGTAACAGGTAAGGTTTCTTCTCTTAACAGCAGATTCTCTTAACAGGACGTGAGAGGGGAATTGTGACTTTAAAACTCACTTCACAGCGTTGCTGCACATCTGCAGGACTCAGGCGGTAGGTCACAGGTAAGGTTTCTTCTCTTATCAGCAGATTCTCTCATCAGGATATAAAAGGGAAATTGTGACTTTAAAACTCACTTCACAGCGTTGCTGCACATCTGCAGGACTCAGGCGGTAGGCAACAGGTAAGGTTTCTTCTCTTAACAGCAGATTCTCTTAACAGGTCGTGAGAGGGAAATTGTGACTTTAAAACTCACTTCACAGCGTTGCTGCACATCTGCAGGACTCAGACGGTAGGTAACAGGTGAGGTTTCTTCTCTCAACAGCAGTTTCTCTCGTCAAGACATAAAAAGGAAATTGCGACTTTATCAGCGATGTTATACATCTTCAGGGCTCCATCACTAAGTATAACGGTTCAGACTTTTCCACAGCCATACGGTTCTTCACGAGACTTATAATTTCAGAGAGAGAGAGGGTTAACAGGAGCCTTCAATAAGGGATTACTTCACAACAATACTCAGTGGAAGAGAGGATAATACAAAGCATTACTTCACCAGTTCAGTTGCATCGTTCTGAATTTTGGATGAGGACAAGTAGATCATTTCACAAGAATGAAAGCAGGCGTTGGGAGACTCTTCTCAGCATAGCACACAGCACTCGTGTCCACTACAAATCCACAGCATTAATTCAGCGTGCATCAGGTAAGGCAAACAACTGCAAATCACTCACACACAGTAGGGCTGATCAGAAAACTCGCTTCGTCCATGCATTTCAATGGGAATATTCAACTCTCCATTCTCTCCAGCGCATCTGAAACAGATGTCCTCCTCCTCAATAGTAAGTTTCACATTCACAGTCTTTGCTTCAAGCTTTACATTTAATTCAACGATGTAATTTAATTCACTTATCTTTCTCTTTTCCTCTTCCAGCGCAGATCCAAGCCACAATTCAATCCAGTAATTTTCCCCAAGCAGCTCCAAACGACAGACTCAAATGGCAGTTCCTCACTTACACGAATTTCCAGGATGACAGCGTCCAATGTAAGCGTCCAAACCGGCGATCTTCTACCCCAAAACACAACGACAGAGACCCAGCCAAACAACTGATCAACTGAACACCGATTGACCTTTACCAGTTCCAACCTTCGCACTAACTCGACTCTGAATGGCTCTTTTATCCTCCTCTTGTGAAGCGGAAAGCCTGTACAAACACCGCTCCTCTCTCTCCCTCCCACCTGTCGTGCATCAGCTGTAATTAGTTTGCGCAATATCTCCGCTACACCCGGAACCGGAGTGAGATGTTACACCAAAATAACTCCCCTCGGGAACATAGAAAGAGAAAAGAAAGGTTCCGCTTTTCCCAGCATTTTGTCACCCGTGACACATACATTATGTTCAAAATGTGGAGAGAAAGACTGAAGGGATCATTTTGCTCAATAGGGTAAAAAAAGCCTAGTTGGGGAAATTAAAAAAATCTTGTTTGTGAGATAAGACAAGTTTTTAACAAATAGTTCTTAATTTATTACATGGCTTGGTTGAATTCCGGTGTGTTATTTCTTGATAATAGACGAAGTATAACACACCGTTGCCATGAAAAACAGCGTTGCCATGGACGCAGTTCTGTTCACTCAGTATAATCTGTATAATCGTTTTTAAATCAATAAACTCCTTTTTAAATCAATATTTTGTGTCAAATTATTTATTATTGAGCATTCGGAGAACACGTAACCAGGCTTTCAAGTTGTCTCATACTGTGTCACATGAGAATGTAAACTGGATTTATCTCATATACTGTCTCAAATGTCGAAAACAGTATGTAGGCCAGACCAATAATGAACTGAGAGTAAGAGCCTACCAACACGCGCACAACATAGCCCTAAACCTACCCGTTGGTGACCGCTGTGGCGTAACCTTAATAGGCATACCCCTTACACTGCCCTAAACTTAACCACTCGAACCCTGAGCTAATTTACCCCGGGTCACAGAACCCTTCGGATCATAGCCCGGGTTCTCTTAACCCTTTTTCTGAATTTTATATTCACTCTCTTGTAATATTGTTCTATATTTAGAATTTTGCAACCTTAACGGTTCTCCCCGGACTCATATAAGCCCACCGTTGGGTTCCCCGGGTCATCTTACCCCCTTTTGAGTGGTGTAATTTAATTCAATTATTTAATTTATTAAGAAAACACAATTCATGTTATTTAAAATCAATAGAACATAATTCATGTGGTTATAAAATAACTTGAGGCCATTGTATGGTTTGTGGGTTTACTAATTATTACATGGGTTATCTAAGGGATCAAGAGGTCACACTAATAATATAATTGAGAAATAAGAGGGGGTGCGTGCTGGTGAACTTGGTCTGGCTCGGGTTGGTCTTGAGTGGTCAGTGGACGGATGGACCGAGCACAAGCAGACTCAGACCTTAGGTTTGAGCCTTGGACGTTTCATTCCCCTAACCAGCCAGTGCCTCCGTCTCTGAGCTTTGGGCCGGCCCTTGTCGGGCCTTGTTTGCAGTGCACGTGCCCCCATAACTTTTCTTTAAAACCACAAACAGTGTTTAAGAAGTTTTTGCAAGCCACATTCAGTCATGAGTCACTCTTTTATATCCTTTATTCATGATATTTCTTATTGTGTGAAAATCCTGAAGGGTACTAGAGTCTTTGGGTTGCAGCAAAATAGAGCAGTGTGTTGGAGAATATTCAATAAATCATTTTATATACAGCAACAAAATAGTTGTTTGTATGCACAAACAGGAGGAGAAATATAAATAAATATGACTCAAAAAGTGAAGTTCATGTGATTAAAAAAGATTTCATGTATTTATTTGTTATTAAAAAGAATTATCAGAACAAAACCAGATTTTTTTCTGACATGAGAAGGGAACGTATTAGTAAATATACACACACATATAAATATGATACAAGTTTTTGACCCAAAAGAGGGTTTCTTGAATAAATAAATTAATAAATATTTCATAAATTGATATATTTTGTGTTCTTTGATCATATAATAAAAATATTTCATTAAAGCATTTTGAAAGATCTCATTTTTCATTATCTGGACACTTATATTTGATCCTTACATTAAAATATCTTACAGAATGAATCCTTACATACATAAAAATACTACAAGGATTCTCTTTCTTATAAAATGTTATTTATTTTACTCCTTCTGTCTTACGGTTTTGCAATATTTTCTACACTGTTTTCAAGTAGTGTCTTCACAGATGAAAGAACTATCAGTGCTCTTTAATCTTCCATTTTCATATCTTCATTTTCCTTTAAAAAGGACCAGGATTTTTGTGGGGAAAAAACAACAACATTTCACACGACGAACGATTGTTATGACGTCATACGATATCGTCCCCATCAGAGCTTTGCATATCTCATCTTTGAACAATCAAAAACCACATTTAAAGTTAAAAATATAACTCATCCCATCTGAATAGCAGTTAAATACAACATTGACTACACATATAAGCCGTTTTTGGCATGAACATTCATTTGGTTGATTTTAAATTAATTATTTTCCTTCTGAGGAACACATTAAAAATTAAAAACAACATCCAGAATTAAAAATATGATCCATCTTACCCGAATATTAGTTGATTGAGTGTAGAGGATATCTATAGCATGATTTGAGGCATTAAAACTCGATATTTTGTTCTAAAATAAATATTTTCCCTCATGAAGAGGAAAACCACATTCCACACGACGAACGATGGTCGTGACGTCATCCGATGTCGTCGCCATGAGTTGAGTGCTTTAAAAATGAATAACAACATGCACAACACAGATACAAACATATGTTCACATCAGCATGATTAGGCACAACCCTGGCTACATGTACATACCATTCCCATGCAACTGTAACAAGAATTCGATTTTATATTGCCATTTTCCCTCGTGGACTGTGTTGTTTCATTGTCTCTCCACTCTTGCTCGACCATGTGCAGAGGAGAGAGTGACCTAATTACAATAAAACATCGTGTAACTCTTTAAAGGAGAACTTGGTAACTTTTTTAACTTAATAAAACTGTCTAGAAATCATTTGGATGGTTAAACAACCTGTTCTGGTGATATTGGTGACTTTCCCCGCTCCCCCCAGCGTTCCCAGGCGGAAAACCAACCTTGCAACTTGCGCACTGCCGTCCCGGCAAAGTGAAATTGGAAGTCTCGTGAGAAGCGAGAACTAGAACGAGAACGAGCGCGAAACACAAATTGCTTTACGGCAATTCGACATAAACACACACGCATGTATGATGTATTACCAGATTACTCACCTCGGTAGACATAGCTCCACGCGATACAGTTGGCTTGCTCCGATCAAAACAAACGCACATGAGCAGCGGTAGAGAGGGGGAGGAGGCCGCCGCAAGTGAGTTTTTTACGACTGTGTTGTGAAATATACGCCCCCCCACAGCTGTAGGGGCAGCTCGTGGGGAAAACATGCGACAACAAAAGGGAAAATCAGCGAAGAAGTGACTAGAGTTCGCTAGAGTTACAGAGTTCTCCTTTAATTTAAACTTTTTTCACAAAAATCCTTTTATTCATATGTCCTTTCACTTATTTACTAACAATTCGCCGACTTGGATTTTTGTTTTGACAGTTTAAAGCTTAGTTTAGCCGTTTTTCAAACAAAATAAAAAAAACACCTTTTTTCAACGGTATTCTATTTAAGGGGGCGCGCAATGCGCGCGCTCGCTCTCTCAAGCCCCGTTCACACTGCCAGCGATTTTGTCGCTGCATGTCGCTAGTCTCTGTACTGTGAAGTCGCTTGTGGGCGTTCATAGTGCTGTCGCTCTAATGTGACTGGTAGACTGCACGTCTGGCCATATCTATACAAAATACCATCACAAGTGATATATACAACTATATCATTTTAATTTGACTAGGATTTAGGCTCAAAAGAAACAGTATGCTGTTGGGAGAGTGTTTTTATATTACCACAGCAGTGTTCAGTGGATTAAATCATTTAGCCTACTGGATTAACGATCGATCAATCAACAGATTAACTCATACTGTCATACATTACTAAAACGTCATTCGAATTTGACAAATAATCAATTTTCTTGTCCCTAATAGTCAACATAATGCAGGGGAAACTGTAAAATGATCTGCAGCAGTGCTAAACTTGCATCATAATTACAACACTCGAACTAAATGTGTGAATTAAACTCACTGAGACTGTCGATAGTTTCTTTTCCATGCATCATTTTATTATATCCATGTATGTGGTTACAGTCAAATCATATAAAACAGTGAAATCGCCCTCGAACTCCTGTCTTGCCTGCACTCGAGACGGTGACGTGAGCTGAGCTCCTCTGAAAGTCTTCTTTCCTATTGGTTGTCGCTCGCGAAAATCGCTTCTCATTTGCATAAAGTTGAAATTTCTGAACTTTTGTCGCGCGTCTCGTGTCGCTTGACACGCCCACATTCTGTCGCCAACGGTCACTGTCGCTCGTGTCGCCGGAAGTCGCCAGCGCTCCATTGAAATGAATGGGATCATGTCGCTTTGTCGCTGCGTGTCGCTGGCAGTGTGAACGGGGCTTCACACTTCACTTGTTGGATGTGCAGACACGACGATCGCTCTTCTTCTTCTTCTAGGATTTAATGGCGGTTGGCAAACCAACTTAAAAGGTGCATTCCCGCCACCTACTGAAATGGAGTGTGAAGCGCATATTTGGAAAGGAAGTTTAAACTAGATCTACTCTTTAAAAAAAACAACAAAAAAAAAAAACTATATATACATAAAATTTACACATAATGAGGTTTTACATCCTATTAAATAATCCTGTTTCCTTTAAAAATATAAATAACTCATGAAAAATTCTTGCTTGTTTAGTACCTTGTCCTAGGAGAACCTGAAGTGTCAGCTCATTGATTCCTACATTTCTGGAACCGCTCTCTTTCATAAGCTTCGCATTCTAAAAGGACATGTTCTATAGTTTCAACTAACCCACATTTATCACAATTTCCATTCTCATGTTTACCAATTCTTTGTAAGCTTTGATTTAATAAACAATGTCCAATACGCATTCTTGTTACTAAAACATCCTCTTTCCTGTTTCCGAATCTTCTTCTCTCTGAACCAACTTTTCCTTGAATGCAGTAAAAATGTCTACCTTTTATTCCTTCATTCCATTCCTTTTGCCAAATTTCCTGTATTTGTTTCGCTATTATCACTTTAATTTCTGTTTTACTTAATGCCACTTCAATGTCAATTTGTGAATGATTTAATGCCTGTTTAGCCAGATTATCAGCCTCCTCATTTCCTTTCACACCCATATGCGATGGAACCCATACAAAATTTACCAGAATTCCATACTGTCTTGTTCTGTAAAGACTCTGCATTACTTCATTTATCATGTCTTGCCTTGCTGATGATGCTCCACTTTCCAAGCTATTTAGAGCTGATAGAGAATCTGTACAATCACTACCCTTGTTGGTTGTATTTCTTCTATCCACTGAAGTGCTAAACATATTGCTATTATTTCTGCAGTGAATACCGAAATATTATCTGAGGTTCTTTTTGATATTCTAATGTTCAAAAGTGGAATATATACAGCTACTGCTGTTTTCCCAAATTCTGGATCTTTTGAACCATCAGTGTATATTTGCACTGCACTATAATAAGTTTGATCAATGTATTGCTGTATACCTAAATTTCCTAATCCATTTGTATCGTTATGCTTTTCTTTAATCAATTGGATATCAATCAAAGGCATTGGGAAAAGCCAAGGAGGAATTGCTGACCTAGCCACAGTAGGAGCAACATTGAAGTCACTTAATCCCATTCTCCGGGCTTCCTCGCTGGCCTTCCATCCCATCCCATGTCCATATTCCCAACAATCCTCCAACACCATTTTAACTGGGTGACTGTCCGAGTGTCCCTTTATGCTTATTAAATACCTCATCTTTAACTTAAGCCTACGAATTACTTGAGGCATTACACCCATCTCTACTTGCACTGCTGATATTGGAGAAGATCTAAACGCTCCACAACAAATCCGCAAAGCTTGTGACTGAATTGCCTCTAGTTTTGCGAGTTGTGTTTTGGATGCAGTGCAATGTACCATACTGCCATAATCTATTGCCGATCTTATTAGAGCACAATATATTATTTTAAGGGACTGTCGACATGCTCCCCAATCAACTCCTCCTAAACACCTCATGATATTTAATGCTTTTTTGCATTTGTCAACCAGTTTCTGGATATGCATACTAAAATTCAGTTTCAAATCCATCCATATACCCAGAAACCTCACAACTGCTGTTTGCTTCACTTCTTGTCCATACAATCTAATGTTAATGGTAGGGTTACTTTTCCTTTTTGCAAAACAAATTACCTGAGTTTTATCTACTGAAAACCGAAAGCCCCATTCATTTGCCCAGTTTTCTACCATTTTAACGGCATTCTGCAAACATCTTTCCACATACTTTACATTACGCCCTCTTTTCCACAGCGCTCCATCATCCGCATATAAAGATCTTCCAATGCCCCTATCAACCTTTGTAAAGATGTCATTAATCATAATATTAAACAGAATTGGACTACTAACGCTTCCCTGAGGTGTTCCATTCTCTATTGTGTGTATCTGAGAAAAAGCAGTACTTACTCTTACTTGTATAGTTCTGTTAAACAGGAAATCCCTGATCCAGTTATACATTCTTCCTTTAATTTCCATTTTTTCTAACTTAATTAAAAGTCCCTCTTTCCACATCATGTCATAAGCCTTTTCGACATCAAAAAATACCCCAACTAAAGCTTCCTTATTTACCTGAGCCTTTCTTATTTCCGATTCCAGGCACAGTACTGAGTCCATTGTATTACGTCCTTTCCTAAATCCACTTTGATAAGGTGATAAGATATTATCCCTTTCAATGACATATACTAATCTACTCATAACCATACGCTCCATTATTTTGCATAAATTAGACGTTAAAGCTATAGGTCTATAGTTATTTGGCTGGGTATGATCCTTGCCTGGTTTTGGAATTGGCACTATGACCCCATGCTTCCAGTCATTTGGTAACTTTCCTGACTCCCAAACCTTATTAAAAAGCCTCAAAATTGACTCTAATGCTGTCTCTGATAAATGTTTTACCATCTCATAACAAATGTCATCTCTGCCTGGAGATGTTTGCTTAACCCCTGCAAGCGCTTTTTTCAATTCATACAAGGTAAATTCTGAATCCAACGTACTTCCTGAAAGTCCCTTTTCCTCCAATAAATGAGGATATTTACTTAGTATCTGGTCCCTAGTTTTCCTCGCATCCTCTGATAAATTTGAATTACTATGAATTTGAACAAATGTTTCTGCAAACACCCTCTGCTTTACCGCTTTCAGATATAATTTGTCTATTATTATATTCTAATACAGGTATGTTGTAATCTCTTTGTATCCCACCCATCTTTCGTATCATATTCCATAACTCACTTATTTCAATGTCTTCCCCTATTCTATTACAAAATTCCCTCCAATCATTTCTTTTAGACGTCCGAATAACTCTTCTCACTATAGCTTGTGCCCTTTTATAACTAACTAAATCATTATAATTAAGTGACCTTCTTACCCTCTTGAGTGCTTTATTTCTCCTTTTTATTGCCTCATTACACTCCTCATTCCACCATGGCATAGCTTTCCTCCTGCTGCCTGCCTTCCTCTTACCTATTACTTCTACAGCTGTACTCTGAAGAACCTTGCATATTTCATTATTAAAAACATCAACATCTTCTATACATTTACTAATGTCCTTCATTTTGCTTTCACATAACTCCTTATACTTATCCCAATCCGCTGACTTGAACCTCCACCTAAGCATTCTTTCCCCCACTCTTTGTTCTATATCTACTCCAACTTTACTGCAAATAGGAAAATGATCACTTCCTACTGTACTTTGTTTTAGTACTTTCCATTCACATTTACTCGCTAAACTTTCAGAGACTATTGTCAAGTCTAATGCCGAATGCCTTCCCTTATACAAATCAATTCTAGTATGACTTCCATCATTAATGCACACTAATCTTCCCCACTCTAGCATATCTTCAATGATCTCACCATTATAATCTGTTTTTGCGCTTCCCCATATTGAACTATGAGCGTTAAAATCACCACACCTCCATTCCCTTGATGTCTATCCCTCCGAATAGTAGTATAGCCACGTATTAGAAAGTTATATTGTGATTTAAGCCAAGTTTCCTGTATACATATAATATCTGGGCCTTTCTCTTGGTCTGCTATAAATTTCTTAAACTCCTGTCCATTTGCAATCAAACTTCTTGCATTCCATTGCAAGATATATAACACCATTAAGATCCACCACATGTTGTCTGACTATTTACTTCTTGACTATTTAATGTTGGAATCTTGAGCCTTTCATTTATCATGTCAACAGTAACATTCCCCAGATCCAAGTACTTTTCTGCAGCTCTGATAATGATTTTGATTCTTTCAGTCCTGCTTTCAGTTTGAGCTGAACAGTTCACTACTTCAGCGATAAATGCTACAAATGCCACCTTATCATCCACTACTACCTTTTCATCTCTTTGTTCTTTCCTCTGTTGTTTTGAATGCATTTTTTCATTCCTAGTTTCATTTGTTTTAGGAATCTGGGTTACTTTCTTCAATGCCTCAGCGTATGTTATCCCTTCTGTCGTTCTAACATTTTGAACCTTGACTGCCTTTTTCCGTACCTGACAACCACCGTATCCTGCACCACGATCCCCACCACAGTTGCAGCATTTAGGATTTACACCTTGCCCGCATTTGCCGTACTCATGTTCACCTCCACACCGCGCACATCTCTGCTTACCTCTGCATACTGCCGCTACGTGACCGAATTTTTGACATTTATAACATCTTAGCGGCGGAGGAACGTATGGTCTTACTGCATATCTTACAAATCCTAAATAAACTTTCTCTGGCATTTTATTTTCATCAAAGTTTATCATTACTGAGAGGCTGTCCATCTTCTCGTTATTTCTAACACACTTGAGCCGTTTGACAAACTTTACTGCTGCTCCCGTGATATTTCTTTTAATCTTCTCCTCCGTGACATCTGTCGGAATCCCTGTTACAACACCTCTAACCCAATTCTTTTCTTCTGGTATCGAGCATATCACCTTATGTCCAATCATCGATTTTATACCCAGAGCTGATTTTTGCTGCCTACTGTCTTTACAAAACAACATCAGATTACCATCCCTCAAAGTTGTAATGCTTTCAACTGTCCCTATCATTTCTTTCAATGTTTTCGTCAGCTTCAATGGATTAATCGCATTTACCGAATCAACAAACTTCAACAATACCTTATACTCCTCTTTCCTTCTTCTAGTTTGGAGATTTCCTTTCTCACTGCCCGATTCTGAAGATTGTTTCTTTCTTTTCCGATTTTCTACTACACTCCACTTACTACTTTCATTCTCGCCGCCTCCACTATCCACATCCTCCATTTCCGGATCACTTCCGGAATCTACGCTACTTCCTTCCATCAGCGCTCCAGTCACAATCCAGCTGTCGCCACCCGCCTTGCCCCGTGTATCCCTACCACGACGATCGCTCTGTAGTAACGCAAAAAAAAAAAAAAAAAGAACACTATTTAAGACAGATTCAGTAGAAAAATCGCGCGCCCCCTTAAATAGACTGCCGTTGAAATTTTTTTTCTTTTTTTTTTCGAAAAACGGCTAAACTAAGCTTTAAACAGTCAAAACAAAAATCCAAGTCGGCGAATTGTTAGTAAATAAGTGAAAGGACGGATGTATAAAAGGATTTTTGTGAAAAAAGTTTAAAGTTGTGCCTTAAGTTGTGCCTAATCATGCTGATGTGAACATATGTTTGTATCTGTGTTGTGCATGTTGTTATTCATTTTTAAAGTACTCAACTCATGGCGACGACATCGGATGACGTCACGACCATCGTTCGTCGTGTGGAATGTGGTTCTCTTATGAGAGGTTCTCTCGTATTGCGTAAGTTAGCTTACGCTACGGGAAAGTCATCTTTTCTCGAGATCTGAAGCCAAAAAATTATCCTTAATTTTTATAATTTTGTCAACGCAGTGCAGCAGCACGCAGACCTAGGGCAGGCTTACTAGCGTGCCCATTGGCTGCCCTGCGGCAACTGCAGCAGCCTATCGCTGAGCCTTAGACGTGACGTCACGTCCAATGAGCGCGCTTGGCGCGCCTCATGCGTCACAGCCCGCGAAAGAGGAGGTGTGGCTTAGCGTATACAAGCGAGGCTCAGAGGCTGCTTCACTGATTTCTGTCTCTTCAGCGACGCTCTCCGCATCGCTGGACTCTGAGGAAGCCGCCGCCGTTGAAACAAGCGACCAGCACGCCGAGGATATCAGCCTGAGGAAGCCGGCCGTCTTCGCCGCCTTCAGCCTTCCCTGCCTGCTCCGCTATCCGGCGGATTATATCCTTCTTTGCTCTGTGTTATGTGTGTTTGTGTGTTCGCCCTGCGACACACTGCATCTAAAAGAGCGCGAGGCGTTGTTGCAAATGCCTCGCTCCTCCTGTGGCTCGTGCAGAGCCCCGCTCAGCGACAGCGACCGCCATGTGATCTGCGCTCTCTGCCTGGGCCTCGACCACGCAGCCCTCGCCCTTACTTCGGGCGGCTGCGAACTCTCCGAGGAGATGCCGATGTCGACCCTGCGGGCTCGACTCGCCTTGTTGGACCCTCCTCCTGCCTCTCCGTCTGCCTCCGCCGCGCCGCGTAAAGAAGAAACGCCGCGCTCAGAGGCCTCCGGAGCCGGATGCAGTAGCATCTCCTCGCTATCTCCTTCTCCCCCCCACCTCCCGACGCGCAGCGGCCGGCTTTCGCCCGCACTGCCGTCGCCTCAGGGGATGAAGCAGACAACGCTGCTATCATAGACATACCCCCCCTCTGTCAAGCCGCGCAAACGGCGCCGCTCACAAGGGATGTCAGAAATGGACGGTCTCGGGCTATAGCTTCCTTTACGTTACAAGAAAGCACTGGCGAAAGGAGAGAAGAGTGTTTAGCCCCACCCAGGTCGGACTAACCTCCATTCTCACAGATTTCTCAGTCCCCTCCTAAGCTCAGGCGACTGGAAATACATATATTGCAGTAAACAAGCCTGTTTTATATACACGCACGCCTGCAAACAAACGCTAACGCAAAACATAATGACGCTCGCTCCTTCCCGCGCTCTCCCTCTCTGTTCGAGCCGCGCAAACAGGCGCCGCTCACAAGGGATGTCAGAAGTGGACGGTCACGGGCTAGCTTCCATTACGTTATAAGAAAGCTACCCCGCGTCTCGGTCGCGCGCGTCACTCACCTCCATTTCTTACACATTTCTCAGTCCCCTCCTAAGCTCAGGCGACTAGAAATATCAATATTGCAGTAAACGAGCCTGTTTTTAATACACGCACGCCTGCAAACAAACGATGTCACAGCACATGATGACATCTTCCCGCTCTCTCTCCCTTTGTTCGAGCTGCGCAACTGCGCCGTTCTCAGTGGCAGAACATTAGGCTTTCGCGCCAGAGACCCGAGTTCGAATCCGGCCCTGGCGGCAGGATTTCTGTTTGCTTCTCCGAGCTCGCGGCCAGCTTTCTTACATACCCTCACAAGGATGGTGCTTGAGTATTTATGAGCCATCAAAGCGCCCAGCTCTGTCAGTCCCCTTACAAGAGGCTACTGCAGCAGCTTACATCGCAGCCAACGAGCCAGTAACACAACTCGCTCGCCTGCACACAAACGCCGTTTTTAAGGCGGCCCAGATAAATCTCATAAAGAGTATAAATTCGGGTTGTCCGGCTCACGCCGAAGGAGTCATAACTGTAGAAAATGTGCCCACACCCTCGTGCTCACTGCTACACACAAACACGGTTCCCCTGGTAACGCGCTCAGAGTGCACTCTCATAAAGCGGGCACGCGCCGCTCGAGTGGTAAGCGTAGAGAATGTGTCCACGACTCTGTGCCCACACCTACCCACTGCCCTCTCTGCCACACAGTTACCCCGGGTTGCAGACCCTCTAAAGCGCTCAAACACTGGCCGTGTGACAAATGTAAGCCCTGCGCCCGCTCACGAGTGCGCGTACTTACTAACAAACACGATACCCCTCATGCCGCTCTCGTGACAGGGGTTTTTAACAGCGAAATGTGCCCCATCCATAAAGATCGAGCCGTCATACGCTGTACAGCCAGTCACTACTGTCTACCAGCCCCCGTGTTCAAGCACCGGCCGCCCCATCTTCTCTGATACAGGTTCCCCATCTCGCGCAATGTGGCGATCTGAACCCAGAGACCATTCGACCCCTAGCTATGCGTGCGGAAGCATGGGAAGCTATCCAGGGCATGTCAGAATGGGTGCTGAACACTATAGAACACGGCTATTCGCTTCAATTCGCTCGCCGTCCCCCGCGCTTTTTAGCACGAACGGAGACAAGAGTGAATTCAGAAGCAGCGCATCTGCTTCATGCAGAAAATAGCAAAGCTGCTGCACAAAGGGGCTATAGAACAGGTCCATCCTTCTCTGAGCGAGTCGGGCTTTTACAGCCGTTGCTTCCTCGTACCCAAGGAGGACGGAGCGCTAAGACCTATTTTAGATCTGAGACATTTGAACAAAGCCCTCATGAGACGGACGTTCAAAATGATCACAACCAGACAAATCCTCGCGCAAATTCGCCCAGGAGACTGGTTTATCTCTCTCGATCTGAAGGACGCGTACTTTCAGATCCAGATAACACCCCGTCACAGGCCATTCTTGAGATTCGCCTTCGACGGTCGGGTATATCAATACACAGTCCTGCCGTTCGGCCTGTCTTTGGCACCCCGTACATTTAAAAAGTGCATGGACACGGCTCTCGCTCCCCTCAGAAGACGGGGAATGCGTATACTGAACTATCTGGACGACTGGCTTATTCTGGCGCAGTCAGAGACAGAGCTTGTGTCTCACAGAACAGTGCTTCTCAGCCACTTGGAAAACCTGGGTCTCTCGGTTAACTGGACCAAGAGCTCATTATCGCCCCGCCAGTCAATCTCCTTCTTGGGATAGAACTGGACTCGGTGGCTATGACGGCCAGATTATCGGAGCAGCGCGCGCCGCATCCGTCATCTCGCCGCATCCTTCCAGGTGGGCAGCCAGGCTCCGCTGAGGACATTCCAGCGAATCCTGGGGCATATGGCCTCAGCTGCAGCAGTGCTTCAGCTGGGCTTACTGCGCATGCGCCCGCTTCAACGCTGGCTGAAAGCGCGCGTGCCTCACCGAGCCTGGGCGGCCGGCGACTCACGAGTCAGGGTGAATCAAGGCTGCATTTCAGCCCTACAGCCCTGGCTAGCAGCCGAATGGTATCGCACGGGAGTGACGAGGGGAGCGATCTCGCACCGGAAGGTTGTCTCGACAGATGCTTCCAACCAAGGTTGGGGAGCGCTCTTCGAAGGCAGACCGGTCTATGGCCGCTGGTCAGACCAGGAGAATCTCCTTCACATAAACTGTCTAGAGATGCTCGCGGTCGAGAAAGCGCTCAGGCATTTCCTCCATACATCAGTAGTGGCCTACGTGAACCGCCAGGGCGGCGTCAGATCCAAAATGCTCTGCACCCTGGCGGAACTCCTCCTCGTGTGGGCTCAGCACTCACTGCGCTCGCTGAGAGCCGCGCATGTGCCTGGGCACCTGAACGAGGGTCCCGACAGACTGTCCAGGGACAATGTTCCCCCTGGGGAAGTGGTCCTTGCATCCCCAAACGGTCCAGTCACTGTGGCGCCGTTTCGGCAAAGCGAAAGTCGACCTCTTTGCGTCAAAAGACAACGCTCACTGCCCAAAGTTCTTTACGAAGAACGAGGACGCGCTGGCCCAGACCTGGCCCAGCGGCCCACTATATGCCTTCCCGCCGGTCTCTCTGTTGCCACAAGTCATCAGGAGAACCAGGGAAGCGCGCCACACGGTGCTCCTCATAGCCCCGTACTGGGAGAACCAGACTTGGTTACAAGGGGCAGACACAGTCCCCTGGCCGATTCCGGCGAGAAGAGACCTTCTCTCTCAAGCCCCCGGCTTGATCTGGCATCCCCATCCAGAGCGCTGGTCTCTGCATGCATGGAGACTCAACGGATACCCGTTGACCTGCCAGAAGGGGTTGTGAACACGATCACCCAGTCTAGAGCCAGTCTAGCTTTTGCCGGTTCGGCGCTGGGCCGCGCATTAGGAAGGAACGAGTTCGTCACACGCTTCCTTAGGGGAGCCAGGAGGATGAACCCCCTGCGACCCCCCCTCGGTTCCTATGTGGGACCTTTCGCTGGTCCTAGAGGCCCTGAAAGCGCATCCCTTTGAACCCATAGAAACTGTGGATATGAAATACCTCACGCTCAAAACCGGTTTTCTGATAGCTCTGTCTTCAGTCAAACGTGTGGGAGACCTTCACGCGTTATCCGTTAACGCCGTGTGCCTCGAGTTCGGACCTAATGGCTCGAAAGTCATTCTTAAACCGAGGCATGGTTACGTCCCCAAAATATTGGGCACTCCCTTCAGAGCACAGGTCATTTCTCTCTCAGCCCTGCCGCCTTCCGGCAGCGAGGTCGATGGTAATCTCCTCTGCCCGGTCAGAGCGCTGAGAAATTACGTCACACGCTCCGCCGCTATCGGGCGCTCGGAGCAGCTTTTCGTTTCGTTTGGTGGGCGCACCAAAGGTCTCGCCGCCTCGAAACACAGCCTGTCCAGATGGATAGTGGACGCTATCGCAGCTACTTATGCGTCTAAAAACCTGCAGTGCCCTCTGGGCATCAGGGCTCACTCCACCAGAGGCACGGCCTCTTCGTGGGCTTGGTCCAGCGGAATTTCCATTCATGACATTTGTACGGCGGCGGGCTGGGCCTCCCCCTCGACATTTGTTAGGTTTTACAACCTGGAAGTTCCTGCCTTGCAGGCGAAAGTTTTATCAGTCTAAGTCACGCGTAGGCCGGCCCAGTGTCTATGTGCGGGCTACTGCGGTTGATTTAGCTCTCCTGGTTGAGCTGCATTATACAAGGGTTTATCAGCTCAGACCGGCCGTGCCGCTCTGAGCGCCCTAGTGTGTGCTTATGTACTGCGCTAGCCATTCTATTGGCCGCCCGGTTCCCACTCATCGTGTTCCCCGGACTTCCCCTGGGACTCATTTAGTGGATGATGGGCGCGCACGGCGTTGACAAGGGAGTTCCCGTAGCGTAAGCTAACTTACGCAATACGAGAGAACCTCTCGTAAGAGAACGTAATCGGTTACTAACGTAACCTCGGTTCTCTCTAGAAGAGGGAACGAGTATTGCGTAACCCGCCGTGCTCGCGCCACGAGCTCATTCGCTTCAGCGACAGAAACCAGTGAAGCAGCTTCTGAGCCTCGCTTGTATACGCTAAGCCACACCCCCTCTTTCGCGGGCTGTGACGCATGAGGCGCGCCAAGCGCGCTCATTGGACGTGACGTCACGTCTAAGGCTCAGCGATAGGCTGCTGCAGTTGCCGCAGGGCAGCCAATGGGCACGCTAGTAAGCCTGCCCTAGGTCGGCGTGCTGCTGCACTGCGTTGACAAAATTATAAAAATTAAGGATAATTTTTTGGCTTCAGATCTCGAGAAAAGATGACTTTCCCGTAGCGTAAGCTAACTTACGCAATACTCGTTCCCTCTTCTAGAGAGAACCGAGGTTACGTTAGTAACCGATTACGTTTTCCTCTTCATGAGGGAAAATATTTATTTTAGATCAAAATATCGAGTTTCAATGCCTCAAATCATGCTATACATATCCTTAACATCTCAATCAACTAATATTCGGGTAAGATGGATCATATTTTTAATTCTGGATGTTGTTTTTAATTTTTAATGTGTTCCTCAGAAGGAAAATAATTAATTTAAAATCAACCAAATGAATTTTCATGCCAAAAACGGCTTATATGTGTAGTCAATGTTGTTTTTCACTGATATTCAGATGGGATGAGTTATATTTTTAACTTTAAATGTGGTTTTTGATTGTTCAAAGATGAGATATGCAAAGCTACGATGGGGACGATATCGTATGACGTCATAACCATCGTTTGTCGTGTGAAATGTTGTTGTTGTTTTTTCCACAAAAATCCTAGTCCTTTTTAAAGGAAAATGAAGATAATATGAAAATGGAAGATTGAAGAGCACTTATAGTTCTTTCATCTGTGAAGATACTACTTGAAAACAGTGTAGAAAATATTGCAAAACCGTAAGACATGTAGAAGGAGTAAAATAAATAACATTTTATAAGAAAGAGAATCCTTGTAGTATTTTTATGTATGTAAGGATTCATTCTGTAAGATATTTTAATGTAAGGATCAAATATAAGTGTCCAGATAATGAAAAATGAGATCTTTCAAAATGCTTTTCAATGAAATCTTTTTATTATATGATCAAAGAACACAAAATATATCAATTTATGAAACATTTATTTATTTATTTATTCAAGAAACCCTCTTTTGGGTCAAAAACTTGTCATATTTATATTTATGTGTATATTTACTAATACATTCCCTTCTCATTTCAGAAAAAAATCAGGTTTTGTTCTGATAATTCTTTTTAATAAAAATAAATACATTAAATCTTTTTTAATCACATGAACTTCACTTTTTGAGTCATATTTATTTATATTTCTCCTCCTGTTTGTGCATACAAACAACTATTTTGTTGCTGTATATAAAATGATTTATTGAATATTCTCCAACACACTGCTCTATTTTGCTGCAACCCAAAGACTCTAGTACCCTTCATGATTTTCACACAATAAGAAATATCATGAATAAAGGATATAAAAGAGTGACTCATGACTGAATGTGGCTTGCAAAAACTTCTTAAACACTGTGGTTTTAAAGAAAAGTTATGGGGGCACGTGCACTGCAAACAAGGCCCGACAAGGGCCGGCCCAAAGCTCAGAGACGGAGGCACTGGCTGGTTAGGGGAATGAAACGTCCAAGGCTCAAACCTAAGGCCTGATCCTGCTTGTGCTCGGTCCATCCGTCCACTGACCACTCAAGACCAACCCGAGCCAGACCAAGTTCACCAGCACGCACCCCCTCTTATTTCTCAATTATATTATTAGTGTGACTTCTTGATCCCTTAGATAACCGATGTAATAATTAGTAAACCCACAAACCATACAATGGCCTCAAGTTATTTTATAACCACATGAATTATGTTCTATTGATTTTAAATAACATGAATTGTGTTTTCTTAATAAATTAAATAATTGAATTAAATTACACCACTCAAAAGGGGGTAAGATGACCCGGGGAACCCAACGGTGGGCTTATATGAGTCCGGGGAGAACCGTTAAGGTTGCAAAATTCTAAATATAGAACAATATTACAAGAGAGTGAATATAAAATTCTGAAAAAGGGTTAAGAGAACCCGGGCTATGATCCGAAGGGTTCTGTGACCCGGGGTAAATTAGCTCAGGGTTCGAGTGGTTAAGTTTAGGGCAGTGTAAGGGGTATGCCTATTGAGGTTACGCCACAGCGGTCACCAACGGGTAGGTTTAGGGCTATGTTGTGCGCGCGTTGGTAGGCTCTTACTCTCAGTTCATTATTGGTCTGGCCTACATACTGTTTTCGACATTTGAGACAGTATATGAGATAAATCCAGTTTACATTCTCATGTGACACAGTATGAGACAACTTGAAAGCCTGGTTACGTGTTCTCCGAATGCTCAATAATCAATCATTTGACACAAAATATTGATTTAAAAAGGAGTTTATTGATTTAAAAACGATTATACAGATTATACTGAGTGAACAGAACTGCGTCCATGGCAACGCTCTATGGCAATGGTGTGTTATACTTCGTCTATTATCAAGAAATATCGCACCGCAATTCAACCAAGCCATGTAATAAATTAAGAACTATTTGGTAAAGACTTGTCCTATCTCACAAACAAGATTTTTTTAATTTCCCCAACTAGGCTTTTTTTACCCTATTGAGCAAAATGATCCCCTTCAGTCTTTCTCTCCACATTTTGAACATAATGTATGCGTGTGCTTTCTGCATATGTATTTATTGCATTCAACACAAGTGAAGCTGGCATCTTTTCCATTGACACTTTTTATTTAGAAAAAATAAATTGACAAATTGTGTTAAGTGTGTTAAGCTTATTGACTGGTAACATTCTAGCTGTTAAAACACATGCAATGGTAAAATGTGTGATCAACAAAAAAAGGCTATATGAAGTAAAAATGACAAGGTGAATCACCAGTAAAAGGGAACAGCTTTAAATCCCCCCTCTGCAAATCAGTTGAGCCGATATGTTTAATAGTTTAACAAACATTAAATAAATGGCAAAACTGAAATTATACTTTAACCTTCCTCTCTTCTTCATGTTGTACAGGCTCGGCTGTGCCATCAGTGCCCCAGCGCTGCAGCGGTACTATGGAGGAGGACACTCGGCCAGACTTTTGAGGACGATGTTGAGGAGGATTACTCTCTTCCTTCGACAACACAACCGTTTCTCTCACTAATATTCGAGACCTCAAACACAACTTCAAAGGAGGAGTTCCATGTATAATTTTCCCTCACGCTCTTTCTCTAGACAACAAAACAAAAGAGTTTCCTTTGTTAACCATGGGGGGAGATTCAGAGACATTGATATCTCAATTGACAGACAAGTGACATCACAAAAGAGAAAAAGAGACTCCACGCTACTTTCCTCGAGAAAAGGCCTCAAAGGTTCACACACAATGAGTCTTCACTTGGGAGAGGGGGGTATGTCTCTTTTATTATGTATATACCTTTGGCATTACACTTTGACAATGAGTAATATCTGGCAAGGAACAGTTCTCAGTGGAAAAATGGCCCACTGATGCTGGGGGTCAGGGGTGAATGGGCAGTCTAGTTTGAGCTGATAGCAAGCCAACAGTAACTCATGAGATTCACACATACAGAGTCTTCATGTCATGAGTAAAAGTAATAAAAAAAATGTAAAAAGGAATTACTTCTTGTGGCCTGCATATTCACAACGAGTACAAATAGCAATGCAGATTAACACTGGCGATTTCCTAGGCAGATATTGACTTGGGACTATATTGGGGTGAAGCACAGGCGAAGCACTGCTACTTGGGCGTATCATCCTACCTATAGTTAATAGTTAAAGGGATACTCCACTTTTTTTGGAAATAGGCTCATTTTACAACTCCCCCAGAGTTATATAATTAAGATCTATAAAGTCAATAATTTAACATGTAACTCCTTTTAGTTGACGTTGGGTTGCATTCAGTTGTGACATCAACTAAAAAAGATCTTACAGGGAAGATATTTTGAAATGAGGCTCTGCTTAACTAATGCTAACAAAATGATTTGAGATATTATCAATGATCATGATTACTGCACCACAGCTGTGATTACTAGTTCTAGGCCTATTGCTTATGCTCCTAGCCTATACCTCACTATTTGATAGATACCATAGAGACTCTTCATGGAAAATGTAATGTTTTCTGTTAGCAGCCTTGACAAATACCCTGGACTGGCAACTCAAGTGCTGCCACTTGTGTTTGAGAGACCATAGTTCAGGTTGATTACAATCATAAAATCAAATTCATTTTATATGACCCTGCCCTAGTAGAGACTAGAGGTATTGAAATTAATCAAATAATCGATGCATCGAATCGTGGACATGGACGATAATCCACCGGGCCATAATCTATTATCTCGGTTTACAATTAAAAGTATGCCTAACAACATTTCTCTTTACATATTCTGTTAAGTTTTGCACATTCAGGAAGTGCCATGTGCTTAGTGCTGTAGTTTTATGTTTCCAGTGTATTTAGTATTAGAGCACTGCAGAATGTTTTGTTTTTGAAGCTTGAAAAGCTATGAATTAAATATCCTACATGACTTTAATAGAAAAATGTATTTGACGCATCATGTTGCATCGAGATATCGAATCGCTGAGATGATAATCGTAATAGAATCAGGAGATCAGTGAAGAGTCACACCTCTAGTAGAGACCTATACAGGCAATCAAAGATGTTCAATATGTCTATGACGTTAGCATACTCAATATCTGCAGAATTATTGGGCAATCACTAAATTAATCATTTTTATTAATCTGTTCTTTTTCAGAAAATGGCTCAGAGAAACACGCCGGCCAAAACAAGGGTGCAGAAGCGCCTCAACTCCTTTAAGGAGAAGAGTGCCGAGTGGGAAAAGGGGATGAGGCGCAACAGGAATGTTAGCCATTTTCTAGATGACATTGAGGTCACAGTAAGTAACTGTTTTTCTTGAGGACACATGCATGACACATATCCCTGCGTTCTGAGAAAATCACCACCAACATCTTGAGAACAACATGAGACGTTTTCTATTTTCTCTTTTTCATTTTTTACCTTTTCTTTTTGTCCTTAAATTTTTTTTTTTTTTATGTGATCGTCGTTATGTCGTCAAACTTGCTCTATGAATGAAAGGGTAGTCACCACCAGTGTAAAGGGAGTGCTTGAGAGGGCAGAGATAAAAAATAAAAAACATTGGGACACCATTTTTGTCTTTTTGTCGTTTTTCCAGAGTGCGACATAAATCCCTGTGCCAATGTTTTCGAGGCATGGAAATTGTGACGGATCATTTGTGACAAAGAAATTTCTAAATCTCCTGGAAGTCTTTAGTCAAGGTCGGCAGTATATCAAACTTATTTGATTTAATGTTTTCAATCAGTACGAAAAATCAGCTTGCAATGAGCAAATATAACCGTACACTCTAAACATTTAGAACAAGTTGGGCCCCCTTTTGCCTCACGAATCACCTTAATCCTTTGTGACGTGGATTCCACAAGATGTCTGTCCTCTTCTGGTCCAGCATCTCAGGGCACACATTGCAGAAACGCTGATGACGGGGGCGGTCTGTCCGACTGCTGAATGTTGGAAACATTTCTTAGCAATTTTGTTCCAAATTGACGACAGCATCGCACAGTTCCTGCGGATTTGCCAGTTGCATATCCATGGTGTGCATTTTCCATTCTACCACGCACACCTTTGGGTGGTCTATGACATGCCGTGTTTTCTGATGGGATGTAGCCATGAGCATATGGGTAAATGGTACAAATGTACCAAGAAAATACCCCATTAGTAGCCGGAATCATCAATTTAAGACATGATGGATCCACACTTGGTGTATCTTGTGAATATGTTGTTTTTTCCTTTTCATGTTTGGTATCATTTTAAAGGAACATTATGTAGCTTTTCAACCTTCATAATATATTTCCAAGACCCTTGTGATGGTACATTGACTTACAATAGGTTGAATGACACGTCTGCCATAGCCTGACGGGGTCTGTATTGCTTTTACTGGCACTATGTAACTTCGGGGTTCGGGTAGTAACCCCGGCACAAAAAGAACTACAAAATTCGACTGCTTTACGGCATACGTCACTTCCCCCACCACTTCCTCAAATTTGGACGTGAGCGTTTATATACTGTCTATGGACGTGAGAGGCCAACCAGCGTTTGTTTTCGGCTTTCGTGAGTATGTTTTTGTCATGGGGGCTGTTTACACCTGGCCACTTCATGCGTTTTCTCAGATCGGATAGCTATCTGATCGTGAAAAGATCAGGTGTAAATGCCCTCCGAAACGCATTCAAGACTGATTTGAATCCGATCGCTCAAACCACTTCAGGAGGAGATCTGAGACGCATTCCAGACGAAACTGGACAAGTGTAAATGCATCTGGTTGTTGAAACCACATATGTAAATTGTACTCCTCCCAAAAAATGTTAAAAAATAAATAAATAAATAAACGTGTGAGAGCGTGTTATAGTCTATTATGTTATTGCCAGATATGACGACGCAACTGGAAGACGCATTACCGCAGCTGAGCATCGATTCATCAAGCCAACGTGCAAACTATCATAAATCAAAATGAAAGTAAGTCGCAGACGCTTAACACACAATCATCATCATTAAAAGTAAAGAAACGAAATGATCTTACCAGGGCTGTTACTGCTCTCTCTTATTGCGGTCTTTGATTTTGAAATTTTAGCGGATAATCAATAAAATGCAGCTCATATCTGTTGCTTTCGGTGACGTGCACTCCATTAAATCTGCATATAGCGCGAGAATTGAAGATTGGATTTAAATCCGTTTCGCAAAAACATTTATGTGACCAGGTGTAAATGGAATCGTTTTGATAAATCAGAAATCCTATCTGATAAAATGCATGAAGTGGCCAGTAAATAAATCTCTTATTTGTAAACTTGTTTGCATTCTATGTTGTATGTTGTTGCGCTTGCTTGTAGTATGTCATTTTTTTTACATGCTGTTCATTCATCCATTGCTGATAATTAGACCAGTCCAATAATTTCCACATATGTCTAGCTAGCTTTTGATTATCAGAGCTGTTAACAGACTTGCTAACAAACACTCGTTTCTCTTACGTGTTTTTTGCGTTATGTTTTATTGCCTAGCTTGCCTCACGAACTAGTTTGCCAGCTGAACTCAGGTGCTGTGAGGTGTATTTATCACGTAGTCCTGAGGGATATCAGACGACGCTGATTCTTGCGATTATCATGAGAACAGTTTTCAATATCTCACATAAATATCAAGACATAAATAAGTCTAACGTAGAGGTTGGGTTGGGTTGGGGTTGGGGGGTATTTACGACAGTGCAAGTATTCCACAGCGACTCTAGGGGTCGCTGTTTGACAAAAACAATTTCTCCACAGTGTGCCTTTAAGTGTCTCAGTGCGATTGGTAAAATGGTCTTAATTTCCACCCCCTGGGGTACACGGATTGACCCAAACAACTCTAAACAATATTTGTATAACCCTTTTGTTCTGTCCTCTTCTGGTCCAGCATCTCAGGGCACACATGGCAGAAGCGCTGATGACGGGGGCGGTCTGTCCGACTGCTGCAGTCTGTGCCTACCCTGGGAGACGTCCGTGTGCTCGTCTTCACTTTCGTCTCCAAGCTGCTCATCTTCATCCTCACTTGTGCCAGACACAGATAAAACTTACACAAACAATATAACAGCAGAAGAGGCTGATGATATACAGATGGAATTGTTGCATTTTTGATGACTCACCTGGTCCACTGTTGACATGATGGTGGTGCAGGACAGGTCACTGCTCTCTACTGAGACCAGTAGCGTGTTCACTACACAGACACATACATACTTTGTCCAAAATCATACCTGGTTTCCCTGGGCGAACGGCTTTACTGGATCATAGGAATTAGTTTTGCCTTTTAGCATCTCGAAACGCCCTTTCCCACAGACCTGCACAAAGTAGATCTCATCATAATGAGCCAGTGAGTTTAAAAATAAATAAAATTAAAGCTGCAAGCAGCATTTATCGGGGTTCAAGCAGTTAAAGCCTTTAAGGCATTTAAGCACAAAAGCATCAAAAGTTATTAAGAGTTATTATGCAAGCATGTAACCACTGACATAATAGATGGAAAAGACCATTTACAGCCAATACAGGCAGTTTACCATGGGAAATATATGGTTTTAAAGCTTTTTAACAGTTATAGCGCCACCTATGGTCCGATCTCTATAAAATTGTTTATTGTGACCTCAAATTGAACCCATACAGATGTGTACTGAATTTGGTGAAGATATCTCATTTACTTCTTGAGTTATAGCCATTTTAGTAAAATAGGCTCCTCCCACAACAATTTATTACATTCTAGTATTATTTACTATGATTCTAGCATGATTTACCATAGTTTACCATGATTTACCATGATATACTACATTGTAGTATGATTTACCATTGTTTACTATGACTCTAGCATGGTTTACCATAGTTTATCATGATTTATCATAGTTTACCATGATTTACCCTGTTCTAGCATAGTTTACCATGTTCTAGCATGATTTGCCATGATATACCATGTTGTAGAATGATTTGCCAGGATTCTAGCATGATTTACCTTGATACACCATATTCTAGTATTATTTACTATGATTTACCATGTTTCTAGTGTGATTTACCATGATTTACCACATTACTAGCAATTATGTGAAGTGTCAGTGCAAATGAAGTGATAAACACTGACAAAATCTGATTGTGTTATAATAGTTATTGTTATATAAGTGATTTTTAGAGTCTAAATATGAATGTGAGCACATGTGAAAAGACTTCATTAATAAGTAGAATGGCCAGCAGAGGGCAGTAGAAGACCACTTATTGGCTCACTTTCACTTTAAACTTCATGATTTTCACCAGTTTTCTGCACTAAAGTAAACCAGTTTTTACATGTTAACTCTATAATGTATGCTCTGTCTCTCTCTCTCCCTCTCTCTCACTCACACACACACACACACACACACACACACACACACACACACACACACACACACACACACACACACACACACACACACAAGACAAATGTTGTTGTTGTGTCAATGCTATTGGGGTGTGTCATTATGAAAAATATATTTGAATGGTCTATAAACATTTCACAAAGTCTTTGTAAACTATTGATCAGATTATTCAGAATTTATTCTGAAACCTAAGACTACACACACACACACATTCTGTTGTAGATACAGACATTTGAAGTATATGATGTGATCAAACTGTTTACTGCAAGTCTCCTTCAGGATTCACATTCCTCAATGTGACAATTGTTAGTAGTGTAAGAAAAAATGATGTGGACGTCGAAGATCTCAAAAATGAAGTTTATTACAGCATAGCAGTGGCAAGGTACACAAAGCACCTTGGATTCAGCGGAGTCATACAGAATGAATCTCATCCTCTCAGCTCAAACATTTATCCTCTATTTCGTTTGTCTTCCCCCTCTACATGTAAATGAAGCTCTGTTTTTAAGTGTAATTTAAGAATAACAGATTCGTCTTCCCTCTCAACATGAGGCTGAAACTCTGTCTTAAATGTAAATTGAGGATCTTTCCTCTGTGCCCACATCTTTGATGTTCTGTGAAATCAGAACAGCAAAAGGTTAAGGTGATAAGATCTATCTGTAGTGGTCACATCTTTGATCTTCTGTTAAAATAGAACGGGTTAAATGTTAAGGTGACAAGCTATTTGAAGTCCCTGTAATCAAGATGGTTATTGGTTGCCCTCTGTGATACTATTTACATATTACTGAGATTGGATGTAATTGTCTCTATATGATAATTAAGCTCTTTTAAGTGAAGGAACATTTTGATATATATATATATTGGAGTGGAAGTTGTTGGGAACAGACCATAATTTCTTATAGACCCCCCTTTGATGCTCTTGGCCCAAAGTAGCATCAGAACCACTCTCTTTTCGTAGATAACACCTCCCGAACCTGGTGGGCAGGTGCCCCAGTGGCGGCGTAGCCCTGGCTTAGGTTGTTCCCATCTATGGCCATCAGAGAATCTTACCCGTCTTCGGGATTTACGCCTCCTGCACACTGAGTTATGGCTCTACTTCACTTGAGCAAAGTTATCATAGTTTGTGATAATGAAATGTATTTTTTTTTATTTTATTTTTTATACGAGGTAACCAAGAACCATCATATCCACTTGGAACATTCAATATTGATCATGGAATTATCTATAATCTTACGTTTCAGCATGGAACACATACAGCATAACATAATGCACTGACCGATAATAAGAAAGATACATACACATACAGCCGTTTTAAAGGTTACATTCCAAATTAAACTAGAATAGGCCATATCTCCATCATGCATTTGTTTTGCAAAAATCTTGTCTTTCTTCAAGGCCTTGTTGGGCTCTCACAGTGGTGTTCACATCAGTGATGTTTGCATATTGATTAGTTTTGATAACTCAAATAATCAACAATCAATAGACAATATAGTTGTTACGAACTGCTCCGAGACACGAAGGTAGAGATCCAAATGCAGCTTTAATGAGGGGTAATCCAAAGACGAAATCCAATAAACAGGCAATGGTCGAAACACAGGTAAGCAGTCCAAACAAACAAACAAACCAACAAAACAGGCAGGGACCAGAGGCAAGAGAGTAATCCAGGGAACAAGGCAAGATATCCAAAAAACCAAGAAACAATAAAACCAGGGAAAAACGCTCAGAGATGCAGTGTAACACAAACAAAACTTCGCAGTGTGTGAATGAGTGAACATGGTATAAATAGGTTGAGACTAACAGGGTGATGAGACACAGGTAAAGAGACACAGGTGAATGCAATCAGAGATGATGAGTCCGGGCAGTGAGTTATGGGAAATGTAGTTAGTGAGTGAATAGGAGAGTCTGGTGTGGAGTGCCCTCTGGTGGTTCTCAAGGGCACTCCAGCTGGTGACCGTTACATAGCCCCCCCTTTAAGGAGCGGATTCCAGACGCTCAAAATTCTCCAGGAGGGAGGTGGAGCGGAGGCGGACCTGGGGGCGGGATGCCGGACCTGGAGGCGGGATGGCGGGCCAGGCCCGTGCAGCGGAAGAGGACCTGAAGACTCCGGCAGGGCGGAAGGCCAGGGCGGAGCAGGCTCTGCAGGCGACCAGGGCGGAGCAGGCTGTGCAGGCGACCAGGGCGGAGCAGGCTGTGCAGGCGACCAGGGCGGAGCAGGCGGAGCAGGCTGTGCAGGCGACCAGGGTGGAGACGAGCCTTCAGGCGGCCAGGGAGGAGACGACCTTCCAGGCGACCCTGGCACAGGAACAGACACCGGCTCAGGAACAGACACAGGGACAGGAACAGACACTGGCTCAGGACCAGACACCGGCTCAGCGGAGACCATCTTGTCCGGAGACACTGGTTCGGCGGTGGCCAACTTGTCCAAAGGCACAGGCGTGGTTTCGGCCATCTTGTCCGAAGACACAGGCGTGGAGTCGGCCATCTTGTCCGAAGACACAGGCGTGGTTTCGGCCATCTTGTCCGAAGACACAGGCGTGGTTTCGGCCATTTTGTCCAAAGACACAGGCGTGGTTTCGGCCATCTTGTCCGAAGACACAGGCGTGGTTTCGGCCATCTTGTCCGAAGACACAGGCGTGGAGTCGGCCATCTTGTCCGAAGACACAGGCGTGGAGTCGGCCATCTTGTCCGAAGACACAGGCGTAGAAAGAGGAAGAGGAACCGATTCAGGCTCAGGCTCAGGATCAGATTCAGGCTCAGGAACAGATTCAGTCTCGGCTGGACGAGACTCTGGATGGGCGGACGTGACGTGAAGCTCTGACTCGGCAGGACTGACGTGAAGCTCTGGCTCTGGCTCGGCAGGACTGACGTGAAGCTCTGGCTCTGGCTCGGCAGGACTGACGTGAAGCTCTGGCTCTGGCTCGGCAGGACTGACGTGAAGCTCTGGCTCTGGCTCGGCAGGACTGACGTGAAGCTCTGGCTCTGGCTCGGCAGGACTGACGTGAAGCTCTGGCTCTGGCTCGGCAGGACTGACGTGAAGCTCTGGTTCTGGCTCGGCAGGACTGACGTGAAGCTCTGGCTCGGCAGGACTGACGTGGAGCTCTGGCTCGGCAGGACTGACGTGAAGCTCTGGCTCGGCAGGACTGACGTGAAGCTCTGGCTCTGGCTCGGCAGAAGTGACGAGAACAGTCTCTGGCTCGGCATAAGTGAGGTGAACAGTCTCTGGATCAGGATCAGCACGCTCTGAGCTTGACGGGACCAGCAGCGAGGGCTTTGAGCTGGGTAGGACCAGCGGCGAAGAGGATTCTGAGCTGGTTAGGACCAGCGATGAAGAGGGCTCTGAGCTGGACAGGACCAGCGGCGAAGAGGGCTCTGGGCTGGACAGGACCAGCGGTGAAGAGGGCTCTGAGCTGGACAGGACCAGCGGCGAAGAGGGCTCTGGGCTGGACAGGACCAGCGATGAAGAGGGCTCTGAGCTGGACGGGACCAGCGGCAATGAAGAAGGCTCTGTGCTGGACGAGACCAGCGGTGAAGAGGGCTCTGAGCTGGACAGGACCAGCGGTGAAGGCTCTAGCTTGGCGGGCATGTCGCTTGCTGTCTCAGGCGCGGCGGGCATGACGCTCTCAGTCTCAGGGGCGGCGGGCATGACGCATACTGCCTTGGCTTCGGCAGATTTGGCGTGAAGTGCGGGCTCGGCTGGACTGGCGTGAAGTGCAGGCTCGGCTGGACTGGACGTGACGGCCTTCCTGGCAGCACGTGCAGCCATTAACGGAGGATCGGCCACGCTGGAGATCGGTCCTGTACGGCCATAGACCGATCTGGTGGCTGGCCTGATTGCTGGCAAGACGTGGAGCACGGTCTGAGAGGACACTGAGGGTTCAGGGAGCTTCTTCTCCTCCTCGCCCACAGTAAACAAGGAACCGCTCCACAACAGGGCCAGGTCAACGTACCTTTCTAAAGACCCGAGCGAATCAGGTTCGGGCATCAGTGACCGGAGTGGTTCCGATAATCCCCCGCGGAAGAAGATCATCAAGCACTGGGTGCTCATTTGTGCAAGATGTGCCAGCTCGAGGAATTCTGCGACATAATCCTCGATGGCGCAATTCTCTTGGCAAAGACGGAGGATCTGGACATCAGGACTCCAGGTAGGCATGGCTGCTGGATCTAGGTTTGGCGAAGTTTTCTGTTACGAACTGCTCCGAGACACGAAGGTAGAGATCCAAATGCAGCTTTAATGAGGGGTAATCCAAAGACGAAATCCAATAAACAGGCAATGGTCGAAACACAGGTAAGCAGTCCAAACAAACAAACAAACCAACAAAACAGGCAGGGACCAGAGGCAAGAGAGTAATCCAGGGAACAAGGCAAGATATCCAAAAAACCAAGAAACAATAAAACCAGGGAAAAACGCTCAGAGATGCAGTGTAACACAAACAAAACTTCGCAGTGTGTGAATGAGTGAACATGGTATAAATAGGTTGAGACTAACAGGGTGATGAGACACAGGTGAAGAGACACAGGTGAATGCAATCAGAGATGATGAGTCCGGGCAGTGAGTTATGGGAAATGTAGTTAGTGAGTGAATAGGAGAGTCTGGTGTGGAGTGCCCTCTGGTGGTTCTCAAGGGCACTCCAGCTGGTGACCGTTACAATAGTGTGTGTGTGTGTGTGTGTGTGTGTACTCGTCTATCTATCTAAGAGGGGACCTTGGTGTCGTTACACACTCACTAACAGGGGACCGTCGAGCCAAGTGGGGACATTTTTCAAGTCCCCTGTTGGTCATGCTTTAAAACATGTTAAAATCAGCTAAAACACGCTCTGGTTAATTTTTTACATTTTTGACCAAGTGGGGACTTACATGTGTGTGTGTGTTTAAGTCCATACTCAGCAGCGCTCCTGTAGGCTGGAGCAGGAACTGCAGTGGCCCATTAACACACGTCGTTCACACTTCTCTATTGTCTGAATGGCTGCTGTCCTAGAGAGGCTCTGAGACTGTAGAGCTGCTGTTTAACTGCTTCAGTAACACTTTATAATAACTGCACGCTATTAATCATTAGTTAAGCATTAGTAAACAGTTAATTAATTTATAAAGCATTAATATACACTAATAAGCAGTATATAAATGCAGTTATAAATGCTTTATTCCTGTTTTAAAAGCATATCTATAATGTGTTTAATAATTGTATTTTCATACTTTATTAATGATCAATTTATCATTTCTAAATGAAGTATAGCATCATTTACAAAGCAGTTATTTAGGAGTTGTCAGTGGTTCATAAGATCCCTTAGAAAGTGTGAGTAAATGATTCAACTATTTCAATGTACATTCATACATCATACACTTATTATTCAGACATATAGTAATAGTTACTTAGTGTGTTAATAAATGCTTTATTAACATGTATTTCTACTGTAGTTCAGGTAGTTATAAAACATTTAGTAGAGGTCAGTTCACTATTTTTTGTGAGCTCATCTAAAGTGAGGACTAGTTATGCTAGTTATGTAGGAGATTTAAAGGCTGTTCATATTTCTATGTTCTCTATCACTGTGTTGTGTTGTGTGTGTTTCCTTTTTCTGTTTAGAAGATAACTGAGTCTTTAAATCTCCTTTATAAATGCTTTAGGCATAACTAGTCCTCACTTTTGCTCACAAAATAGTGAACTGACCACTACTAAATGCTTTATAACTCCCTGAATCTACTAAATTTACTCTAAGTGATCTTATTAATCACTGACAACTCCTAAATAACTGCTTTGTAAATAATGCTATACTTCATTTAGAAATGATAAATTGATAATTAATAAAGTATGAAAATACAATTATTAAACACATTATAGATATCCTTCTAAATCAATAATACAGCATTTAAAGCTGTATTTATAAACAGCTTATTAATGTCTGCTTTATGAATTATGATTTAACTGTTTACTAATGCTTAACTAATGATTAATAGGATAGTTATTATAAAGGGTTACCATATATATTATATTATATTTTTCATAATATAACTTCAAATATGCATTTTTTAATAAAAAAAAAAAAAAACATGCCAAGAGGGGATCTGCAACTAAATGTCATAATTATAATGTAATTATTATTATATTATTAAGATATTAATAATGTGACTGATAGTATTGGCTGCCTATTAATTAAAACATAATTTCTACTCTTAAAAAAAATCAATAGACATGTCCTTATTTTTCTGTTTCCTTTGTTTCTAGGATGTTGATGTACAGAGATATTCAGTGTTTGAAATATTGCTAAATTTAAATGCAACCAAACATATGTCGTTCCTTTCTTGATCTAATTCAAAACTTTTGAGTTGACTTGCTGCATCTGGTCATTTTGAAGAAACAAAAATGAAATACACAATTTTCTTTTAAGGTCTTTTTTCATAATATAACTTCAAATATGCAAAAAATAATAATATTTTAAACATGCCAAGATGGAATATCATCTCTGAACGATTTCTACCTATACAAGAGGGGACTCGCAATAGCCTGCAATGGAACTGTGTGTGTGTGTGTGTGTGTGTGTGTGTGTGTGTGTGTGTGTGTGAACAGTTAAGTCTGTCTTTATTTTGTAACTATAGTTACAAAATAAAGACAGACTTAATTGAATTGAATTGCTTGAGGAAAGACCATTTAAATCTACAACGGGGTAAAAAATACAGACGGTCCGGCAGCAACAGTTCAAAAGCAGAGGCGAGAATATCCTCTTATCATTTATAATATAATTTTTTTACTTTCTATGCTTGGTTATGCAGTCCCTAACAATTTACTTGCCATTGTTATGTGTCATTGCACACACACATACATATCTATATTACTAACAGACCAATGTCGCTCTACACTGGCCGAGAGGGGACTCTCGGAACGATCTCTATCTATACAAGAGGGGACTTGGCTGCAATGGAGCTGTGTGTGTGTGTGTGTGTGTGTGTGTGTGTGTGTGTGTGTGTGAACAGTGAAGTGAACTGGCAGTGAAGTCTGTCTTCATTATGTAACTATATATATATAGTATATTATATAGTATATTATATATTACGCCTTTTATCATTCATAACATTATTTTTCTTATTTAACGCTTATTTTCTCTCTTCATAGATACTTTCTATGCTTGGTTATGCAGTCCCTTTAGGGTTTATAGGATTAATCAAACAGAAATAGCTCTTTAAGGTAACGATTTCAGGTCACTATAGTGACCTATATTTAGTATAGCGTAAAGCATACTTTATACAGTGAATAATGATTTTATTAATCAAAATGAACTTCGCGTCCCCAGTTGGATGGTAAAGAACGATACGTGTTTGGCTGCTTTGTACATTTCTTGCCATCACAAACACACTGTAAAGATTTTGGAGGTCAATCTCAAAATGTTATGTCGACTTGCTGCACTGAACATTTTTAGTTGGTTCAGTTGAAATATATGAAGTAGGGATGTTCATTTAACATTTTGTTTTCTGACTGAAAGCTGATGGTTGTTAACCAGTCATCATCAGTTAACTGACATGATTTGAAGGTTAGATTAGAATTAAATGGACTTAGAATAGATAGGTGTCTGTGACCAATTCAAAAACCTAAAAAATGTAGATTTACATGTGCAAATAGCAGCATAAACAACAGAACATGAGGATTCACACATCAAGCACCCGCAGTGCTTCTGTGAACACAGTAAACCAGAATAAAAGTGTATATATAACTGTATATATAATAAATAGGCCAACTTAAATGAACAATTAACAAAACTAAAGTGCAATAAAGAATGGACACTTCAGGACATAATTTTCAATTTTCACCTGACAATGCAAGCTTTTGAAAACGAGTTTCAAAGTGCAAGGTTTTGAAAACGATGCCTTTACCATCTGCATGTAAACAACATAAACGTGAATTTGTGAAATTGGTATGTCATTCCAACCCGGTCACACTAAATGTGTCTCTATAGCACACATTGTGTTTATTGTGCAATTTATACGCGAAAAGGAGTTTCTGTGTGCATATGATACGCATGGGTGGGTTTAGGGTAGGTTTAGTAATGGTGTGTAATATGTATTATATGTTTGGTTAGGATTAGTGTTGTAGGGTGCATGACATGTGTATTCACCTTATTTTCCACGAGGGTGACGCCATTACGTTCGTTTTGTCATCTTACTTCGGGCTGAGAGGGACCTCAACTTCCGTCTGAAAGGACGCTAGTTTCTAGACGTAATTCTATTGTTCTAACGGTAAAATATGTCAAGTATTGTATGGTCAGTTAGGGGCTGCCATAACAATTGGATTAAGAGGATAGAACAATTTAACCAACAGTGTTACGAACACAATGTAAAGCGATCGGAATGTTGTGGTGTACTTTACGATTTACACCCGGATGTGCCGTGTCAGTTTAGCGGAAGTCGGATGACAAATTGCGGAAGCGCAAAGTATTAAAAGTGGGCGGGGCGGAATAAGGTGAATTACACGCAATAAAGTGCTATCATATGAATGTATTAAATGCATGAATAAGCCTTTCTGCATCTGACAGGGATAAAGAAGTTTGAATTCTGGCAATATTTTTAAGATGGAAAAATGCAGATTTTGAAACCATTTTGATATGGGCATCAAATGACAAATGCGGATCAAAGATAACACCTAGATTTCGCACTTGTGATGCTGGAGACAATAATTCAGAATCAGAAAACAGACTTAGACAGTTATGTTTGTGCAAATCTGTCAGCATACCAAAAAGTAACAGTTCCATTTTTGATTTGTTAAGCTTAAGATAGTTGTCATGCATCCATACCTTTATTTCTTCCAGACATACGGTAAGAGCTGTAATTGCGAGATTTGGATCAGGGAGTGAGCTAACATAGATCTGCATGTCATCAGCATAACAAGGAAAAACCCCGTACCGTACTTTCTAATAATGTCACCAAGCGGCAACATATAGATGCAGAACAAAGTAGGTCCTAGTACTGACCCCTGCGGGACACCCTGCTGTACTAATGTTGCCTCCGATTTGTTCTTCCCCAAATAAATATACTGCAAAGAGATGCCAGAGGTGCCTAACAAAACACGCAACCTGTCAAGGAGGATGATATGACATTTAGTGTCAAAAGCAGCGCTAATGTCTAGCAGAACCAAAATGCTGCAAGCACCCATATCAGCAGAAACATTAGGCGTTTCTCAATAGCAAGTACGCACAGTTTGGACTTGCCAAGTCCAGCTCAGGAGAATGACTCCCGAGGACGCGAGTCCGGTAATTCTGCTAATGGAACAGCACGTTCTTCAAAGCGTCAGTCAGCTCGCTCTGCTACTCCGGTTATCTCTGTATGTACATTTTAGGCAACAATAAAACAAAATATGTTATAAAACACCACACTGCCTCTTTTCGTTTTCATTTAAAGAAATCTTAAACATTATAGCCACACAAATGGTGATTGCCTGGATCTCACAACCTGGATCAAATTTTCATAAATCTTTATAAATAAACCACAGATTTGAGCTTTAAACAACTACATTCTCGCCTGAAAAACTCTTAAATTTACATTTCGTGACACAGTAACAGTAGTATTATATGTCAACTGTAAATTAAAAGATGGCGCTTCTTATGTTGTCATTCCCCTTGTAGCACGCGCAAGTGACGATTCTCTGTCAACCAATCAACGTCCTGCAGTTAGTCTAGCTCCACCCTTTAGTACCATACCACTGTGCTGGTGCCCCAACGGAAGGGTACCCAAAAAGTGTTAAGGTTCGGCTTTTTGGTACCATTCACAACTTTTGACAGTGGAAACGGAAATAAATGCATACCGTACCGTACCGTACCGCTCAGTGAAAACAAGCCATTAGAGATTAGAGTCGAATCTTCCCTAACAATTTTTAAGTCTCTTTTAAAAAGGTATTTGTTTTCTCTGGCGTATTGATTTTTTTTTTTTTAAATGTATATATTATATTATATTTTTGTGTATTAGAGTGTGTATATTTAGGATACGTATTTAGTTGTCTTGTACAGCACTTTGGCCAGTCTTGTGGCTGTTTTAAATGTACTTTATAAATTAATTAAACTTGAAACCACTGATTGTAATAATACATCAAAATTCTTACTGTCAGTTAACCGGTTAGTCATAGTATTCTCAATGTATTTTAACACTGGCACTTTAGTTGAACCATCTGAATATTTTAAATGCAACAATCAACATAAAATTGAGTTTTGACCTTTGTGTATTTTTTTTACAGTGTATTTTTTAGGGCAATAAACCCAGACAGCAACATAGTGTTGGCCCAGATCCGGCCCACATCCGGGCTGTGTGGATTCCAGATGTGGGCCAGATCCGGGCCGATACTATGTAGCTGTCTGAGACTGGTGTTTTAGTGTTATTATGAACATCGCCATCACATTCAGAGATACTGCTAAATGTAAAAGCAATCAAACGTGTCATTCTTTATTATCAAACAGTGGACAAAATAAGTAAATTTGTGTAATGAAATGAATATAACATGTGCATGCATACTGCTGCTGCTTATCTTTAGCATGTACACTAACTTGTGTGGAAATGGGCATGGAATGGTGAAAAAATGCTGACCTAAAAATTGTTACACTTAATTTAAGTGATATTACTTAACATTAATGAACCAACATACAATAAAACTACCAAAACACATCATTCATGTCTCAAATTAAGGCATTCTTTCAGAACTCTAGTGAAGGTTTCAGCCAACAAACATAAATTAAATATACAAAACAAAAAACACACAAACAACAGGCAGCAATATGCACTATTTTCTGCTGTTCAGAATTCAATGCAGTTTATGTTACATGGTTCATGTTTACATTAATGTACAAACCTTTTGTATAGATGGTGATGAAAATGAAAGACTAAGACTTGTGTATGTGTTTAGCTACATCTTATTTTTTCTGATTTAAAAAAAATAATATTTCAGAATAATATTTATCAATGTGGTATACGGTAGAAATATTACACATTTCAGTCTAGCTTAGGTTTTTAAATTAAATAACACAGTCTTGGAAATAATATGTAAGCATGTGCAAATAAGCCTGTATAGTAAATCAAGTTCTGTTGGTCTTTGTGTTTAAGTGAGAAATTAATTCATTTAAATTGAAAGATCTCAATGTTTATAAGATCTTTCAATTATGTTTAACAGTTTTGAGTGTATAAAAGAGTGTATAAAAATGGGCTCTGAGTTTTGGCAGTGGTTGTGTCTAAGTGAAATATGTAGTTTGGAAGATGTAGTCACTGAATGCATTAATACAACATTGAATGACACAGACATTTGCAACACTTCTACAGTAATACCGTAGTAAAATATATTCAGAATCTAAAAAATTAAATACTATCAAAACAATTAGATGTAGCTGAACACATACAGGTATTAATCTTTCAGTTTCATCACCATCTATAAAAAGGGGAAACTTGGGGGAAAATGTGTACTGTACTGTAAACAATGACCATGTAACATATAATGTTGTGAATTCTGAACAACAGAAAACAGCAGAAATATTTTATAATGCTTCCTGTTATTTGTGTTTTTTTATTTAACGTGTGTTTTTTTGGGGTAAAACCTTTTCTAGTGTTCTGGAAGAATGAGTTGATCTGACACATGAATGAAGTTTCAGTGCATTTTGAATGTGAAATGAACTGCTGTCAAGCTGTAAGTTGGTTTGGAGAAGATATCATGGTCTTTTAACCTGACATCATTTAAGACATCATTTAAGACTGTGGTATAAATGATTGAATGATTTAACCATAACTCATTACTATCCTTGATTTCTAAAATAGGTATTTTTCATATGTATGTAGACTAGGGTGTGTGAATTGAGTTGTTGCACTTCCCCCCCACACACAATTTACATATCAATGCAGGAAGGCCTTAAAGGCCAGTGTTTGTCTCAGGTGAGAGCCAACAACCCCCAGAGTCCTGTTACCAATATCTGTGCAACTTCTCAAATACACTAGAATAAACTAGAGAAAACGCTGGGATTTACCCTGCCAAATTAAATTAAATTACAGGTTTTTACAATCACTAGGACACATTTCTCAATATTTAGGTACATTTTCAAAACTCTTCACTCAGTTTTCCTAACCAACTTACAGCTTGACAGCAGTTCATTTCACATTCAAAATGCACTGAAACTTCATGTCTCAGATCAACTCATTCTTCCAGAACACTAGAAAAGATTTAACAACAAACACACTTTGTCACTCATAAAACAAAACAAAAAACACAAACAACAGGAGCATTACACAATGTTTTCTTTTGTAAAATGCTTTCATAAAACAAGAATGACACTATCTACTGTTTATAATTCACTGCAGTTGATGTTACATGATCCTTTTTGATTACAGCCCTGTTATCAACTATGATAATATTGAGCAGGTGGATACCTATAAGTATCTAGGTGTGGTCATTGATCGTTCATTTACTTGGAAAGCCCACATTGATTATCTTTGTTCAAAATTCCGGCAACGATTGTATTTTTTTTAAGAAGACTTAGGCTGTTTGGTGTAAATCAGAGAATTATGCAATTATTTCATTATGCCGTTTTAGGTAGTCTTTTAAATTATTGGATGCACACTTCATATGGCAATCTTTTGGTCCAATTAAAATCACAGCTTGTACGTCTTGTGAAAACTGCAATGTAAGTTATGGGTGTAAGAGAGTACTCATCACTTCAATCAATTTACGAATCGTGGATTTTTAAAAAAAATGCACAGACAATAGTGAGTGATTCAAGCCATGTTTTATTTCCAATGTATCAGCTTCTGCCATCAGGGAGGGGGTATAGAGTCCCACTGAGTAAGAGGAACCGTTACAAAAAAATCATTTATTCCTGTATCTATTAATATGTTAAATAGCCAGATGTAGTAATGCCGTTTTTTTAAAACTCTTTTTGGTTTGTGTGTGTATGTATATGTTGTGTACTAATGCAGCTTTGAGTCCAAGACAAATTTCCTGAAAAAGGGCAATAAAGTAAAGTATACTAACAAACTAACTTTTTAACATTACTGTACTAAAATATTCCTAAGTTTCCCCTTTTGTATAGATGGTGATGAAACTGAAAGACTAACACTTACATCTAATTATTTTGATTATATTATATTTTAGAATCAGAATATCTATTTCAATGTGATTGAAATTACTTGTTATTTTTAACAGTTTAACAGTACTATTATTATTAACAGTTTTAAAAAGCGTATGTAAACATGTGCAAATTAGCCTGTATAGAACATAAAGTTCTGTTGGTGTTTGTGTTTAAGAATAATGAATGTAAATGGAACAAAATGCATTCAATGACATCTTTCAAAGCAGTGATCCACAGTTTAGCTCACATAGACGGATGGTGTGATCACTGTGTGAAGAGAGTTTTGAAAAAGTGACTTTAGAATTGGGAAACTTACATTTTATTTGTGTTTGGAATAATCATTAATTTAGTTTCATTGCGAACATAGTGCTAAACAAGTAAACAAGATTTTATATTTAAATATTATATTATAATATATAATACTGATTTCAGAAAATCCCTGGGAGTGTGAATGAACAGAAATCAAACAATCGCGGGACAAATTATCAGTGTATTTTCCGGAATCTCTGTGTGAACGGGGCTTATGTGAGCCAAACTGTGGATCATTTATTATTGCTTTGGCAAATTTTTTTATTTATTTCTCACTTAACACAAACACCAACAGACATTTATGTTCTATACAGGCCAATTTGCAGATGTTTTAAATTCTGAATCTAAAAAAAACAAAAACAAAAAAATTATATTTAACTAAACACCTATACAAGTGTTAATCTCAGTTTCATATTTTTGTACAGTATTGTAAACGTGGATAATGTAACATTAACTGCAGTGAACAGTAGATAGTGTAATTCTTGTTTTATTTATTTTTTAAATACATTTTTACAAAAGAAAACTTTACAAAATAAATTTGGCAGGGTAAATCCCAGCGTTTTCTCTAGTTTATTCTAGTGTATTTGAGAAGTTGCACAGATATTGGTAACAGGACTCTGGGGGTTGTTGGCTCTCACCTGAGACAAACACTGGCCTTTAAGGCCTTCCTGCATTGATATGTAAATTGTGTGTGGGGGGGAAGTGCAACAACTCAATTCACACACCCTAGTCTACATACATATGAAAAATACCTATTTTAGAAATCAAGGATAGTAATGAGTTATGGTTAAATCATTCAATCATTTATACCACAGTCTTAAATGATGTCTTAAATGATGTCAGGTTAAAAGACCATGATATCTTCTCCAAACCAACTTACAGCTTGACAGCAGTTCATTTCACATTCAAAATGCACTGAAACTTCATTCATGTGTCAGATCAACTCATTCTTCCAGAACACTAGAAAAGGTTTTACCCCAAAAAAACACACGTTAAATAAAAAAACACAAATAACAGGAAGCATTATAAAATATTTCTGCTGTTTTCTGTTGTTCAGAATTCACAACATTATATGTTACATGGTCATTGTTTACAGTAAAGTACACATTTTCCCCCAAGTTTCCCCTTTTTATAGATGGTGATGAAACTGAAAGATTAATACCTGTATGTGTTCAGCTACATCTAATTGTTTTGATAGTATTTAATTTTTTAGATTCTGAATATATTTTACTACGGTATTACTGTAGAAGTGTTGCAAATGTCTGTGTCATTCAATGTTGTATTAATGCATTCAGTGACTACATCTTCCAAACTACATATTTCACTTAGACACAACCACTGCCAAAACTCAGAGCCCATTTTTATACACTCTTTTATACACTCAAAACTGTTAAACATAATTGAAAGATCTTATAAACATTGAGATCTTTCAATTTAAATGAATTAATTTCTCACTTAAACACAAAGACCAACAGAACTTGATTTACTATACAGGCTTATTTGCACATGCTTACATATTATTTCCAAGACTGTGTTATTTAATTTAAAAACCTAAGCTAGACTGAAATGTGTAATATTTCTACCGTATACCACATTGATAAATATTATTCTGAAATATTATTTTTTTTAAATCAGAAAAAATAAGATGTAGCTAAACACATACACAAGTCTTAGTCTTTCATTTTCATCACCATCTATACAAAAGGTTTGTACATTAATGTAAACATGAACCATGTAACATAAACTGCATTGAATTCTGAACAGCAGAAAATAGTGCATATTGCTGCCTGTTGTTTGTGTGTTTTTTGTTTTGTATATTTAATTTATGTTTGTTGGCTGAAACCTTCACTAGAGTTCTGAAAGAATGCCTTAATTTGAGACATGAATGATGTGTTTTGGTAGTTTTATTGTATGTTGGTTCATTAATGTTAAGTAATATCACTTAAATTAAGTGTAACAATTTTTAGGTCAGCATTTTTTCACCATTCCATGCCCATTTCCACACAAGTTAGTGTACATGCTAAAGATAAGCAGCAGCAGTATGCATGCACATGTTATATTCATTTCATTACACAAATTTACTTATTTTGTCCACTGTTTGATAATAAAGAATGACACGTTTGATTGCTTTTACATTTAGCAGTATCTCTGAATGTGATGGCGATGTTCATAATAACACTAAAACACCAGTCTCAGACAGCTACATAGTATCGGCCCGGATCTGGCCCACATCTGGAATCCACACAGCCCGGATGTGGGCCGGATCTGGGCCAACACTATGTTGCTGTCTGGGTTTATTGCCCTAAAAAATACACTGTAAAAAAAATACACAAAGGTCAAAACTCAATTTTATGTTGATTGTTGCATTTAAAATATTCAGATGGTTCAACTAAAGTGCCAGTGTTAAAATACATTGAGAATACTATGACTAACCGGTTAACTGACAGTAAGAATTTTGATGTATTATTACAATCAGTGGTTTCAAGTTTAATTAATTTATAAAGTACATTTAAAACAGCCACAAGACTGGCCAAAGTGCTGTACAAGACAACTAAATACGTATCCTAAATATACACACTCTAATACACAAAAATATAATATAATATATACATTTAAAAAAAAAAAAATCAATACGCCAGAGAAAACAAATACCTTTTTAAAAGAGACTTAAAAATTGTTAGGGAAGATTCGACTCTAATCTCTAATGGCTTGTTTTCACTGAGCGGTACGGTACGGTACGGTATGCATTTATTTCCGTTTCCACTGTCAAAAGTTGTGAATGGTACCAAAAAGCCGAACCTTAACACTTTTTGGGTACCCTTCCGTTGGGGCACCAGCACAGTGGTATGGTACTAAAGGGTGGAGCTAGACTAACTGCAGGACGTTGATTGGTTGACAGAGAATCGTCACTTGCGCGTGCTACAAGGGGAATGACAACATAAGAAGCGCCATCTTTTAATTTACAGTTGACATATAATACTACTGTTACTGTGTCACGAAATGTAAATTTAAGAGTTTTTCAGGCGAGAATGTAGTTGTTTAAAGCTCAAATCTGTGGTTTATTTATAAAGATTTATGAAAATTTGATCCAGGTTGTGAGATCCAGGCAATCACCATTTGTGTGGCTATAATGTTTAAGATTTCTTTAAATGAAAACGAAAAGAGGCAGTGTGGTGTTTTATAACATATTTTGTTTTATTGTTGCCTAAAATGTACATACAGAGATAACCGGAGTAGCAGAGCGAGCTGACTGACGCTTTGAAGAACGTGCTGTTCCATTAGCAGAATTACCGGACTCGCGTCCTCGGGAGTCATTCTCCTGAGCTGGACTTGGCAAGTCCAAACTGTGCGTACTTGCTATTGAGAAACGCCTAATGTTTCTGCTGATATGGGTGCTTGCAGCATTTTGGTTCTGCTAGACATTAGCGCTGCTTTTGACACTAAATGTCATATCATCCTCCTTGACAGGTTGCGTGTTTTGTTAGGCACCTCTGGCATCTCTTTGCAGTATATTTATTTGGGGAAGAACAAATCGGAGGCAACATTAGTACAGCAGGGTGTCCCGCAGGGGTCAGTACTAGGACCTACTTTGTTCTGCATCTATATGTTGCCGCTTGGTGACATTATTAGAAAGTACGGTACGGGGTTTTTCCTTGTTATGCTGATGACATGCAGATCTATGTTAGCTCACTCCCTGATCCAAATCTCGCAATTACAGCTCTTACCGTATGTCTGGAAGAAATAAAGGTATGGATGCATGACAACTATCTTAAGCTTAACAAATCAAAAATGGAACTGTTACTTTTTGGTATGCTGACAGATTTGCACAAACATAACTGTCTAAGTCTGTTTTCTGATTCTGAATTATTGTCTCCAGCATCACAAGTGCGAAATCTAGGTGTTATCTTTGATCCGCATTTGTCATTTGATGCCCATATCAAAATGGTTTCAAAATCTGCATTTTTCCATCTTAAAAATATTGCCAGAATTCAAACTTCTTTATCCCTGTCAGATGCAGAAAGGCTTATTCATGCATTTAATACATTCATATGATAGCACTTTATTGCGTGTAATTCACCTTATTCCGCCCCGCCCACTTTTAATACTTTGCGCTTCCGCAATTTGTCATCCGACTTCCGCTAAACTGACACGGCACATCCGGGTGTAAATCGTAAAGTACACCACAACATTCCGATCGCTTTACATTGTGTTCGTAACACTGTTGGTTAAATTGTTCTATCCTCTTAATCCAATTGTTATGGCAGCCCCTAACTGACCATACAATACTTGACATATTTTACCGTTAGAACAATAGAATTACGTCTAGAAACTAGCGTCCTTTCAGACGGAAGTTGAGGTCCCTCTCAGCCCGAAGTAAGATGACAAAACGAACGTAATGGCGTCACCCTCGTGGAAAATAAGGTGAATACACATGTCATGCACCCTACAACACTAATCCTAACCAAACATATAATACATATTACACACCATTACTAAACCTACCCTAAACCCACCCATGCGTATCATATGCACACAGAAACTCCTTTTCGCGTATAAATTGCACAATAAACACAATGTGTGCTATAGAGACACATTTAGTGTGACCGGGTTGGAATGACATACCAATTTCACAAATTCACGTTTATGTTGTTTACATGCAGATGGTAAAGGCATCGTTTTCAAAACCTTGCACTTTGAAACTCGTTTTCAAAAGCTTGCATTGTCAGGTGAAAATTGAAAATTATGTCCTGAAGTGTCCATTCTTTATTGCACTTTAGTTTTGTTAATTGTTCATTTAAGTTGGCCTATTTATTATATATACAGTTATATATACACTTTTATTCTGGTTTACTGTGTTCACAGAAGCACTGCGGGTGCTTGATGTGTGAATCCTCATGTTCTGTTGTTTATGCTGCTATTTGCACATGTAAATCTACATTTTTTAGGTTTTTGAATTGGTCACAGACACCTATCTATTCTAAGTCCATTTAATTCTAATCTAACCTTCAAATCATGTCAGTTAACTGATGATGACTGGTTAACAACCATCAGCTTTCAGTCAGAAAACAAAATGTTAAATGAACATCCCTACTTCATATATTTCAACTGAACCAACTAAAAATGTTCAGTGCAGCAAGTCGACATAACATTTTGAGATTGACCTCCAAAATCTTTACAGTGTGTTTGTGATGGCAAGAAATGTACAAAGCAGCCAAACACGTATCGTTCTTTACCATCCAACTGGGGACGCGAAGTTCATTTTGATTAATAAAATCATTATTCACTGTATAAAGTATGCTTTACGCTATACTAAATATAGGTCACTATAGTGACCTGAAATCGTTACCTTAAAGAGCTATTTCTGTTTGATTAATCCTATAAACCCTAAAGGGACTGCATAACCAAGCATAGAAAGTATCTATGAAGAGAGAAAATAAGCGTTAAATAAGAAAAATAATGTTATGAATGATAAAAGGCGTAATATATAATATACTATATAATATACTATATATATATAGTTACATAATGAAGACAGACTTCACTGCCAGTTCACTTCACTGTTCACACACACACACACACACACACACACACACACACACACACACAGCTCCATTGCAGCCAAGTCCCCTCTTGTATAGATAGAGATCGTTCCGAGAGTCCCCTCTCGGCCAGTGTAGAGCGACATTGGTCTGTTAGTAATATAGATATGTATGTGTGTGTGCAATGACACATAACAATGGCAAGTAAATTGTTAGGGACTGCATAACCAAGCATAGAAAGTAAAAAAATTATATTATGAATGATAAGAGGATATTCTCGCCTCTGCTTTTGAACTGTTGCTGCCGGACCGTCTGTATTTTTTACCCCGTTGTAGATTTAAATGGTCTTTCCTCAAGCAATTCAATTCAATTAAGTCTGTCTTTATTTTGTAACTATAGTTACAAAATAAAGACAGACTTAACTGTTCACACACACACACACACACACACACACACACACACACAGTTCCATTGCAGGCTATTGCGAGTCCCCTCTTGTATAGGTAGAAATCGTTCAGAGATGATATTCCATCTTGGCATGTTTAAAATATTATTATTTTTTGCATATTTGAAGTTATATTATGAAAAAAGACCTTAAAAGAAAATTGTGTGTTTCATTTTTGTTTCTTCAAAATGACCAGATGCAGCAAGTCAACTCAAAAGTTTTGAATTAGATCTTCAAGAAAGGTCCACTGTTGGATGGTAACGAACGACATATGTTTGGTTGCATTTAAATTGAGCAATATTTCAAACACTGACTATCTCTGTACATCAACATCCTAGAAACAAAGGAAACAGAAAAATAAGGACATGTCTATTGATTTTTTTTAAGAGTAGAAATTATGTTTTAATTAATAGGCAGCCAATACTATCAGTCACATTATTAATATCTTAATAATATAATAATAATTACATTATAATTATGACATTGAGTTGCAGATCCCCTCTTGGCATGTTTTTTTTTTTTTATATATAAAAAAATGCATATTTGAAGTTATATTATGAGAAATATAATATAATATATATGGTAACCCTTTATAATAACTGCATCCTATTAATCATTAGTTAAGCATTGGTAAACAGATAAATCATTATTCATAAAGCAGACATTAATAAGCAGTTTATAAATACACCTTTAAACGCTGTATTATTGAGTTAGAAGCATATCTATAATGTGTTTAATAATTGCATTTTCATACTTTATTAAATATTAATTATCAATTTATCATTTCTAAATGAAGTATAGCATTATTTACAAACCAGTTATTTAGGTGTTTACAGTGATTAATAAGATCACTTAGAAAGTGTGAGTAAATATAGTAGATTCAGGGAGTTATAAAGCATTTAGTAGTGGTCAGTTCACTATTTTGCGAGCTCATCTAAAGTGAGGACTAGTTATGCTATGTAAATAATTTATAAAGGAGATTTAAAGACTCAGTTATCTTCTAAACAGAAAAAGGGAACAAACACACACAGTGATAGAGAACATAGAAATATTAACAGCCTTTAAATCTCCTTTATAAATGCTTTACAAGGCATAACTAGTCCTCACTTTAGATGAGCTCACAAAAACTCGTTTTCAAAAGCTTTCATTGTCAGGCCCCCAAAATGGCATTTTCGTTGAAATGAACGGCCAAAACGTTTTCAGTTTTCAGTTGAAAATGATGTCGTGTAAACAGACCCTAAAGCGTGTATTATTTATTGCACTTTAGTTTTGTTAATTGTTCATTTAAGTTGGCCTATTTATTATATATACAGTTATATATACACTTTTATTCTGGTTTACTGTGTTCACAGAAGCACTGCGGGTGCTTGATGTGTGAATCCTCATGTTCTGTTGTTTATGCTGCTATTTGCACATGTAAATCTACATTTTTTAGGTATTTGAATCGGTCACAGACTATTCTATTCTAAGTCCATTTAATTCTAATCTAACCTTCAAATCATGTCAGTTAACTGATGATGACTGGTTAACAACCATCAGCTTTCAGTCAGAAAACAAAATGTCAAATAAACATCCCTACTTCATATATTTCAACTGAACCAACTAAAAATGTTCAGTGCAGCAAGTCGACATAACATTTTGAGATTGACCTCCAAAATCTTTACAGTGTGTTTGTGATGGCAAGAAATGTACAAAGCAGCCAAACACGTATCGTTCTTTACCATCCAACTGGGGACGCGAAGTTCATTTTGATTAATAAAATCATTATTCACTGTATAAAGTATGCTTTACGCTATACTAAATATAGGTCACTATATGACCTGAAATCGTTACCTTAAAGAGCTATTTCTGTTTGATTAATCCTATAAACCCTAAAGGGACTGCATAACCAAGCATAGAAAGTATCTATGAAGAGAGAAAATAAGCGTTAAATAAGAAAAATTATATTATGAATGAAAATAGGCATAATATATAATTTACTATATATATGTAGTTAAATAATGAAGGCAGACTTCACTGCCAGTTCACTTCACTGTTCACACACACACACACACACACACACACAGCTCCATTGCAGCCAAGTCCCCTCTTGTATAGATAGAGATCGTTCCGAGAGTCCCCTCTCGGCCAGTGTAGAGCGACATTGGTCTGTTAGTAATATAGATATGTATGTGTGTGTGCAATGACACATAACAATGGCAAGTAAATTGTTAGGGACTGCATAACCAAGCATAGAAAGTAAAAAAATATATATTATGAATGATAAGAGGATATTCTCGCCTCTGCTTTTGAACTGTTGCTGCCGGACGGTCTGTATTTTTTACCCCATTGTAGATTTAAATGGTCTTTCCTCAAGCAATTCAATTTTTGATAACTGATGATGTTCGTCATTCTTTTCTTTTTTTTACTATGCATATTGTGATCTCTGATGCCTAGGCCTATAAATATATATATATATATATTTATTTTTTTTTTGCATATTTGAAGTTATATTATGAAAAAAGACCTTAAAATAAAATTTTGTATTTCATTTTTGTTTCTTCAAAATGACCAGATGCAGCAAGTCACCTCAAAAGTTTTGAATTAGATCTTCAAGAAAGGTCCACTGTTGGATGGTAACGAACGACATATGTTTGGTTGCATTTAAATTGAGCAATAATTCAAACACTGACTTTCTCTGTACATCAACATCCTAGAAAAAAAAAAAGGAAACAGAAAAAAAATGGCATGTCTATTGATTTTATTAGAGTAGAAATTATGTTTTAATTAATAGGCCACAACAGAGAATGAATTTCTTAAAGCAATAACTTTGCTGTAATGTCCACAACATAACGCTTCTGATGTTTTATAGTGCTTTCATTGAAAGTGTGAAAATGAAAGAAAACGAAAAATATCAAATAATATTCTGTATTATTTATTGGTATGGAACTGCTACTGAGGTACAGACGAAATTATTAAGAAATGTAGTAACAATAAATTGTTAGGGACTGCATAACCAAGCATAGAAAGTATCTATGAAGAGAGAGCGTTAAATAAGAAAAATAATATTATGAATGATAAGAGGATATTCTCGCCTCTGCTTTTGAACTGTTGCCGTCGGGCCGTCTGTATTTTTTACCCCGTTGTAGATTTAAATGGTCTTTCCTAAAAAAAATCATATTTTTAAATTTTTGATAACTGATAGGTTATATATATATGTATGTATATATATATACACACACATATATATATATATATATAGACTTCACTGCCAGTTCACTTCACTGTTCACACACACACAGCTCCATTGTAGGCTATCAAGTCCCCACTAGTATAGATAGAGATCGTTCAGAGTTTCAGGTCCCCACTTGGCATGTTTTTTTAAAAATAAAAAAATGCATATTTGAAGTTATATTATGAAAAAAGAGCTTAAAAGAAAATTTTGTATGTCATTTTTGTTTCTTCAAAATGACCAGAAACACTAGTCCCCTCTTGGCCAGTGTAGAGCGATAGTCCCCTGTTAGTAATATAGACGTGTATGTGTGTGTGTGTGTGTGTGTGTGTGTGTGTGTGTGTGTGTGTGTGTGTGTGTGTCATTTTGTGTCCATTTTCTCAGTGTGGACATCCTTTATCCACTTGTTTTCCCTCTATGTTGAAAAACTGCTGTCCATAGTCTCTGAAATGGTTTGTTTCTGAAATCTCCTCTTGTTTCACTTCTCATTGTCCATTTTTTTCCACTTGGAGCGCAAGTCCTTCTAGAAGAAGCAGTCACTGGTGTTGTTCAAGTCTGTGCCTCTTCATCAGTTCCTTCCATCCCATGGTGGGTCTCAGGGTTTCTAGGTCTTTTAGGCCTGGAGTTCTGGATCTTGCAGGTCTGGAAATCTCTATTCTTTTCTTTTTCTTGAGAAAATCCCCCTGGCTCCACTTCCTTCTCGTCCTTCAAACGACCAGATCACCTTTCTCCAGGAGGTTACAAATTTCAGGCAAACATCTCGATGCTTATATCTGAAACTATAATCAAAAGAAGAGGTTGCCCCCCTTTCCCCCACAAGCATCTTTTCACATTCAAACATCAAAGTCACAGAAGTTTCATCTCAAAACATGTTAAAAATTATTTCTAAACAATGTATGTAAAACATTTATTATACATTACAACTACATATCAATGCTAATAAAACATGTTTCATAAATCATAAAGAATCACCCCCCTTTTGATAGTAAACCTTTTTCTACAATGTGTTACTATCATAAAACTAATTCTAATTTGCATCAGCATTTGCTTGTGACTGAGCTACAGTCATGTTGCTGGTGCAGTGATATGTTTGACAAGGTGTGAATGACTTCTTTATTTCCTTCCAACAGTGCCAACTGGGTTTCTAAATTGCCTATTTTCTTAAGCAAACCACTATAGCCCATCTTTCTTTTGTGTGAAAAGTGACACTGTCTTGCCTTGTGTCCCATCTTTCCACAAGCAAAGCAAACAACTTCCTGATCTTCCTTTCTTTTCTCCAAACAGTGCCTTGCAATGTGACCATCCTTTCCACATGCATGACAGACAAAGTTTTGAAGAGGTCTCTCACTGTCTTGACAATGTCTAGCAATGTGACCAGCTTTTCCACATGCATAGCAAAGAATAACACCTTCTGAATTTATTCTTGCAAATCTCCTTGGTCTATGATGGAAACCATTAGACAATGTAGAACATTCTCTCTCGCCAAAGGCAGCAACTGGATGTCTAGATTTGGCAGCTTTCATTTGACTATTTGCATTAGCATTATTGTTGTAAAACTGTGTCATTTTAGCAATAATGTCATTATATTCAGAGAGTGGTGTAACTAGCATTGTCACAGTAGACCGGGTGAGTGGGTCACATTTGTTAATCAAGGCAGACTTGAAACTGACATCATTCTTAGTAATATCAGGATTGCCACTGAAAGTCTTAAATGTCTCCAATAATCGTTCTGAGAATGCTGCTGGGTGTTCCCCTTTTCTCATTTGCATCTCAGATATCCTATCCCAATTAACTGACATCACACCTAGGACATCCAGCAGTGCCTGTTTCCTCTCTGACTTAGTAGCAGTTCTGTTCTTCACTTTCTGAGTTAATGCTCCAGACAAAGTGTCAGGCAAACACATTCTTAGCAATACGCATGCATCACCATCTGTAAAATTGTAAACTTCAGCATATTCCTCCAAGTTTTTCAGAAAATCTAATGCATCTTGTTTGGCAGGATCAAATTTACCAATATTCTTGATCACAGCATCTAGTTCAGTTGGATTAAATCCTCAGACTATGGTAGAAGTCATTGGTTCTTCCCTTCCTTCACTAGCACGCATAGTCGTAGTAGCATGGACTGGTGCCATGGGAAATCTGACTCTACAGTCAGAGTATTGGCTATTTAATGACTGAGAAACTTTTTCCAAACCCTCAGTCCTGTCTTCCTGTAAATCTGGCATTTCTGAAACTGGGTTACACAATGTGACACCTAACAATGTCTTACTAGGGTTTTTCTCTGTTGTGCCATTCTTTATCATAAACTGACAAGCCGCCTTCGCCTCCTCCAAATTGTTGGACAATGTTTCCACAGATGATTTAAGCATATTATTGTTAGTTCTAAGAAGTACAATCTCATTCTGCATCTTTACCTTTTCTTCTTTCCATATCGTTTCACTAGCAAGGGTAATTTTTTGTAGAAATTACCCCAACACTGAGTCGCTCATTTTCAGCCTCTAACTCATCTACTCTCCTCCTAGTTACTTTGTATGAAGGAAAAAGTGCTTGAAGCGCATTAGCAATTTTCCCATTTTTGTTCTTAGGCATTTTGGGATCATTTTCAAACTTAGAGATAGCCCACTTGTACGGTTTATCAACAATATTCTCTATTCCGTCAAACATTCCCTGAGAACCGTGTTTAGCGATGTATTTAACAATAATTTCTTCCATTTTCAAAAGTCTTATCGGGCTTTTTAAAATATCTCGTGATCTAATTGTTATTCACAAAGTCTGATTTAAAAGACTACACGTTATCTAGTTCCTTTAAGATATCCGTTAGTCTAATTATTCACAGCTCCAGTACTTCGGACACAATGATCAAAATAGCCACACTACCTGAGGCTTCTAAACTTAACCACAGTCACAATCCATTGGTCCTTAAATTTCGTTACGCAAAACAGTTAAGAAATGCAACACTGTCACAGTACGTCGGACAAAACCACACTATGTCTGGTTTTATGTTATTTTCTTAAAACAGCTTGCTTATCAGTACTTCGGGTTCAAACTATATTTATGAATTTTAAAACAATGCCACAGTACGTCGGGCAAAACCACACTGCTTCGGGTTCTTTGTTTTAAACTTCACAAAGTCACGGCACACCAGACTCACTAGTCTAGCCTATGCTATAACACACAATAGTTGTGAAATAATTCTGTGACCACACTGCGTCTGGTCTATTCAATTACTTTAGAATTTCCTCAGAATTATTACAACTTCACAATCGGTTTCAAGTACATTAGAAACATACACATTTGTTTCAGTTACTTTAGAAACAACAATTCCAATACAAGTCTGCTACCACACTGCTTCGGGCTTATTCAGTTACGTTAGAATCTTTAACAAAAATGTACGGAATAGGCTTAAAACTCCTCCTGCTAATACTGAATAAACCAAATTCGATCTCTTCTGTCCTTAATTTTTCTTTTCTAGATTTTTTTTAAACCGAGGAATTCCTTGACAAAAACAGCATAAATGAAAGAAAACAGCTTTTTCTTACCTTTTCCTTTTTTGTTGGAAATCCGTCGATTCCTGGGTCTGGCTCGCCAATGTAAAAAAAAATGATGTGGACGTCGAAGATCTCAAAAATGAAGTTTATTACAGCATAGCAGTGGCAAGGTACACAAAGCACCTTGGATTCAGTGGAGTCATACAGAATGAATCTCATCCTCTCAGCTCAAACATTTATCCTCTATTTCGTTTGTCTTCCCCCTCTACATGTAAATGAAGCTCTGTTTTTAAGTGTAATTTAAGAATAACAGATTCGTCTTCCCTCTCAACATGAGGCTGAAACTCTGTCTTAAATGTAAATTGAGGATCTTTCCTCTGTGCCCACATCTTTGATGTTCTGTGAAATCAGAACAGCAAAAGGTTAAGGTGATAAGATCTATCTGTAGTGGTCACATCTTTGATCTTCTGTTAAAATAGAACGGGTTAAATATTTGAAGTCCCTGTAATCAAGATGGTTATTGGTTGCCCTCTGTGATACTATTTACATATTACTGAGATTGGATGTAATTGTCTCTATATGATAATTAAGCTCTTTTAAGTGCTCTTTTATATATTGGAGTGGAAGTTGTTGGGAACAGACCATAATTTCTTATAGTAGTAATACTTCAATAGATGAATTTGACTACATGTGATTGTAAATGTTAAAAGAGTGATTCTATAAAGTCTAAATATGAATTCTACAACAATATGACAAAATGACTATTTTAAACAGCAGGGGGCCGTAAAATACCACTTATTGGCTTACTATGCCATTACATTCATATCATTTTCACCTTTTTAACTGTTATAGAGGCAAATTTTGACTGATCTGTCTGAAAATGTTTGTGTTTGTTTAGAGTGATATTTCACATGTTATGACTTGTTTTGAAGAAGCTCTGAGCATTCATTGAAGAGATATAGGCTTTCGGGGAGACTTGGTCAAGGCCACATTTTGATGTGACCCTATTATAGCCATTCAAATGCAAACTTTTTTGTAAAAAAAAAAAAAAAACACACACACACACACAGACACACATATTTTGATTTTCTTGTAGATTCAGTTTTTTTAAATATATGATGGCTAACAATATTTTCTGCAAATTCCTTCTTTAGAACAACATTTTGAGGTTTATATCTGGCATATGTTGTCCAAAGTAATATTTGAATGGAAATGGCGTGATGAATTTTGACAAAAAGTGATTGTAAATGTTAGAATAGTTATTTTATAAAGTGTAAATGTGAAAAAGAGAACTATATTAGTAAATATTTATACCAGCAGGTGGTAGCAGAGTACCACTCACTGGCTTATCTCATTTTAAAAATGATTGTGTTAATATTTTTCTTGTTAACTCAATTAAATATGCTTACACACACAACAAACATTTTGAAAAGAACAATAATAGTGAGCAGAATTAGCCTAATAATATGGCTTAAGCCTTGTCTGTGAAATTTGGGGAATGATATTACCATTGACTCTCAAATCATTATTTACCTTATCCCAACAATCAATCCAAAATAAATACAGTATATCGAAAATGTACTTAAATAAGGTTACAATGATAAATAATACAATATAGACCAACAAATGCGTTCAATTATATTGTATATCAAATGTAAATCTTGTTTAATCATTAAGAGCCTGTGTCAAATTTCTAGAACTGGTTGATGTAACTGTTCTCTGTGAGTACATGAGTGCTGAAGGGCAACTGATGGCTTGGAGCTTAATGTCAGAACATTTCTACAAATTGTATAAAATAAAAAAGGCACTATGTTTATGATAGGAGTCACATATTTTAGGTCTATTAACTACATTTTTGTCTATAAAGTCTTAAAACCACATTCTGTGATACAACAATAGTATTTACAAAGAATATGGTGGATTCACAACCGTCATGATATTGACTGGAAGCAGATCGAGTGATATAAACGGTGAAACAGATGAACAGATGTGTAAAGTAGAATATTGCATGGCTGGAAAAGGCCTTTTGCCAAACAGATTCCAGAACCCTGTGTGTGTGTATGTATAGTATTACAGACTCCCTCTCTCTTTTCCTCTCTCTTTTTGTCTCTCTCTCTGTCTCTCTCTCTCTCTCTCTCACACACACACACACACACGCGCACACACACAGGGCTGGCCTGGGACAGAAAATCGGCTCTGGCATTTTGGTGTAGACTGGCCTACTACATATGATCATAAACACCACCCATCTTTGCACGCCCTTGAATATGTTTTTGTTCAACTCCTATTCATTAAAACCACTAATGCCATGTAATGAGTGAGTAGGAACGAGTGAGAGTTAACAGATTAAATAAATACAAAATTGTAATTTATTAATACAATCGAACTGTACTCCAGTGATGCATCAAAAAAAAAAAAAAAAGCTATAAGCTGCATTGGCATAGCAATAACAGTGTTTCCCACAGGATCTTTGGTAAAACTGTGGTGGGGGACCTCTGTCCCTCTAGGGGGATTTGGGGGCATGCCCATGCATAACATTTTGTGCATTTTAATGTTAAATTCATCAATCTGGTGCAGTTTGAGAGTTCAAAATTAAAAGCTCCAACCCATATTAATTGTGCTAATTAAACAAAGAAAAAATCAAACCTCTTTTAGTAACAGTGTCTGTCTATATTACACTACTACTGTCAGGGTTAGGGTAGGTGGAAGTAGCGAGGACTCACGTGCAGATCAAATGGGCTTTTATTAAGCATAAAATAAAACAAATACAAACAAAACTACCCCGAGGGGGAAAAACAAGACAGACTAGACTTGACTCAGCTTGACTAGACAGCAGGGAAACACACAGCATAGATACGACAACGAACCAGCACAGGACTGCAAACACAAGGAGAATAAATAGGGAGAGCAAACAAAGCAGGTAACGAGGGAGGACAGGTGGGGAAAATGAATCAATAATCAGGTAACAAGGTGGGCGGGGTTAGACAATCGACTAGAGAGCACATGGCACAAGGAAACACATGACAAGCCATGTGCTCACAACAAACAGGACTAGAACACAAAACGAGACATGAACACGCAGCTAGTGAAAACTCATAAGCCACGTGTTCACACAAAACATGACAACATGAAAGCACACAGCCAGTGAAAAACAAGCTGTGTGCTACACAGCACAAGACAAGAAAAAACACATGCAGACAGAAGAGCGCGCGGCTCGAGCGAACTCGAAACCGCGCGTGCTCACGTGACAAGACAGAGCGCACGAGAACAAGCGAAAGCTCATTCCGTGCGCTCACAAAAGAAAACAAACACGCGGAGCATTGATGTCCGAATCCCGACACAGAACCGAAACCTAACCAGACAGACGTGTCGGGATCCAAACACCACGCCCCGCACATATAACAAGGCACGTAGACAAGTGAGTGCACGGCCCGAGCGCGCTCGGAACCGCGCACTCACACAGAGACGAGACAAAACAGGGAGTGTCAGAGCTCTGTCACAAAACCAAGAAATTAACTAGACCGAAGTGACAGAACCCTGACACTACCCCTCCTCCAAGGGACGCCACCTGGCGTCCCAAAGCGGGACATCAAAAACAAGACAGGAACATGACAAGACAACTCACCAACAGACAACACAAGACAGGAAGATCAAGACACAGAGACAAAGTGGGGAGGGAGGGAGGGGAGCCAAGTCAGAGCCAGCAGGAACATCCACAAAGTCAAAAAGAGGGACCAGGGAGGGACGGGCGGGTTGAGCCAGGGAGGCTCAGACAGATCTGGGGTCATGGCAGAAGACCAGGGTGGAACCGGAGGGACAGACCAGGGAGATTCCGGCGGGTCTGGAATCCTGGCTGAGGGCCAGGGCGGTGCTGGAGGAACTGACCAGGGAGATTCCGGCGGGTCTGGAATCCTGGCTGAGGGCCAGGGCGTTGCTGGGACCTTGGGTGGCATCGACAGGACAGGTTGCAAGGGCAGAGCCATCAGGGCAGGCGGAGCAGGCTGGCCAGGCTTGGGAAAGACAGGGACTATAGTGAGGAAGGCCATATAAGGAGGAGCAGGCTGCTTGGCGACGGCTTCCGGGCTGGCAACGGGCTCTGGGACCGCTTCCGGGAGCTTGGCCGAACCCGGCATGACTGGGAGCATGGGTGGCGCCGGCAGGGCAAGGAGCTTGGGTGGCGCCGGCAAGGCCAGGAGCTTGGGTGGCGCCGGCAGGGCAAGGAGCTTGGGTGGCGCCGGCAGGGCCAGGAGCTTGGGTGGCGCCGGCAGGGCCAGGAGCTTGGGCGGCGCCGGCAGGGCCAGGAGCTTGAGCGGGGCCGGCAGGGCGAGCAGCTTGAGCGGGGCCGGCAGGGCGAGCAGCTTGAGCGGGGCCGGCAGGGCGAGCAGCTTGAGCGGGGCCGGCAGGGCGAGCAGCTTGAGCGGGGCCGGCAGGGCGAGCAGCTTGAGCGGGGCCGGCAGGGCGAGCAGCTTGAGCGGGGCCGGCAGGGCGAGCAGCTTGAGCGGGGCCGGCAGGGCGAGCAGCTTGAGCGGAGCCGGCAGGGCGAGCAGCTTGAGCGGGGCCGGCAGGGCGAGCAGCTTGAGCGGGGCCGGCAGGGCGAGCAGCTTGAGCGGGGCCGGCAGGGCGAGCAGCTTGAGCGGGGCCGGCAGGGCGAGCAGCTTGAGCGGGGCCGGCAGGGCGAGCAGCTTGAGCGGGGCCGGCAGGGCGAGCAGCTTGAGCGGGGCCGGCAGGGCAGGGGGCCTGGACGGCGAGTCAGGGATAGCAGTCACCTCTGGGACGGTCCCCGGGCCCGGAGCCACCGGACAAGTCGTTGAGGAGGCCTTTCTTTTCCTCTTCCGTCTCCGGACCACAGACACAGGGACCACTGGAACTGGAACCACCGGACTCGGGACCACCGACACTGGGACCACCGGAGCAGGAACTGGGACCACTGGAACTGGAACCACCGGACTCGGGACCACCGACACTGGGACCCCCGACACAGGGACCACCGGAACGGGAACTGGGACCACTGGCCTTGAGTGAGCAACAGGAGCCCTCCTTCTCTTCCTCCGTTTCCGTGAGCAAGGTGGTGCTGCTGCAGTCTCAAGAAACGCCACAGGGGGCGCTGCAGCCTCTTCAGCCGCCAGTGGGGGCGCTGCAGCCTCTTCAGCCGCCAGTGGGGGCGCTGCAGCCTCTTCAGCCGCCAGTGGGGGCGCTGCAGCCTCTTCAGCCGCCAGTGGGGGCGCTGCAGCCTCTTCAGCCGCCAGTGGGGGCGCTGCAGCCTCTTCAGCCGCCAGTGGGGGCGCTGCAGCCTCTTCAGCCGCCAGTGGGGGCGCTGCAGCCTCTTCAGACGCCAGTGGGGGCGCTGCAGCCTCTTCAGACGCCAGTGGGGGCGCTGCAGCCTCTTCAGACGCCAGTGGGGGCGCTGCAGCCTCTTCAGCCGCCAGTGGGGGCGCTGCAGCCTCTTCAGCCGCCAGTGGGGGCGCTGCAGCCTCTTCAGCCGCCAGTGGATAGGAGGCAGATGAGGCGGAACTGTTCTTCCTCCTCCCTCTCCCCGAAGGGGTCATCGGAGGACTGGGGACCTGGCAGCTTGTGAGATGAATAGGAGGTGGGCCAAGAGGTGGAAGGCCTCCCTCCTCACCACGGTTGTATACGTACCCCACAAACTGCCAGAATGAAAGAATCCCCAGCATTCCCATCTCCCAGGCACGGACAGGCTCATTAAGGCCGTTGTTGAAAATGTCCTTGAGCGCAGTGTTGTTAATGTCAAGCCCCTCTGCAGTGATGACAAACTGATGGGCAAACTCTTTCACTGTAGACACCCCTTGGCGAAGAGAAAAGAGCTTGCCATAGTGCTTCATCGTCTGACAAGTGGAGGGGCAAGCACTGGGAGATGGAAACAGGAAGATGACCATCTTTCTGCTGAGTCCTCTGATGGCTGGTTCGTTCTGTCAGGGTTAGGGTAGGTGGAAGTAGCGAGGACTCACGTGCAGATCAAATGGGCTTTTATTAAGCATAAAATAAAACAAATACAAACAAAACTACCCCGAGGGGGAAAAACAAGACAGACTAGACTTGACTCAGCTTGACTAGACAGCAGGGAAACACACAGCATAGATACGACAACGAACCAGCACAGGACTGCAAACACAAGGAGAATAAATAGGGAGAGCAAACAAAGCAGGTAACGAGGGAGGACAGGTGGGGAAAATGAATCAATAATCAGGTAACAAGGTGGGCGGGGTTAGACAATCGACTAGAGAGCACATGGCACAAGGAAACACATGACAAGCCATGTGCTCACAACAAACAGGACTAGAACACAAAACGAGACATGAACACGCAGCTAGTGAAAACTCATAAGCCACGTGTTCACACAAAACATGACAACATGAAAGCACACAGCCAGTGAAAAACAAGCTGTGTGCTACACAGCACAAGACAAGAAAAAACACATGCAGACAGAAGAGCGCGCGGCTCGAGCGAACTCGAAACCGCGCGCGCTCACGTGACAAGACAGAGCGCACGAGAACAAGCGAAAGCTCATTCCGTGCGCTCACAAAAGAAAACAAACACGCGGAGCATTGATGTCCGAATCCCGACACAGAACCGAAACCTAACCAGACAGACGTGTCGGGATCCAAACACCACGCCCCGCACATATAACAAGGCACGTAGACAAGTGAGTGCACGGCCCGAGCGCGCTCGGAACCGCGCACTCACACAGAGACGAGACAAAACAGGGAGTGTCAGAGCTCTGTCACAAAACCAAGAAATTAACTAGACCGAAGTGACAGAACCCTGACAACTACATAATAATAGTTATAATATTAATCTGATGACAGTAGTCTATTAGCCATATATTGTAAAACAAATGCACTGAAAAATAAAGAAAACTTTCATAATTAGTTTTGTACTAATTTCTAAACTTGAAAGAGATAAGCACATGATCTTTTATTTCGACGGAAACTGCATCAAGCTTTTATTTTGGCGGAAAACATGGATAAAAACGCGATTACTTCTAGTAATCGTCAACTATGCAGATGTGGAAATAATGTGTATCTGGGTAATGTGTTTTGAAAGTAGTTCTGCTTACCGCGGACTCTACACTTTCTCATGTCTCTCCTGATCCTCCTCACTATCCTCTTCCACATGATCTGATGAAGGTCCTGCTGCTGCATAAAACATATTTTGACACATTTTACAGCGTCTGCTTGAAGGGTCTGTATCTATTTTTCACGCTATTTCTCTGCACATTCCTTGCGTTTCTTCTCCATCTCTCATTTTGACAGATACACAACTTGTCACTGCACGCTTACTCAAAGAACAAAGGGGGAGGTGTTTAAGATGTGATTGGGCCAGCCCAGTGTCAATCAAGAAAATAACCAATGGGCCGCTGATCTACGCGTTTCATGGGCCGGTCTGTCAGTGGAAAAAAAAACTAACGCTTACTTCCTTTTGACCAATGCATTACACCGGCACTAACCCAGCGCCGTCAATTAAACAAAACAAAACGAATGGGGCGCCGATGTATGAGTTTTATGGGCCGTAAAAAAATGTATAATAATTATCGGCCCAAAAAGCACGTCGGCCCACCCGGTATGACAGATTACCAGTCCAGCCCTGCACACACATATATATAGCCTATAGTGTTTTGTAAAGTTTTTTCTTTTAGAAATATATCGCCAGCACACAGCACATATTTACATATTCATCTAACAAGGATACTTTTCTGATGACTAAATTCACGTCTCACGCATGCACTGCACGTTGACCCTTGCATAGGCGTATGTGAGAATTCAGAGTTTAGTGAGAACATTAATAGATTTTCATTTATTTTATATCAGCTAATGATATTTCTTACCCAAGATCTTACCCTAAATTTATCACAAACATGAGCACTATATTTAAATAAATAATCATTTTTTCCTGATAATAAGCCGTTAATAAAATGTGTTAATTAGTCGGTTTTCAGTTTGTAACAATATAAGTGAGGACATTTTGGTCTTGAAATATATCGTAAAAACAAGTTGAAGTGCACAAGCATACGAAAGCGCACGCACAGCGCTCTTTTAAACTGTAATTAAGATCACCTGTCTGTAATTATCGTTTCATTATAACCTGATCCTTACCAGCATTTACCGTTTGGGCTGTGGATAGATCGGGTCTATCGTACTGCATGTTGTAAGTACAACTTTACCTAGTTGTTGTGTACAGATCATTGTATGTGTATTACTTATCTGTTGTGTTGTTTAGAATAATTACCCAATCTGTGTCTTGAATTTCTTGTCCTTCATTATGTTAATGGCCGCTGGTGGTGTTATTTTGAGTTAGTAGGGGAGCGCGGGGCTAGTTGTAACACGCTTGTTTTAAATACTTCCGCACATGCTTGGATGACGAAACTTTTTGTATTTACTAGTTTCTATATCAACACTATATAGAAAAAAAAAAAAATCCGCCAAAATCATTATTGTTTTGGAAGATATCCATAGACATTTATTAAACCATAGCAAAAGTAAATTTCTTACTTAAGTTAATTTTTCATCTATATTTGTGTTTATTTAAAATAAGACAAATCTGATATTATTTTAATCTCCAAGATGTTATTTAACAGTTGAGATAGTTCTTTAATGCTTCGCTAACTAGCAGAAGACACTAGCAGGGTTTAAATCCCAGTTGTGCAGGCGGGGGCATGTTGTCACACTGCGTTACAATGTGCCCCTATTAGAAATATGCTATTATATTCTATACTTTTATTAATTTTATTGAGAAAACGTGAGAAAAAGGTGAATAAAGACTGAGAGTCAATGTTCAGAAATTACTAATTATTTATTTGTTTTGAACTATGTTGTATAGCTGTGTTTTCATGTGTTCGTAGTCAAAACTCAAAAATTAGTTTATATTTAATTATTAAAAAATGCCATTATTTTATATGAAAGTTTTTTAATTGTATTTTATTTAGAAAATATTTTAGTTTTTGTATTTTTTTGTTATTAGATCAGATAACATTTTAAGCTGTCATATGTTATGTTACAATGTGCCCCTCACATGTTACAATGTATTCCACCTATGGGGCATGTTGTCACATTTCACTTCCATTCTTTTGGGGTATGTCAAGAAAAAAGTGTATATACTGTATTAATAAAACAAAACCACATAATTGTACTAGACATGTGGGAAAAAATAAATACTCTGAACCATAAGTAGATTTACACAAACTGAGAAAGTCAAAAAGCGTTACTTGGTGCCCCGCTCTCCCCTATATTGCACATCTTGTCTGGATGTTCATTCTTTTCATGTGAAAGTAACCTCATGGACATAGAGAATTTAACACTATAATGCAAAATGGTAATTAAAATATTTGGCTTTAGTCAAAATTGTGAGCTGATTTTATTTACTAAATGTAGTAAACAGTTGTGTAGACAACATGTTTGTGAAGGATTGATCTAAGGTTAAATAGTTAAATTGAATATTGCTGTTGAACCCTGTGTTCTTCAGAAAAATACCCTTTTTGAAACTTAAAGAACACATGTATGATTGTAAGGAGTTTTACACAGTTTCAGAAATTGAATTAAATATTGTTTTATTGCAGGGTAAAATTGGAAATGAACAAATCTTTAAATAAGTTAGAACAATATACTATAAATCAAGGTGTAATAATTACATTGACTGAACAAAAGTTTGTATATTAACATGAATTGAAAGTGTAACAATTACAGTGACTGAACAAGTTTGTAAATGAACATGAAATGAAAGTGTAACAATTATAGTGACTGAATAAAAACGTTTGTACATGAACATGGAAAATAGGATTTTTTTACAGTAGCAATAAATGTGAAGTTTAACAATTCCAACAAAAAAAAAGCTTTTAGACTTTTCAATAACATAAGAAACCTATTCTAATTGTACTTATGAAAGAAAAAGAAAAAACATGATCATGAATTAGACTGTTTGTTTTTGTCTGTTGTGTAAAGCTTAGAGGGATAGTTCACCCAAAAATATACATTTTCTCATGTCCTAACCTTTGTGTTCTAAACCTGTTTCTACAGTTGAACGCAAAGATAGTTTGACGAATGCTGATAACCAAACAGTTGACGGCCTCGTTGAAAAAAATATATACTTTGAAATTTGACTACTGCTGATCGTTTGGTTACCAGCATTTTTCAAACTGAGTTCGCCAGAAGAAACAAACACATGCAGGTTTGGAATAACATATGGGTGAGTAAATCATGAGAATTGCAATTGCTGGGTGAACTATCCCTTTAATATGATATGTCATGGTTAGTCTTTAAGGGGTCGTGTTTGTTTTGGATCTATGGTTTCAGGTGCAGCAGGCCTTTTTTCACCTGGGTTTGTTTTTATGGATGTCGAAGGTAATGAGACTGCATCTGTTATTGAGCAAAGTTCTTGCTCAAGCTCAGGTGCCTCTTCTGAGATGAGTTCAGTTTCACAAATTGCTTTCTTGATTTCCACTATATGGTTATCATTTGTGTAATTAACACTCACAGGCCCACAGGTGAGAAGATACTCCTCTATGTCCTGTGCATCAAGAAAGGTCATGTCTTTTTCTTTGTGAATAAACTTTGTCAGGACAGAATTTGGGATGGCTAGTGACAGCTCATCCTCTCCAATTTTAAAGATCAGCGCTCCATTACATTTTGTAATGTAGCTGGACTGTTTGCGAAGAATTTTGCATGTGGTGCACCTGTGGAAGTTGTCTTTAATGTTGATTGACTGCTGTGTACTGTGACACTTGGGACACAGTTTCTTTATCGTGATTGTGCTGCCTTCAACTGTTTGTGTTAGTGTGTTTGTTTGAGTGTCAAAATCGTTTGTGTTTGATGTGTTGGGCAATGTGATCGTTGTGCTGCTGTGCATTATGGTGGTGTTCCGGGTGGTTGTCAATTTGGTTTTGCCATTAAATGATCTGGTTGACAAATTTGTGAACATATACGTTTTACCCAATTGTACGCGGCCAATTTGACCATCCCACAAGGAGAGTTGAATTGTACCCGTTTGGTCTCCTATTTGGCAGGACTTGACCTCACTTTCGGAGTCCCGAACGGTGACCATGGTGCTTGCCCCATCAATGTTGCAGACTGTTGCTAGGAGTTTCAAGATCTGTAAAGAAGATTAAATGGTTAATAATGTATTTATTTTTTACATAAAATGATTTACATAACATGATTTGAGCAAAGCTAATGTTTTAACTTGAAATGTCGATCGGATTGAAAAGGGAGGTTTATTCCTTTTCTAATCGATCGAGAGAAACCGTGCACTTCAACCCGATCGCTTTATTTATTGTTCATAAACAGTGCAATCCACTAAATCATTTTTAACCAAAACCATTTTTATTGTGAAAGGACATATGCATCTGAATATATATTTTTGTTCCTAATGCATTTTGAGTCTTCCTGCAATACTGTTGATCCAAACACCTCATGATCTGTAGGTGGCTGTTACGTCCATGTGATAAGTGTGACTTGTGTTTTGGAGTTTGTTCTCTCTCCCTCTGTCTCTCGCTCTTTACTTTAGTTTTCAGCAGGTTGATGCGGGTATTTAATTGTCTCGTTCATCTGTCAATCTTGGAGACGCATACTGACAACATCGCGTGTTTCCTCCAATGAGGGTCCAGAGTGTGGAAATTAACACTTTTTCGGTGTTTATAGGTACACACTAAATCGACTTAAACTTACACTTTAAGTAGTGTTACTTTTTTACACTTGATAGAGATAAAAAAACACTGTTAGGCCCTGATCACACCTAACACGTTTTTTGCAGAAAGAATAACGATAATAAAAGGATGATTTGACGTTTACTTGACTGACAGGACAGCTGTTTTGGTGGTTGCCTAGCAACACAAAAAAACGCAGCGCACTGCTTGCTCTGTGTGATCGGGGAACTGCTTTGTGCTGTGCCTTGGGTTTTGGAACATTAACAGTAAAAGTGTGTTTTTTCCCCCCTCACAAGCTCCATTTACAGCAGGTGTGTTGAAACTACACTAGGTGTGTCAATAGATTAACACCAAGGGAGTTATTTTCAACACAAATATAGTGTTTATACAAACCTTGATTGAGGTAAATAAATGTAATATGCATTCGGTTGCATTCTGACTAAAAATACAATGTGTCCAATTAGTTAAACAAGCCATTTCAATTGAGTTGTTTCCAGTATTGACCTTAGGACTTGAGGAGTACAGTGGCGAGAAGCTATGTGTTTTGTCACTACTATTGTGTTTCATTGTGAATATTATGTCTCTTTGAATTTTGTTTGTTTGTCTAAGTTGTTTTTGTGTGTTTTGAATGTTCTTTTGTAATCTAATCTGGGGTTAAACTTTATAGGATGGCTCTGGGCTGACAACAGTTAAAGGAGCTGTATGTAAGAAATGTATTTCAATTAATCATAAAATGGCCCTGATATGTCACTAGACATTAAGAAATCATGTTCATTTCAAATACATATATCACTGACAACAGTAGTCCGGCCTGGATATTGTCATTTAAAAAGTGAAGTTGCAGCCCTCAACTGATGTTGATGTTGTCATCTTGTGTTTTGGCCTGAAGCGCCACCCTCCACCTATCTACCAATCACGAAGTCAGTAGTGTTTCGGCATCGGGGTTGCCAGCTCTGCTCTAGTTACCACAGCTACGTAGAAGCCTACGTTCCTGCTGGATCCTGCAGCCTATCTGGCAACCTTGAGTCAGGGGGGAGGGGGAGGGAATACACCGCTCTACAGTAATTTGAAAGTAATTGCAGTACCAGTTTTGGCCACAATCTTACATACGGCTCCTTTAACGAGTATCAGCCAGTGAGCGGTTGCCATCATTGTGCGACAAACTGATTCCTTCTGGCAGTGATAAGCCTTTAATCGACAGACCATTATGTGAAATGTGTATGTGTGTGTTTGCTTGTGTCTCATATTGTTTTCCTTTCCATTCAGAATTGGGGTCCCAGTACTAGCCAGAGTCCTCTGTGTGTGGTGGTGGTTCGGCTATCGGTCTGCAGTGTTCACAGCGGGTGGTTTGGTGTTGTGTGGTGAGAGAGCACGAGTAGTTGCAGTGTTTATTGGATAGGCAAGACAAATCCCCAATTCTGAAATGGTGAAACTGTGTGTGTGAAACATGTTCTATGGTTAATGTATTCATTTTAATGTTTGTACAGACTGAAGTGTAAAGTTCTGCTGTCATGTGCAAATGAAGAAACACAGACACTTTCCCATAATGACCAACACAACCCATCAAGAGCAGCGGAAATGAAAAATAGCGATGCTTGGAAAGCGATATTTTCAGATAAAGGGCTCTATCTTGCACCCATCTTTGTACAGCGGACTTTTCCCTCCACAGACGCACGTCGGTAAATTAGCGAATGAACTTGCGCTCCTGGGGGGCGGTTCAGCGAAAAGAGGAGGCGTGTTCTGGCTCAAACGTTCCCTGGTGCTATTTTGCAGTTTAGTCTAAAGTCAGTGGCGCGTTATTCAGATGCTATTTTAAGGGCGTATGCTTGGCCATAATGTAGCATGTGCACAACACACACACACTTTGCTTCTCTCATCTACACAGACGCAGCCGTTCACATTTTTGCAAACCATACATAATTACAAGGAAAAATATTAACACACGAGGGAAATCATTGTGGTGACCATGAATATGTGAAAAAATAGGCATAAATCTAGCTTACACATTTACCCAAATTATCATACGCCTGTTTAACCGAAGCTAAATTGGGTGGGTTTCTCCATCCCCATACAATGTCACTTCTCTGTGTTTTACGGCCCTGACGAGAAGGTCAGTTTAGTTTAGTTTTTAGTTTATTTATTTATTTCAAAAGGGACAATGTGCAAAAAACATTAATTAAAGATGCTTTGCACCAGATTTAGCTTAAGCTAGTTTCCATCTGCAGTCCCCGAGCAGGTGAATTACAATACAAAATATACAATATAAAATGTAATTAGTCACTCAAATACAACTATTAATTCATTCATTCAACCATTCCCCCTTTACAACCATCAGTCCAAGTAAATCATACCAAAATTACTGCAATAAAACATCACTAAAAGTCATATTATCAAAGTTTAACATGCTGTATTTACCAAGAATCAGACAGTGATGATATCTCAGTGGCTTTTTGTCGCACGCCAGGTCTCCTCGGCTGTGAACCGCTCCTGGCGCGCGCCTGGCAAATCCGCCGTTATAATAGCAATCCGCCATGGAACAAGCGCGCCTGCTCTTAAAGGGAATGTGAGATGATGCTCTGATTGGTTTATTTCACGTTACGCCCAAACCACACCTATGAATAATGAAGCTACTTCAGACCAACACATTTTAGATTTGCCCACAGTTTCTTGCGTTTTGTGTTTGATACTTGCGTTTCAGATCGTTAAAATAGGGCCCAAAGTTCTTCGTTTACACACGACAGGTATCAGAATCGGTGCAAAGCAACATCATCTTTCCAAACACTCAATGTCAGTGCGGCACAAACACTGTGTGATGCGTGGGCTGAATATAACATTAGGAAGGAGGAGGATCCAAAATCAAGAATGCTTTGAGTGAAGGGCATGTAAAAGCAGTTCAGGAAAATAGGGACACCCAAGCAATAGCAACACCCTAGCAACCACCCAAAATACTTCAGCAACCGCCTAGAACACCATAGCAACCGCCTAGTAATACCATAGCAACCACCCAGAACACCCTAGCAACCGCATAGTATAGCAACCACCCAGAATACCCTAGCAACCACCCAGAACACTTTAGCAACCCACTAGAAACACCCTAGCAACCGAGTTTGCTCTATCTATCTATCTATCACACTTTAAACTACTTCAAACTATACTTTAAACTACTTTAAACTTCAAACTACTTTAAACTTCTTCAAACTTTCTGGTCCAAACTTTCTCAAGCCAACTTAAAGTCTGTCTCAACGAACTTTTTAATATAGTTTATTATTATTATTATTATTATTGTTATTATTGAGCATTTTCACAGAGGTGAAATAAAAACATTAAATAATTTATCATATTACTTACTCTGGCTTCTTTATTTAAATATCACAATCCAGACACTTTAATTGGAGAGTATATATTTCCTGTAGCCATCAAAAATACATCTGTTTGTCATAATCGATCTTCTCACTAAAGCTGATCGTCTGTGAACCAACGCCTGGCCGACAGAAGAGCGGAAGTGTTGAACATTTACATGTTTACTTTCCACATCTGTATATTTCAGATTGTAAAGAATCTGTAAATTAATGTAAACTAAAAGCAGAATCCCTAGAGCTCGATATCATTATAATCCTGAAGATTAATTCCTGAAGACTTAAGGCCATTGCACACTGAGTCCGAAATTTTCGTATGCGTTTTTTCGTGTTCGTCAGCCTAAAAATTCGTCACGCACAGAAACCTTGCACACTGAGTCCGATGCGTATTTATTAAACCTTTGCGGAAAAAAACGCAAAAAATACAAAATGGATTCGTCAAGAAGTGAGGATGATTTTGTTGCCCTCTTTCTTCTTAAAAAGAGAAAAAGAGAGAGGAAATATTGGGTCCATCCAATCCTGAGATTGCGCCGAGAGGAAGGAGAGTTTCACCTCCTTATCAATGAGTTGCGAAATTATCAGGAGCGATTCAAAATTTACCTCAGAATGTCAGTGGAATAGTTTGATGCTTTGCTAGCGATACTGGAGCCACATATTAAAAAGAAGACCACCAATTTCCGTGAACCAATCGATCCTGAACAGAGACTGGCAGTATGTCTAAGGTATGGACACACACACACGATTTTGTTTTTCATACAGTACTTTGTGCTGCGAGACGAAGTGTATCAACTTGTCAGACGCTACCGGGATTTTGTCGTTCGCTTGTACGGTGGCTCTGAATTGTCAAAAAACCTCTCAAAATACTGGCTGTGGATGCGAAAAACGCAGAAAATCGAACCCGATCCGAACTTTTTTATTACGGACGAAAGTTTCGTAGACAGTGTGCAAGCGTGATTGACATAAAGTGAGGTAGAATTTTTTTTTTTACGTGCGAAAATTTCGGATGCGAATTTCGGACTCAGTGTGCAATGGCCTTTACCGTGATGTGATATTTGTGCCGGTGTAAAATATGTTTTGGCTCTCTGTAACCCTGTTTGAGTTTGCTTTCTGTGCGCGGTCTACACTTCCTGTCAGTGGAATTTCCTGCCTGTGGAATTTCCTGCCTGTGGAATTTCCTGCCTGCAACTTTGATGCAAGCAGAAAACAGGCTAACGCATGTATTGACACATGTATCCTCTATCCAACTGTATTAAACTGAGAAACAACTGAGCAGCAATCTGGTCTCTGTGTCTCTTATTTGGTTCTCCAAGTGCACTGTCAGGCTTCACGAGATTTGGAGGGCATTGCAGAAGACTGTAGATCATTGAAGAAAAAAAGTCATGCTGGTTTGGGTTTTGTTTTCACTTTCAAGTATAAAGTCTTTAATTTTGTAATTTACCATAAAATAAGTTTATTACACAGTTGTTATACAACCATTATATACCACCAGAAAATACACATTATATTCATATAAATAGATTAGTCTAAGTGGAAATTGATTTTTTTCTTCACTGTAATTTCTAAGCCTTAACTGGCGCAAAATACAGTGTTTCACAGATCACATAAGGTCATCTGTAATGTATCTGCTTGTTTTACACTCTTTGACCACCAGGTGGTATTGTAAGCAAATGAAGCCTCGAGAAATAAACCCTTTTGTGAACCACTTGGCTGAAAAGCTTCAATGCTTCATCTCACCATCACAACTCATAATCACAGATTATATCATACGAATCAACAGGGCACAATCACCCTAAAACACTCGGTAGATCTCTTACTCTACAGTAGGCTTTATGCTAACTTGTGTTGGGTCCGAGTCCACCTTTGTCGAGTCCAAGTCCTTAACAATCAAGTCCGAGTCCAAAGAGGGCCGAGTCGGACTTGAGTCCGAGTCCTTAAAGGAAGAACCGCTCCGAATGTGCCAGTGATTCACTGTGGAATCTGACCCTTGAGTTGGTATTCAAACTAGCCAATCAGAACTCTCCTCACACCCAGTGGCGGTCTTAACATAAAGGCATAGGTAGGCGGCTGCTTGGGGCCCCCTACCAGCGGTCGTAGTAGGGGGGCCCCCAACCAACCTAAAAAAAACAAAACAAAAAAAAAGACTATAATCATGAACGCTTCAAAAGCATGGTAAATTTTATTAATATTCTTAAGAAATATGTTGAAACGTTGAAGTAGTAGTTAAAATGTTGTCCAGTTCATGGTTATCTGTCCCTATACACCCCCTACTTTCACAATGAAATGGACTAGTCCGTAATCGTGCGGGGCGCGAAAGATAAACACGCAGTGACAGGAGGACTGGGAAGTACACAAACAGAGACGAAGCAAGATGAGTCTAAACGCGAAAATGAAACGAAGTTACCCAAGCGGCTCAAATAAAAGAAAAAAAGCGAAAAGACGCCGATAAGTATTTGGCAACGCTGCCAAAGATTACAAACTTTTTTACAGCTACTGTTGGGGTTACAGACAGGAACAACAACGTCCAAAGCGAACATGCCGCCACAGCAGCAGCAGTTCTGTGAAGTGGCGCTAGGTGAGGATAACGTTAAAAGATACGATAAAAGGATAACGAGGATAAAAAAGAGCTATAGAGAGTATTTTGTTAAATATACTATATTACATATTTAGTATTTTTTACTTATATCATTAAGTAAAGTTTTTATTATAATAAAAACGCATTGTTTAATTTGAGTTATTTTTAACCTTAAATAATACTACCAGCTGATAGGGCTGTTTGTATGTTTACAGCATTATGTGAGGTTTTTTTTTTTTTGAGAAAAATTAACGCCTATCTTATCTAATATTTATCCAAATGAGTCAATATTGAATCAAATCACAAGAATTGAAATCGTGAAATTTGTGTCAAGCAATAATAAAAAAACGTAGCTTACCAGAAATTGTACCATGTACAATTGTACCAAAAAGTCATTGTAACATGTTTCTGTTTAGTTACTAAAATGTTTTGACAATCACCATACTTATTGTGATGCAAGATTTTTCAGGTGTTATCTGAAATCTTATTCTCTGTTGGGTTCCATCGTAACTATTAGTTTGTGTAGTGCAATACATTACTTTGCAGGGTTCTCAAGTTTTATCAAAAGCTTGGAGTGAGATCACATGCGGTTAGGGGAGGAGCCCTAATGGAGGCCCGCCCCTGCCTGTCCCCGCCTGTCCCCGCCCCCCAATTTTACCCATTGTTCATAATTAACCAGCACAAATTGAAATTATAACAATTGGTAAATCTGATAAATGACAGAGCAATTCATCACATCAAATATACTATTTAATGTTATATTTCAAATTACAAATATACAAAAATATAACAAATTGCCCCCCGTGAGAAAATTTTGTGCATTTTAATGTTAAATCCATCAATCTGGTGCACTTTGAGAGTTCAAAATTAAAAGCTCCAAACTATATTCAGTGTGCAAATTAAACAAAGAAAAATTTAAACCTCTTTTAGTTACAGTGTCTATTTACATTACACCTACTACATAATAATAGTTATAATATTAATCCTATGACCGTAATAGCCATATTTTGTAAAAACAAATGCACTAAAAAATAAAGGAAACTTTCATAATTAGATTTGTACCTATTTCTATACTTGAAAGAGATAAGCACATGATCTTTTAATTTTGACGCAAACTGCATCAAGCTTTTATTTTGGCGGAAAACATGGTTTACAAACGCCTCTCATTAAATTTCTAGTGAATTGCGATAATCGTCAAATGTGCAGATATGGAAATAATCTGTAACTGGGTTATGGGTTCCTACACTCATGACATGGCCTAAGTGTTTTGAAAGTAGTTATGCTTACCGCGGATTACTCATCTCTCTCCTGATCCTCCTCACTATCATCATCATCACAGGAGATGATGAAGGGCAGAAAACATACTGTATATTTTGACACAGTTTACAGTGTCTGCTTTAAGGGCCAGTTTCTATTGTTTCACGCTATTTCTCTGCACATTCCTTGCGTTTCTTCTCCATCTCGCTGACTATTTTGACAGATACACACTGACACTGCTGCACGCTCGCTCACTCGTTTAAAGTTGTGATTGGGCCAGCCCAGTGTCAATCAAGAAAAGAACCAATGGGCCGCTGATCTACATGTTTCATGGGCTGGTCTGTCAGAAAAAAAAAACCTACTTTTTTTGACCAATGCATTACACCAGCACAAACCCAGCGCGTTCGCGCGATGTTGTTGGTTACCTAGTAACGAACGTACGGTGCGTGTGCGTGCACACTTTGTGTGCGTGCGCCTCGTACACAACGTTATAAAGCTTGCAGGACAACTTGGTTGGCATTGCCTTTTCAGCGTGAGAAATACATGGTGTGGCGTGTGAACTGGTTGAATTGCGTGTGTCTCACGGCCAATGCGTGAGACTTGAGAACCCTGCTTTGTGTGTTCTCTGCTTTCCATCTTCATTTTGGAGTAAAGAAGTGTATGCAGGGTTTAAAGGGGAAGGTTTTTTTTCTCCTCTCCAACCTTTACTTCCCCGTAGATTAGCTTTACCTGCCTATCCACCAGTCGGTAATTTTTTTACCCGTTCTCTTTTAAAGATCGAATGGGGGGGCCCCATACATACCTTCGCCTTGGGCCCCCAATTTGCTAAATCCGCCACTGCTCACACCTTGCCCCCACCAGCCCCCTGTAAAGTCAGCCAGAGGGTCAAAGTTTATCATTCAGAAGTTTGGGGTGAAACATTTATATATATATATATATATATATATATATATATATATATATATATATATATATATATATATTGTTAAGTGAACATGCAATTTATTCTGTTATAATGCCTCATATATATAGGCTGATATGATATTATCCACAATTGTAACTTTGTAAGTGGAATATATATGCAATTTATTCTGTAATAACCAATGCCTTTTATGTATAAGCTTATGTATGTTACTAACCAAGTTTATGATTTAGTAAGAAAGAGTGTTGTATAAGAAAGACACTGCAACTTATTTTGCAATAATTTTTATTGTGAATCTGGTTTATTAGGAAAGACATTACAACTTGTTTTGTAATCATTTTTATTGTGAATCTGGTTTATTAGGAAAGACATTACAACTTGTTTTGTAATCATTTTTATTGTGAATCTGGCTTATTAAGAAAGACACTGCAACTTGTTTTGTAATAGTTTTTATTGTAATAATGCATGCAGGAAACGATAATAATGTACTCACGTTTAAGCATTTAATCAATGGAAAGAATAGCATATGGTAGATAGAAATAACACTAAGCAGTAGAAAGCATGTATCTTAGCAAAGTAGAAATTGCAAGCATTCCCCGTTTGATGAGGAGCATGATACGCAGGAGAAAGGCAGAGGGTCCAGAACAGCAAGCAAAGGAGAACAAAGGAAAGAGCTTTATATATGGAGTTTGCAAGGGGGTTTCCAGAATGGAGGACAGTTCAAGACTTCGGATTGGACAGATTGTCTGTAAAGGACTGAATCTGTGCGGAGGGCGTGTGGACTATAAAAAGTATTGTAAGGAATGTCAAAGTCAGACGCTGGTTCACCAAGGACGGCCTCTCCGGTGTTAGATGCCTTGCCATTGCGCATCATGAAGATGAAAGCTTGCAAATTATTTGGTTTTGATTTACTTTTATTTTTATTTTATATATTAGTACCATTTATGTAAACTAATTAACCTGTGTTTAATAAAAAATATATATAATTGAAATTAAGAAGCTCGCCTGCCATAAGTCTCTGTTTTACAAAAGATTGAGCTGAACTGACCACGGAGAAGTCTTCTGTGATCTAAATATTGTAAGTATGGAAATTCAAATGCTTACTATTTTAGGACAGATTTGACTTACTTTACCTAACCTGAGAATAATTAAAATAAGGTAGAAGGTGTCTATATTTAAGACCCAAACAAGGGGTTAAATTAAGCACCACAATACAACGCGTAGCCTTGTTTAAAAATTCACGTTGTGTGTCACAGCTTTTTGAAAACTTTGTAGCATGTCGGCGATGCACGCCCGTCGTTTGTTTGTGTTCTTGTCCATCTCCTTTGTTATTATTGTTTTTTATTCAAATTGAGCTTAATTTATCAAATGAAAGTTTAGGCTACTGCGTAGTTTGTTTTAAATGTGTAGGCTATTGCAGCGTTTCCCAACCGGGGTGCCTTCTGGCGAGAGCAGGGGTGCCGTGTAAAAACTCCATCAAACATTTAAAAATTGCTCAAATGTGTCAAAAAAACACTTCTTTTTTTTACCATCAATCTTGGATCGTCGGAAGTCTCTAATAACAACAAATAATGCGCACAAATTTATAATAAAAATGCAAATCATACGTTTTCGGCGTTGAATTGCAGAGGTTGCGCTTGCGCGTGATTTTATTCCCGTGCCTCATTCCCAGTGCGTCCACATAAAGCTGCCTATTTTTCATTGTTGCGCTTACGGTCAAATACACACGAAAACATTGTCACAACGTCCGTCTTGCCGCGTATTCACATAAACACATCGGTTATGTCCGTGCTGCTGTCAACGGTAACGCGTGCGATTAATGTTTTTCAGTTTGAAATTAAAGCAGCATCCGTTTTTTTCTGTCATCCTTCTGGCGCGCATCCGATGACTTCTCTCTCGCGCCTTCGCTTTCAGTATCCTCATGAGAGCAGTCCTAAATTAGTTAAATAAAGTCTTAAATGAACGTTAAGAGTTGCGAGAAAATGGGATGCGTGTGGGATCCACATGTGCAGCACTGACATCAGAGTCAAATAACACTTCATAAAAAGATGCCATTAATAATTATTTGAAATATACTGTCTTTATGTTGTTTCTACATTAATTTGGAGATTAACTGTGAAATTATTACATAAAATATATTAAAAACAAGCTATCTTGTGCAATTATAATAAAATTATCTCAATATAAAAACACAAATACACTGAGTGAGCAAACATTTAGGTGAGATTTGCAATGGTAATTGAGCAATGTTTATATATGAATAAAAGCCTTAATTAAATATGTCATCGTGTAAAGAAATGAATGATTTCCTAGACTTTAAATGAATGGACAAAAAAAATTGATAATATTAAAAATATCTATATGACAGTAGGCATATACGGCAGTTCCTCCCTGTGGTATTGAAAATTGATACATTTCAAGGTATACCGGTAGTATCAAAGTAGTATCGTGACAACACTAGTGTAGGGTGCCACACATTTTTTAAAATTTTCAAAGGGTGCCTTGACTGAAAAAAGGTTGGGAAACACTGGGCTATTGCATTATCTAGGCCTATATTGCAGATGATAATATAATCTGAGCATTTTATCTTTCTCTGAAGAAGAAAGTGAACCAAGGACAGGTGAGCAGTGTTTCTGTTTGTTTAAAACATTAACTAATTGAGGACTGTAACTTGTTAGTTTGCTGTTCTTAGCTTGGTCTTCCCACTTTTGACCAGTTTAGGATTCTGTCATTTCGTACTTGTCCAAACAAAGAAAGTCATAGAGATTTTATTCACTGTTGGGTGAAGTATTCCTTTAAGAACCAGCAAACCACCTGGTTAAAGTTTTTCTCTCTCTCGGTCTCTCTCAGCTGAACAGACAACATGTCCCAAACTTGTTTCCTTTTAATTGCAAAGATAAATGTAACAATAACAAAGCAATTTCTGTGGAGAAGTTTATTTTTATTTTTTTTAGAACCATAAAATAAGATAACTACAAAAAAATGTTGACTTCATGTAATAGAAGTGTTAATATGAATAGATCTGGGTACAAATAACAGAACAGAACAATTACTAAAGAAACAGAACTTCTGTTAAAGAAATCATGGAACTGTTAAAACAGACATAAAGTGAATAATGTAGATTAACTACAATAGAACAACAATATAGACTATTCTCTTATTGATTATGAAAATTAACTAATTTCTGCAGAGACCAGTCCAAGAAATTAATTAATCAAAGGTTTTAGTCCTCCTTTGTGAACAACATGACATGGGGTTGTATTTTGGTTTTTGCTGAGACTGTTGTGACATGGTCACACAGGTCATCATATTTTTCCCAGGCAAAAGAGTTTCTTCTGCAGTAAGCCAAGTAATGTCCAAGAGATTCCCTTGTTGGTCCTGGAATGAATGCAACAACCCCTCGCAAAGTGAACAGCTGATTGTCCAGCTCCATGTGGACAGGGATTTCAGTCAGTGGATGGTTAGTATCCACACTTGTTTCAATACACAGTAGTTGTCCAGGTATGCATCTGTGTGTGACAGAGCCATTGCAGAGGAATTTCATTGATGGGATCATCCTTAATTTTCCAGTTATCTGGACACTCTTGGGGTGATTTCAGTGGCTTCAGACACTTGGACCTGTTGAGGTGTAGCCCATCTTCCAGTGCTGCTTGGAGGCTTTTCAGTCCACCAGTTTGTAGAATATCTACGTTGACTGGTAGGAGATAGATGGTCCTTGAAGATTTTGTATTTCGGCTGCAGTATGGAGACGAGCACTCAGCTGTAAGTGTTGCACTTGGCATTTGTTTCATTGTTGATGCGATAATGTTAGCAACATTGCAATCCGCATTGACCTGCCTCACACCTGATTTTAGGTGAACACACTGAAATGTATCCAACAGCATTTTTGCCCTCTTTGCATAAGCATCTTTTCCAACTCCTTTTGTGACTATGGTCTTCACCAATCAAACATTTCAGTTTTTGTGTGCTCTTTGTCGAGATAATGACAGAATGATCCACTGTCACAGAATGCAGAGCAAAGGCACTGGCAAAAGGAATCAAAGGCACAGGTATTACTTACACTTACAAGCATTTTGTCAACCGCAATAGGCTTTTTTGCCTGGTAGTTGCCATTTTTCAAGACATACATTTTTGTCTTTTTTCTTTTCAGGTTTATGTCTGCATGCAACCACTCAGAGCAAGGGGTAAGGTAGGACAGTCGCTTTTTTGGAGGAACACCGAGGCCTTTCCAGTTTTCAACAGGGTCTTCCTCCACTGATTGTTGCTTAACCTCTGTGTCCTGCTCACTATGGGCAGTTTGTGTCTTCTGATTCTTTGTCTCAATGTGCTCTGTTATCTTCACCGGTGCAGAGGAAAGCCTCATGTTTCCCTCAAGAAACTCAAGGTGGCGTATGACAAAACGGTCAATTCGGATGGGGAGGCTTTCATGTTGGAAAAGACCATGTTTTATGTTTTTAAATTCAGCCTCAACATTTGCAGAGCTTGCTGTGTTGTGTACGCTTTTAAAGTGTGGAACCATCACAGCTGTCCAAAGAGGTAGGTAGCATGCCATTCTTATTATATTTGGGACAAGCTCTGGAAGGAAATGAAGATTGTCTCTGTCACCATGATGTGCTGCAATCATCTTACTTTCTTCACAGATTTCTGTAACCCATGTTTTCAGATCTGTGTGGAGTGTCTCCTCGACTCCGGTCACCTCTGTTAAATGGTCATCTTCAGTGACACATGGCAAGACCCCCTCTGCAAATCGTCTCTTCAATTGTGCTTTGCATGTTTCCGAGACAACAGGTAAACCTTTGTCATCGTTTCCTTCTGATTCACTGAAGGCAACAACTGCAATTGAATGAATGAGCTCCTTTGCATCTTCCAGTGTATCAGACTGTAAAAGTTGTGCCATGGTTCGTAGATAGAATTCTCTAACTCTGTTTCCTCTTTGTCTAAGGCATTCCCACCGGCTAATGAGCTTGATGCAGTGTGCAACATCTACTCTGATGAAGCAAGGTGGTAGGTTTGAGTCTTCGGGCTTCCTTGTCAGCACTCCAAAGCACTGATTGATGTATGTTTTCAAGTCTGGGTAAGGAGTGAAGGCTTTAACCTGTTAAAAATAATTCCTGTTTTGATCAGATGCCTAGGAAACCAGCCTGTGGACGTGATGACATCATCAAAGTCATCAGTGATTCAAAGGAACAGATTATTACAGGGACATACATAGCAGTTCCTACAGAAAAGGTGTGGGCAGATTTAAGCAAACAACTAAATAAAGTTTCACCAAAGAACCTTTATACTATTGTGAAGACAAACAGGCACAATATATGGCAAATCCTTGAGCTCAGCAAAAAGGCAGACACAAATCAGCAAAGTCAATGCTACGACATTAAATTTGAGATCAGTCTCTCTCATCAGAGATGGGTAGAAATCTGGCCTGAAAAGGTTGATTACAATGACAAATCACTTAACACATGTAAGAATACACCATCCTGAAACGTGGTGCATGGACACACGTCCTGTATGAGGAGATATGGAAAAATATCAAGACCAAATGCACTCTTAGATTCAGGAGGGCAAAACATTTTCCAAATGTTGCATCTCACTACATAGACATAATTGGGCACTGCACAGAGTGTGACGCACAATTGTCTATAACAGCAGAGAACATGCCAGTGGATAATGAACCAGTTGTGCTTCAATGCATAATCCGCAATGTTGATGACAGTCTCCATACTGGCAAAGCAAAACGGAAGTTATCAGGGGATCTGAGAACACGTGTGTCTAAAGAACTCTGGGAAGGCCGAAAACCAGCACATGTATGGCGAGCAGCCGAGGCTTACAAAATGATGGATGTTGGTGACCCAGAGCCTAGCCACCTGCCAAATCTGGCAACATTAAGAAAAGCCAAACAAGAGATGGGTGACAAACCCAATCATGTCATTGCATCTACTAAAATACAGTGTACCCCACAATGAAAGCATTCATGACATAGGCCTTGATACGTTTTTTTGCCATTACTGGACCCCATCTCAGATGCAAGTTTATCAAATGAAATCCAAGTACTCTGGCTCATTTGTGAGTTTTGATGCAACAGGTACAGTTGTGAAAAGACTGAGAAGACCCTGTGGCAATTCTGGACATGTCTTCCTGTATCAAGGAGTTTTGTGTTCACAGGGAGATCATATTCCAGTAGTGCAAATGCTATCAGAGAGCCACACCATCAATTTTATTGCCAACTGGCTCAATGAATGGCAACGAGCAGGTGCTGCTGTGCCCAAAGAGGCGGTCTGTGATTTCTCCTTGGCTTTGCTTGGAGCACTGTTAAGCTTCACCAGTGCGTCGGTGCACTGAAGCGTTTTTTTATTTATTTAGTTCAAAGTTACTATCAGATTAAATGTTATACTTTGACAAACTATACATCATTAAAAAGATATAAGACTCAAGTTTCAGTATTTGACCACTATTGTATTCTGAGAAACTTATAGTGACAGTTATGTCTTAATTTGTGTCAGGAGTTATGAAATGAAAAAATGCGTCGATACCGTGTACTTCTGTTTGTCTGTTCTCTCAGTGACCTTGAAATGGCCTCTAACAGATCACTATCATCAGAAAGCTCATCATCTTCCAGAAGGTTGACATAGTGACTGCAATGAAACCCCCCCCCCAAAAATAAAAAAATTAATAAATATATATATATTTAATAATACTGTTAGATAATGTGGTGAATGACTACTGTCAAATATAGAAAGACATGATCAATATACTGTATACGAAAAAAAAAAAAAAAAAAATTATAAAATAGCTATACACCTGTAACAAGAACTAGATGTTCTTTCAGGAGATTCAGGAACAACCACCACATCAGCTGCAACTAAAGATTCAGAGGAGCTCATTTCCAGCACTTCAGATTGATGCAAGGTGAATTGGACTGGCTGGCTTTCACTGATGGGACAAAGTTCTGTCTGGACTAAGTTCTGATTGTCCTCTGGAAATTAAAACATTTGCTCCATCAATCAAATATTTAGACACACATGACAACATGAACCAACATACCAAATGTACACAAAAAGAAAAAAAGAAAAAAAACATGCAAATTGTGCATTAATAAAAAGGAAAACATTAACCAATATAGGCTATCATAACAATGCCTTACGTGTATGAGTAAGATCATCATCTGAATCCGAAGCTGGAGGCTAATGCAAGAAGGAAACAGGCATTACAACCATTGACCAATGTAATCTGAAGTTTCAGTTAAAATCGAAAATAATATCACTGACTTACTGTCTTTTGAGGTTCTTCCAGCAAGACTCGGTCAGGTCGAATAAACAAACACCTCTGATGGAAAATTGTCTTCACCATACTACCAGTCAGCTTTTGTTGAGTTGTAAGGGATGGCTCCACAAGTTTGAAATGGTATGGCAAGAGTATCTGCAAACTTAATGAAAATATATATTTGGTCACACTTTAGATTAGGGTCCAATTCTCACTATTAACTAACTTTTGAGGATTTTTGCCTCAATAAATTCCTAATTACTGCTTGTTAATAGTTAGTAAGGTAGTTGTTAAGTTTAGGTATTGTTAGGATTAAGGGGTAATGATCATGCAGAATAAGGCATTAATATATACTTTATAAGTACTAATGTGTATGTTAATAAACAACTAGTTAAAAGTGAGAATTGGACACTAAACTAAAGTGTTACCATGTATTTACAGATGACAGTAATATGGTTATTAAACATTTGTGAGCAGGAACCAAAGCATAGATAGTTCTCAAACCATTGTTAAAACATTTTTTTTGTTAAAAAAGGATTGAGGTATAAAACAGATGGAAATCAAGTGGAATGAAAACCAAGGGCAGTTAATTGAAATAATATAAAACAAACAATATGTGACTTCACTAACTGAAGTTAAGTTAGTCACCAGTGAGTCACATATCACATCAGTTAATCAATGCTGATTTTTCAACTTAATTGAGCTGTGTATTAAATTATCATTATGAACAATATTGATATGTATGATTGATGTTTATGACCATAGGACAGGTAAATCTCTAATGTTCAAATGTTAAATAAAAGCACTAATAAGTACAACTATACTCACCTGCAATTATCTAAAATGGGTGCAAATGCTTCTTTAATTGCCTGTAATACTCTTGCTTCATTCCACCCGGTGCTAAATTCCACTGCTGACTTAACAAGGCCATTTTCAAAGAGCCAAGCCCTTTTGGCTCTCCTTGGTACCACATCTGTGGTAGGGTCTGGAAGGAGTATTACCTCCTTTGCATAGATGCTGTTTTCTCTTAAAGGCTTCTTCTGTAGTGTACTAGAAATTGAGGACAGAATAGTAGATGCAATAATATATTTTCTATGCAACATTTCAGTTTGGTAAATATAAGATATTAAACATGAAAGTGCTATTGTACTATTGCTATTGTAAAATGCAACATTTACCTAAAACCTAACAAAATAAACCATGACAGCATGATCAGGACCAGCAGTGTGATCCTATCTCAGGGTTTCTGCAGGGTTTGGTCAGTCAAATTTAAGACTTTTTAAGACCTTTTTATGACCATTATGATTGAAATTTATGACCTACACGAATTACGAAAAATCATTAAAATTCCTTTCAAAAGTTTATTTTTTTTATTGACTTTCATTGAAAGTAACAAGATGTATTATTTAAATGCCTAAAGACAGCTCCAACGCCTTCTTACCCAGTGTGCAATATGCTTGATACTGATTATTTGCAACAGGCTTGAGCCAACTACTAAACACACCATCTTTGAGCCATGGCTCGTTAAATGTACACTTTCCCATTGTGATAGACCGGGAGATTTCAGTTAGGGCTGGGCAATATGGCCAAAAACAATTATCACGATAATTGTTTTATATTAGTCAATATCGATAATTATCACGATAAATGTCAAATCTTTATTTCTTTCAAGTTTAAAGGCAGACTGTTGCTTCTAAGTGAAAGTTGTAGAAACCAGAGCTTTAATTGTGGTTTTAAACTAACTTTACTCTTTATTGTCAGAAAATATAATGACAAACACTTGCTAAAACAGGTGAACATTTCACAAATCTGAGGTAGGACATTCAAACATTTGTCATTTGTCCTTAACAAAATAAATATCTTTATTGGGAAAATAATTACTTAGTTTCTGCATGTGCTAATAGGGGCCAAGTCTTGAACCAGGTTTGTGTTGCCTAACTTTGATGGCACGTATCTTCAGGAAATGTATGAAAAACAGTAGCCTAAATACATTATTAAATACTGTAAATATTCCATTAGTCCTTTAATACATTATCAGCACTAATAATATAATACAATTCAATATGTATATCCCACATGGTGCAGTTAATATTACTAGGCTAACGTTACAGTAAATCCATGATAAATGATGGGAGATTGCAGACCGAAAAGCCTTCAGACTGTATCGTTGTGCAGAGTTTCTCCTGTTGGTCAGCGCTGTTTAATCTGCCTTTAAACTGGTTTAAATCACTGAGACAGTGTGTTCTTCGCTGAATTCAAGCACTTCTCACTGGATCTTGTGACCGAGACCGATCAGAGTAAACGCATCAGTTCTATTGAGCTCGCGCTGCGCTGCCGTTTGGACTTGGAGCCGAGCGGGTAAATGGTTCGTGTGGCGCGCGTTTCAAATGAGCGTTCCGCTTTTGGCGCATTTAACCTGTGCATTTAACATTATGCCGCCAGCGCATTTTCAGGGGGAAAAAGCAATTGTAGAACCAACGAATGAACGAGCATATCAATTTAAGACGTGGCTAAATGAAATTTATGACCTTGTATGGAAAATCCGGACGTTTTTATGACTTTTTATGGCCTAAAATTCTGATTATTAAATTTAAGACGTTTTATGACTTTTTATGACTCCGCGGAAACCCTGCTATCTATACTGGACTTGAAGCAAATTTTCCTATTACATTCATCCTGTTGTTTGAAATACTGCAACTGTAAGCATCAGTTTACTGACAGTGTTGTGCCGAATTTCAAATCCCTGACAAATTACTACCCCCTCATTGAAGCATCTACCTGACTGCTCTATCTTAACCCCACCCCTAATCCTAAATTTACCAATACTAGGCAGGTAATAATCTGGCAGATGTCAGGATTCTGCACAATGGCATTACCCAAAACAATGCACCACAGCGCATCTAGTGTACGCTACAGCTGCACGATTCTGAATAAATTTAGAATCACTTTTTTGTTGTTGTTTTTTGTTCTTATAAGAATTGTCAAAAGACAATGACACGAAAAAATATAATTTAGCTGAGTCTCTGACATTTTTTTTTTTTTTATGTAAAGTACATACTTAATGACATCATTCTGGACCCGGTTAAGGGTCCTTAGAGTTGCAGTCTATTAACCCTTTCGCACGTACGATCACACCGGTGTGATCAGTCTAGGCTGGTCCCTGGAGCGTACGATCACACCGGTGTGATTAGAACGGTCAGTGCATCACGTGATCAACTGCTAAATTCAAATGTGCTTTTGCGCGTTGGCTGGCGCTGAGCCAGAGGCAGGCGCGCTCAGAGCTGTCATATATCACAACTTTTCAGTGTTTTCAACCACATAATGTTTATTTTGGGTTTCAGACATATAAGTACTTAAAAAACAATACATTTAGAGTTTGTAAAATACACACTGATGTCAAAGGAAGAGGCAATAATAATCCTTTCCATTAAAATTAGTTTTATTTATATCAGATACACATTGTGTAAGTAACTTTAAAGTTTACTCTATTCTTCTCCCAGTTCACCTGCCACTTACTTTTATGTATTTCGGGAGAAGTGGATGAATTCACGTGTTGTAAATCTAACAGATCCGATTCTCTGAACTGCGTCTGCGGCACAAACTAAGATGGCGGCGCCCATCGCGCATACATCTCAACTAACGCGATCGTTATAAAGGTGTTTAAACAACAAAACACTTCCACTTGCATATATTTGACAATCGGAATATCAGATATTTCATGCCATAATAAACAAATTTGTGAATATTTTGAATAAAAAAGGAAAAATGACATAAAAGCAGATCATCATTCATTCAGCTCTGTTGGCGATGCGGTGTGTCACGTGACAAGCAATGACGCGTCACCATGGAAACCATAAAGTGACGCATTCTAAATAACGGTTGCCTTGAAAAACTCACGCTGGGGGGTCAGCCAGAATAAATAAAATATGAATGGATTAAAATCATTTTGAATGAAAGATTCAATTACTAACTACTTCACTTGTTTCATAACTGGATGAATCAGTGTTTTTGAACTAATCTCTTGAATGACTAATTCAATGACAAATACATTTATAGCGATCACCTGTCACCACCTAACGTTACTGGCGTAACGATGTGACTAATCTTTATTTGAATTTTGATCACTGCCTTACATATCAGTATCAGAACTATAAGCTTTTATAGTTCCATGGTTAATTTGGGTAAGGACACAGGTGTGTTTCCAATAAAGACGATTAAAATAAAATAATATGATAATTCAATGTTTGCAATATAAAGCAGCATAAATTTCTTACCTGAAGTCTTTACGAGGCCGTGGAAAATGGCGGAGATTATACGCAGGAGCAGGAGGGCGTGCTGAAGTGCCACGGTTGAAAAGCGACCGCACCTCTGCCTCAGTAGTCTGATGGACAGTCGAGCTTGTTGTGACGGACGCGCTGTTGGATGATCTTCGTGTCTCCTGTCTATCACATGCCGCTGCAACTGTCTCAATAAAATCACTACTTGTCAACAGATTGTTGACAATTTCCCGAGCCCTGTCAGCCATGTTGAACTATGTAAAAAGCCAATAACACGGCCACTGACTTTGAGGACCTTTTGCCTATAGGGATCTCCCAGTCACGTGACCCCTAGCCGCGTGTCAGCCATTTTGACGGAATACTATTGCACAAGCGCACATACATGAGAATGCGGATTATCACGTTTTATGGCTGCGAATTGATTAAAATAACGAATAATGGTCACTGTATTAATTATCTTGAGCCTGCTGAAATGTTCCTATAAATATATTTTCTTTCCAACTGTGCAATCTTAATAAATAGGCTAAATATATTTATCCACTAAGCTACAGCAGTCCTATTGTCGTCTTCCCATTACGTTTTTTTTCTCTTTCTGACATTTCATACCTGTTGTTACATTTTTTATTTATTAAATTGACTATAAAAAGATTGCTTGTGTGTGCTAGTGTTTATTCCAGTCTTTTAAAATAGTTGAATGAATGAATGCTCGCGAGGTGCCTGTAACGATTTTGAATAGGCTAACGTTAGGCTATTTAATCAATAATGTACACAGGGTAGAGGAGAATTACAGTCAACTACTTTGAATAGTATAGCATTTTGGACATAAACATGTAAATAGTGAAAAGACTGACATTGAAAAATGACACAGAATGATTAAAATTTAATATTTAAATATTTAATCCAAATAAATAAATGTTCGTGGTTTGCACTGATGTTATTCATTTGTTCTCACACACTTCAGCGTCGCGGTCACTGGCCACTATCTATTATTAGCGCAGCGGCCGTC